>NC_046287.1:31930000-32248333 GCF_004115265.2 Rhinolophus ferrumequinum
AAACCCACTATTCTTAAGTAAAGTAATGTAACTTGGAGATGTAAAATGAAATTACCATATAGATCTTTGCACATTTTATTTTATTTATTTTTTTATTGCTTAACATTTGGCTTTTATAGTCCAGATAGTCTCTTCTCAAAGTACAAATAACTAAAACTGTCACATGATACTGAAACTCTTTTCTCCACGCTTTTATAAATACACAGTCTAAATGGAACATTAATGTTCATATAGTCAAACCAGAAAAGTGTCAGATCTTAATGCTTATCCCTCCTTAAATTTTCAGTAATTAAAATCAGTGAAATGCAATTACATTTAAAAAAATCATGAGAAGCTAGATATACCTTGCTCTTCAAGTTGCCTTAGCCACATAACATAAAACAAAATATAGATATAAGTTCCATATATCTCATAATCTTTTCTAATTGAATATTTCATTTTTTATACTTAAAAGTAAGCAATTAACTTTCATAGTACGTAATGTAGTTAACAGTTCATAGTATCTGACAACTGCAAATGAATGGGAAGGCTATAAAAATAGCTAGATATGTGTATGTCACTGTCAGAATAAACAAATTCAATTAAACTCAGACATTGAGCCTTCTTTGAGCAATTGAAATCTCAAAATCTTCGGTAGATCATTTCTCTTCATGTTGCACTTGATCATTCTGGGTCATTGTTTATCTCCATCATTGGGAGAATTCACTGCCCTTATGAACTATGCCCTAGATTTATGATTAAAATAAGAAATTTTTGTTTTTTTGGTTTGTTTATTTGCTTGTTTTTATGCCCCTGCTCTGCCCCCTGGATCCTGGATCCTCATTCCTGTCCCAGGCTTACGCATCCCTCTGTTCCACCCTCTGCCATGACCATGCCCTTGCCCTTTCTCCAGGTGTTGGTTCTTCTTCTCCCTCTGGCCTGGATCAGTTATTTTTGTTTTTTTAATTGTCTTAAAATAACATTTACTATTTCACCATTTCTGTGGGTCTTGAATCCAGTTCTGATTTATCTGGGTCTCTGAATCATAGTCTCTTAATAGGCTGCAATCAAGTGTTGACCTAGAGTCTGTGTTCTCATCTGAAGTTTCAGCTGGGGAAGGATATGCCTTCAAGTTCGCTCAAGCAGTTGTTGGAAGAATTCAGTTTATGCAAGGGCTTTGGACTGAGGGTCTTTGTTCCTCACTATCTGGTTTTCTAGAGGTCACCCTCAGTCATTTGCCCAATGATCTTCTTCATCAGGGAATTATGTAACAAGAGCTAGAGAGAGAAGTTAGCAAGGTAAAAGTCTTTGTATTTTGTAACTTAATCTCAGAGGTGTCATCTCCTCATTTTTTTCATATTTTATTCATGAGAAGTAAGTCACCATGCCCAGTCCATAGTTAAGGTGAGGGGATTACAAAAGGTGTTTATATTAGGAGGTAAGATATACTGGAAATACTAGTCATCCTTCTAAAATGGCTACCAATGATTCTTACCTCCTCTTATTCACAGTTTGTAACGACCTGTGTTTAAACATAACCTTTATTAATGTCTACTGCAAGTCACTTAATCTCTCTATTCCTCAGTTAAATGCTTAATATAAATCAGAGGGTTATGTTCTCTTGATAAGTGATTCAGATCTGTAGAGGGTGGGAAATCTTAATTTTAACCACAACCAATAATTCTATCTGGTTGTTTATAGAATAAAATAAAACTTACACAGTTCGAGATAAAGCCATACTATTTAATGTTTCATTTTTGTTTTTTGTCTTCCTTAACTTTATCTTGGAAGGAGCACCTATATGATTGTTACTGAAATACCACTACAAAATGAGAAGAGGTGATCTGCTCTCTTGTCTTTCATTGTCACCCATCGAATCCCACTTGTCACCCATCATATCCACTGAGTTGTCGTATTCTTATATGGCCCTTTATGCTGTCATCAGCTTAGATGTTTGTGTTCCCACATTCCTATTATTCCACCATGCACTGCCCTATTCTGATTGTTCTGACTACCTGTCTTCTGTTTCCTGGCTCTCAGTGCCATACTCTCCTAGCCAAAGGGAAAGATCATCCTGCTCCTTTTTCTTTGCGAGGCTGTATAGGGATTGTGTCAGCTTTCATTCCATCTACTTATATTTTCATTCCATCTACTTATACATCTACTTATATCCACTGTATATAACCCATACTGTTTGTCTACTACAGTAGATATTTGTTTTCTTGTGTCTTACCTGGAGAATGAGTCTGTCATAACCTCAGCGGGTTTCCAAATAAGAGCCTTTCAATTGTTTCACCTCCCACCTGAATTTTAAGAGCTTAATTTGGAGACAAGGAAGCAGAAAACCAGCCTCCTTCTAAGATCTACTCCAACATCAACCTGTTCTGATATCCTTCCTGCTGTCTTTGTCTCATTAAGACAAGAAATTTTATTTTTAAAATCTCTTAGTGAGAACGTACAGGGGGTGGGGGAAACTGTCCCATATATATTCTCCAGATTTTTAACTGTAGACTATTAAAGATCAGGCACTCACTTTTGTCCTCAGATTACTTGCCTAAACCATGAAAACCAAAGTCTAGAAAGTCTAGTGGTTAGATTAAAAATAATTAATGAGAGTGAAAAACTCATTAATGTAGTGAAAGTCATTAGATCAAAATCTTATTACACCAATATGTCAGAAAGATTCTAAACCCAAAAACTACATACACACAGATACACACACACACACACACACACATACACTTAAAGATGTATCACACAGAGATATATTTGCACTATTAATGATATCATATACTATTTTTTTAATCATAGAAAAGTCTAATCAATAACATTATTTACATTGGGAATTTTTCTCAGCAGTCTTACAGTTTAAAACAAGTTTGTAAAATTTTGTTTCTTTAATTCAGATAAAACATCATTTTTGAATACCATAATATGGTTTATCGATTTTCTTATTTTATTTCCATAATTAACTATACATTAAGCCCATATATACAATTAGAGCAATCTAATTACATTAAAATGCTATTTCAAAGAACAAAAACAAGGTTTACAAATCACTGCATTCATAATTATTATTGCTAGTAATATTTGGTAACAATGTCATTGTATTCAAATGTATGAGCTTTCAACTGTATGATGAAAAGATGTGATTGATTCTATAAAAATATAAAACTAAACAAAATTTGTAAACATAGTAATTCAAAAATAAAATATACTCATTATACTCATGTGATGTAGTAAAAGCAAAAACAAACACAAAATAATTGCATTCAATACAATCTTATTTCACTTGCACCTCAAAATATCTCCTTTATGACACTATAGCCTCATTTCCCAATATGGGGAGTGCCACAAAGTTACCATTTTATTATACTTTGGATGTATATTTAGGTCAAGCAAATTTTCACATTATGCTGACCATTTAAAAAACCTCTGTATACAGTTTTTGTAAAATGCCTCATTAATTTATTGAAAATTGGAAAATGTCCTAGACTACACATCTGTTCCTTTAACTTGCAATCTGGCAGCTGATTCATTTCTAAATGAAAAAAAAAAAAAAGTCTGAATATTTGAATTCTGATTCTGCCTTTCTTTGATGTAAAACAGGACATAATAGATATTGTACTTTCTGCAGAGATTATGCTTCATCCTTAATATAATATCCACGATTATCTTGGCACCAAACCCTTTTCTCCATAGCTAATCTGCAACTACAGTCATGTCTCTTTGTCAGAATAATCACGCTGCAACATTACTATGGAGGAGTATTGTCATGTCCTAGAGAGAAGAAACTTGGAGAGAAGTAAAATTCATACCATTTATATTCCAAAACCCTATATGTGTTACTGACTGATCACATTTTATGGGGAAAGCATGTCACAGAGAATTACTTAAGCTGTTTAACAGCAGCACCTTATTATCCCTCATTATTAGATCCACTGCAGAATTGTTTCAAAAATTAAACAATGTATTTAGAAAATGTCTAATACAGCAACTACTATTTCATAGGTGGGTCCTATATATAGCTTTCTTTCTTATCCATTGTCTTCAATCGATTTAAATAACTAGTTGTCTCCTAAATGAGTAATAGTGGTTTTGAATGAGAAAGTATTATTTCTAAAGGTCCAAAAAGAGCAAAAAAAAAAATAAAATAATAAGATTTGTGGACACTGATTCCGCATTTGGCATTATTCTTTATATTAAAATGACCTTTTTTTATTTCCATAGTTTGCCCCTCCCCAATACTGAACCTCCTTCAGTCTTTGGGGAATATGGGCCACATCTGTCTAGGTGCTCAATTTAAAACTTCAGAGTTATATCTGATTCCTCTTTCCTTCTTAAAATTTTCCCCTCCCCACTAATTTATCAGTACCTCAGAAGTCAATCTACTGCACTCTTCATATCCACTCTAACCACAAAGAACACAGCATAAGCTCCCTTATCACAAAACTACAGCTTTTTATATGCCAATCCTACCGCAATAAAGTGGTTTAAAAAACTCTTGCAGCATTTCTGCTTGAAATTCAAATTCAGTTGTAGACAACAAAACCTACAAGATATGAACCCTGTCTTCTTTTATGACTTTATTTTATACTCACTTCCCCCTTGTCAGTAGGGGTGTGTGTGTGTCTGTGTGTGTGTGTGTGCGCGCGCGCGTGTGTGCTGGAATTCTGTTTTGTGATGATGTCCAACTCTTTCTTGTATTTCGATATTCTTGATTTAATGGTTTTCATTTAGCGGTCCCTTCTCCTGAATCTTTGAATATTTGGTTATTTAGATAGTTTGTATCAGAGGTTCAACATATACATGCACTCTCATGATGCACACAAATATTAATAACAACATTATTTGCAGTTATCCAAATTTAGGTAAATAAAATGTGGTACCCTGGTAAGACGAAAAACTGTACAGTAACAAACAGAAATGAAAATACTGCTTATAAATATAACATGGAGGAAAGTCACAAACATATTGATTGAAGAAAGGCAGACACTAAATAATACATATTGTATGACTCCATTTATATAAAGCTCAAAACTAGTAAAAGTGAACTTCAAGTTAATGTGTCTCTGAGGGAGAAGACAGGACATGGTGAAGGGGAAGGGGCATAAAGAGGCTTTTTTTGGTGTGCAGGTGATTTTCCATTGCTGGACCTGGGTGGTGTTTCCAATGGTATGTTAGCTTTGAGATAATTCATTGAGCTTATATATCTTTAGTGTGAGTTTTCTCTCTGAAGGTTACACTTCAATTTAAAAGGCTTATTAAAATGACAAGTGTTCAGATTAAGAATACACATGCCTTTGCAATTAGTTGATAGCTACAAAATCCATGTAAAGTGTAATATATTTTCGATGAAAGCTGGATGGGATTATGAAAAATACTGAATTTTAAATTAGAGGTATACATTTTAGCCTATACATAATGAAGCACTATTTAAATTTTTATTCCATTTTACTAGGTTAAGAACACTGTCTGAAACTGCAAGTGATCCCTTCCTCTAGAAGATGGTTACATAATTCAGAAATGAGATTGATAAATTAATGATCATTTTAAAAAGTCAGTTTTTCAGCCCTGGTGTCCACTTGGATAGGTGTCTGCTTCTTCCCTCCAGCAGAGGCAAACAGCTGATTTCTTCTTCATCTTCTGCTCTAAACTGGGAAAGCCCAGGCCCTGCCTTCAATCAGTAATTTGGCTTTTTCCCATTGCCACTCATGGGGAGTTCCACACACTTTCCATTTCAAGGAATAAAATCTAGGCTACCATTGTTTGTGTTTTGGTACAGACATTTGTCCTCTCATTGAAACGATTATTTAATGTAGAGGATGACTCAGAATTTTATCCTGGATTAAATCACCCTAGATCCTTGGGTTTGTCCGCCTACCTCATTTTCCCCAATAATTTATCATAAATCTCCTTAGGACCCAGTCTTGAGTTTTCCCTTTTTCTTTTTTTTTCTTTCTCTTCATTTTTTCTGAGTCATCCATCCTTTCCTGTGGTTTTTACATACACATTCTATGCTGATCATCTCCCTGGCTTCTCGCTTGTGCTTCACACTTGTAAAATTATAACTGTAGACCATACATATCTTTAATTTATCCTTGATGAAATTTGATTAACACCATGTGCCACACGCCAATCTCAGAAAACTTGAAAGGACACAAATGCTTTTGAGAATTTAAAGCATTTAACGATTAGTGTCTGTTTGGATAGAAACGGAAGCATATTAATGAATATTTGCATAGCAGTTACCGCATAATTTAATTTAAATTTAATTTTTTTTGTCTCCCCAGACATTTAAAATATATGTTTACAATCTATTTAGAAAACAGCAAGTGAAACTTTCCAACAACATCAATGTTATTTTTGTTTGTTTTTTTGTTTTATTTTTAATTGGTTCCAAGCACTGCCGGTTTATAATTTTTTAACAATAGATGTTAACTTAGAGTTGTGTCTGTTTCCCCCATAGGTGATCCATTTTATTCACCAACATAATGACAACAGCCCATTAACTATAACCTCAGCAATCTATCACTATTAAAATTAAAACACACAAACAAAAAACTACAATAATATCAGTAACATTGCTAAACTACATTTACCTTTTTAAAAATATCAAATAAAATACAGTGGCCTAACTCTTAAATTTTATACACAAACACAGCCATATCTGTGTGTGTACATCATGGATGTGTCTGTGTTTATTTATGCATATATCTATGCATATGTGTGTATATATATGTACATACATATATATATATATATATATCCGTGAATTAAATAACTTACCTAATATTTTCATCTAGATTTTCTCTAGTCCTCTAAAAGTTAACCTATTAAAATAGAACTCTGTATTTTGTTCCCAAAACTGTTACTTAGAAAGTCTCTCCCATTTTAGTAAATTGCATTGGCATCTATCCAGTTCATTAAATTTAAAATCTAATAGTCACTTACAGTATTTCCATTTTTCACCTCCCCCATCGATTCCATTAGCAATTATTCTTGCCCTATCTCATTTGTATTTGACTCTCTCTATTTGCTGCAGATAAACTAAGCAAAGCCACCATATTATTTTCCAAAACTGCTTTTATTCATGTTCCACCCAGCATTGACCATCTGCAGGAAATCATCTTTCTTTTTTTTTTCTATATTTGATAATATCACCCTCTCTCGAATCATTTGATGGTTTTCAATGTATTTTTTATAAAATCTAAACTATCTACAATGACCTATATGGTTTCATATAATCTGCATTTAACTGCTTTTCAAAAATCTCTACTTATACATTTCTGTTAAACTCTTTCTTGTCAAAGTGGCATAATTCTATTCTCTGGGCATCAAGTTCCTCTATTCATAATTTCTGAACTCACTGTTCTGTCTCGGAACTGTCATAGTACAGTGTTATAAGCATAGTTGATTCCTAATTTTACAGTTATCAGTGCCTGTGGAGTTTTCTGAGATGTTCCATCGTTTTGAAAACTCCAGATCAATTTGAAGTCTTTCTTATCTTTCGCTCCCAACAGGTTGCTTTTCCTTTCATAGATATCAACCTAGTTTTTTGTTTTGTTTTGTTTTGTTTTGTTTTTCTTGTTTCTTTCTTTCCTTTAGTAATTTCTAAAATGAAAGCTCTTACCAGACAATGAGTCTTTTCTGTCTTGTTGAATAGTCTATTACAAACACCTAGTAAAGACACTGACATATAATAGTGAAGAAAACCAGAATGTGTCATCCCAAAATATTCCTCTATGACATTAAACATTAGTTTGAGCTGAAAGCAATTAAGTAGGAACAAATGAAGGAAAAGCTCTTTCTGACCTCCCCTTTTCTGCTTAAAGGCTTGGCATAAATTCACCTTCTACTGGAGACAGACTTTTGTCATCACCAGAGGAATCTGCAAACACACCTTACTCTTAGTTCCTTCCCATATATTTACTTTCTCATGTTTGCTACCCTTCAAAGGGGGTTGGGGGGTGGAATACTTCCTTTGTTCTTGCTTCCTTTATAAGTTTTTTGTTCTTTGTTGAAGATGCTGTGTAACCCAGAGACATAAGCCCACACTTTGAGTTACTTGGGTTTAGGTTTCTCTTGAGTGATGTGTACTGAATATGTTAATAACCTGTTTTTCTTCTGTTAATCTGTCTTTTTGTTAAGAGTACCAGCTGAAAAACCTAAGATGGGTAAAAGTTAACTTTTTTCTCCCCTATAATAGGTATAATAGTTTCCCATATCTGCTGTAAAAACAAAGCAAAACAAAATAAACTACCACAAATTTAATGGCCTAAATAACATAAACTTATTACCCTATAGTTTTGGAAAACAAAAGTCCAAAATAGGCCTAAAAGTGTAAAACCAAGGTGTCAGCAGACAGAGGCATTTCTTTTGGAGGCTCTAGGGAGAATACATATCCTAGACTTTCCAAGCTTCAAGAGGCTGCCCATACTTTTGCATTCATGGCCCCATTCCTCTATTAACAAAGCTAGCAACACTGGGTTGAGTGTCGATCACAATTCTATCTCTCTGTTTTGTTTTTTTTTTTCTGTTTTGCCTGGCTTGTCCACTTATAAAGACCACTGTGATTATATGAGGCCCACCTGGATCATTCAGTATAATCTCCCCATGTCTAGGTCAACTAATTAGCAACCTTAATACATTGCCATGTAATTTTACAAATTCACATGTATTGAGAAGTAGGACCAGACTATATTTGGGGGCCCATTATTCTGCCTACCACAGTAGATAATCATAAGTTTGTTGATTTTGTTTTGTTGTTTTTCAGTGAGTAAAGAAATAATAAATTTTCTTTTAAGTTCCTGTCTATTAACTCTCTACTAAAGATGTGTAGGTAGGTGAGTTACATGACATGCATTATTCCTAAGCATATAATCAGAATTTAAAAAAAAAAAAATGATTTTTTTTTTCACTTACACATTCTCTATTGACAATAATCTCCTCTTAACAAACAAACAGATCAATCCAGAGTTATCCTAACTACATAAAACAGCATATTTCTGTGGGCACATGTGGATCTTGGAGAAAAACAGAGCTGAAATTGAATTTTGTCTCCAGAAATCATTCAACTGATTGGTAAAATCATGTCTAACATATAATTTCTCTATTTCTAAATATTTCTTGATTCACAAAATAAGGATGTTATTTTTTTAATATTCACTCCTATTCATGGGATATATTTCACTGAATTTAGGTGTTAGTAAGTATTGTTAATAGTTCATGATATTTTTGTGGTTCTTATCATTACAGAATGCAAGCCTGCAAAAATAGTTTCAACAGTTGGACTTTCAGTAGTTTAGACTATTAAAATGTTTCCACTCAAGGCAACTGTTTTTGTACAGTCAGTGATTTGGCAAGTTGTTTTTGTCAAAAGTGAACTATAAGAAAGGTCACAGAAAAGATCATTCCATTTCTCTAATACTCTTTGTTTCCTCTCAAATTTCAGTTTCATTTCCTTTAAACATCTGCTCTGAAATAATTTACCATTTCAGCTCTGTTAACTTCTAGCATTTGTGACTCATTCTGCTTTCTTAATCACTTCCAAAAAAGTAGTCATAATCTGCCCAATTGCTTGCTGGAGAGTAGGGAACAAGCAGCATAGCATATGTATTCCTTTTCATCACAATTAAAACCAGATGCTATTTTATTCTGTAAAGGGATCATATCATGTTTATAAAAATAATTTTCAAATAATGACAGATTAAAACAGTTATATCTCCTCTGATAAGAATGTATTATATCTTTAAGTTTTTAGTGGTTACCAGAGGATAAAGGAGAGAGGAATAGTGGTATAAGAGGGTGAATATATGGTGATGGAAGGGGAATTGATTTTAGTTGGTGAACGCACAATACAATATATAGGTGATGTATATAGAATTGTACACTTGAAACCTATGTAATTTTACAAACCAATGTCAACCCAATATATTAAAAAAAAAGAGAGACTGAAAAAAAAAATAGACCAAAGCATCCAAAAAAAAAAAAAAAGAAGAAGAATTACTGTAAAGGTTTTAGGAGAGAAATGTTATAATAATTTCTATTACCCAATCCGTTCTTCTTTGTTAGCCTTCTCATGTGAACTGTGAAACAACAGAAATGCCATCAAAATTTCTTTCCTGTATGGGATTGGGTGTTTTCACTACAAACGTACATACACATAAGTTTGTGTTTTCACTACATTTATATGTGAAGTTTATCTCACTTTATCTCTTTACTCTCATTTATTTGATATTTGACGGTCTTTTTTCTCAGTTGTGTTTTTTTAAGTTGGTTTTCTTTGTATTTGAGTAATAAATCTACATAGTTTAAAGTCACATAGGGCTATGAGCTTATAAAAAATAAACAGCAGCAGTTCCCTGGCCTCTTTCTTCTCTGAACACCATTCTAAAGGCAGTACTTTTCATTGTTTCAACTGTTCTCATACACTGTTGTATCTTTATTTACCATGGTACACATTATCATTTGGCTTCCTATTTACAGGAGATAGCTCTAATAGCTTGCTTAAATTTTTAGTGCTTCCCCACCCTATACTTATGTTAACATTTTTGTTTGAAAAGAAAATTACTTCTTTCAATATTACCACTTAGTAAACAGTACTCCATATATATTTTCTTTATAGTACAATATACGTTGCTTAAAATTGTGTATTTTTTCATTTGTAATATTTTATTACAGTATTGCTTACTCATTAACATTTTTGTTTTCAAAAAGTACTCAACATAAGCCAAAGAAAGGAATGAAAAAGAAGCAGAAGTAGATTAGAACAAATCTACTACTCCTTTCCACTCACTTCTTACTTTATTCCTATAGGTTGCCACTATGTGGACTTTCATAATGAATACTTTACTACTGTAGAATTACATAAGAATTGATTCGAATATGATGTATATATAGATTATTTTCACATCTTGATGATTAGTTTATCCTGAAATATATTTCTATACATGACTGCAGAGATATACCTGTATATGTGACAATTTCTCTTGAATATATACCTTTAAGTGCAATACTTAAGAATGGGAAAAGATATGCATATATAAAAAATATTAAGTATTAGTAAAAAGTATTAAACATTAATTCAAATCATTTGTAGCATAAAAGGATTGCTGTTTCTTTACATATCTCTCATCTTTTAAAAAAAATAATAGCTATCTTAACAGGTGTGAGTTGATATCTCATTATAGTTTTCATTTGCATTTCCTTGATGATTAATGGTGTTGTGTATCTGTTCATATACCTGTATTTTATAATATTGTCTTTTTTTTCCATTGTTGAGTTGTAGGAGTTTTTTTTTTTTTAATATATTTTGAATATTAGCCCCTTATCAAATATGTTTTCCAAATATTTTCTTCTATTCCATGGGTTGCCTTTTTGTTTCTAAGAATTACTAAGAATTCTAAGGTGTTTTAGCAATTAAGCAACTTAAGATATAGCAATTAGGTAGTCATCTGGCCCACACAAAAGTCTTTTATCAAAATGAGATTTGCATGAAGGATTAGGAACTTGTTATTGGATTAAATACAAAGGACCCAATTATTTCCAGGTCCAAAACAAACCCCATCCTTAGGTAGAGTTAAAGAGATTCAGATTTAGACCATTTGGAAAACTTCCAACTGTCATTCAAATGTGGGATAGAAAGAAGGATTGAATGATAAATCATAAACCTCCCTGACTTTCTGGTGAAATTTTCTCAGCAGTTAAACACATAATGAATAATTATGAATTATGGCTTGAAGTCTTTGTAAATGATGTATCAAGTTGAATAGTTTTCTGCCATGAGAACATTCATGATAATAAAAAAGGCATAGAAACTGTGCTTAATCACAGAAACTATGCTTAGGGCATGGGAGTTTTAGGAATCTGAAACACAACCACAGAAACAAGTTTTAAAAATCAAATTTCTTAAATGCCTTTTGACCAAACAAGAAGATACGCAACTTCAAGTCCCAGTTCATAGGCTCATTTTCTATGGGTAAATTCTGAATTGTTTAAGAGATATAGTGATAAATAGGTAAGGTATTTCTTAGCAAAAAATCACAATTATAATGTAAAATGATTCATAAAGCAAGCTGATATATAACTATCCTCTGCTTTACTTTGAATTTTCTGAACAGATACAGATGAATGAAAGTACAGATTAAATCCCATTTTGAGCATAGACAACTAATTTTATTATAAACAAAATCTATGAGATGGGCCTTATGGATATTAATTGTCTTCATTTCTATTCACTGAGTTCCAGACATTGAGTTAAGGAAAGAGTCTATTACCAATAAAAGTGCTAAGAATTAGAGAATTATACCTCATTTTAGTAAAAATAAAAACTATGTTGAAGTATATGTGGTTTAAATTATAATTAAATGAGATATATTAAAATTTATTTTTTAAGGAAAACGGAAAGGAAGAAGAAACATTTTAGAAGGGTGCCTGATTACAAGAATTTGTTTGTTTTTTACTAACTAAAAGAACAGGTCAGAGTTTATGACCTCAAACAAAGATCTACCGTGTCTGGCACAGAACTGAATGTGATTATAAAATAAATTGTCAAAAGAAAGTTAACGAAGTAAGCAGAGAAATTTCTCAGACTTAATTTAGAATAAATTAAGCTTTAAAAATTTGTTTTTATATTATTTTCAAATGATTCACTAAGCTAAATCAGAGGGCTTCTGTATGAATATAATTGATCATCCTGCAAGGATGAAAGCAATGACATTGAGATATGAATGTATTAGTATAGTAAGTATATAAATATTTATTAAAATACATTTACAATTAACAGCATATTAAATATTTTGACAATTATTTCTAAATAAAATAAAATATTGAAACATGATAAATTACAAATAATAAAATCAAATACACTAGTTTTCCAAGAAATATCACCTGAATCATATTGATTTTTCTGACTGCAGAGCATATAGAGACTTTTCTCTTTGTTCCTTTTTTGTTTAATTTAATTTAATTTTGTTTTGTGTTTGGTGATGAGACAGGGTTTCTAATCTCCTAGGCAAAATCAGAAGAATGAATCATTTAAGACAATAAAAATAGCATGGTTTCTCCTCAGACAGGATCCCCAAGTAATCATTCCTGCACAACACTATTTTGTTCAAAGTAGCGAGAGTACTATAATTGATGATTTGGGTTTGGAATTATTATGTACTGATAACAGTGCATGGTTTGTTACCATGTGATCTCTCCTGCTGCTTTGTAATTAGCTTTGTGCACTGTTTGGACAAGTGGCTGTGTACTTCACAGGCTGTTCACCAGGTAGAACATAACGGCTCCTTGGGAGCCAATTAGCTGGGCCTGTCAAGGCCAATTTCAGCAATTTTTAGTTTGTGGATTATAAGCCAAAAAGCTGTAATTGTGAAAAACATATAGAATAGTTGATGTGCTAAAATAAAATATAATGTCTGCGTAGAAAAATGAAATTCTTCTCCATTCATGTTTGTTTGTTATTATAACAAAGACTCCTTGCTGGGTATTATCTATGATTCTGAAATTCGTGGAGTGTTTAGCCTACAGTGAATAATAACTAACAATTGTTATTTTCAGGGTAGAATCTTAATTTCAAATGAAAATAATAGAGCAAAATGATGTGAGACTTGTCCTTTTACAAAGACAATAATAAAAATACTTGTGGAATATAGCAAAAGAGTTTCTTTAAGAGTTGAATCCATCATAAAGCAACAAACACAGAACTTTGTCATGTTTCGTACTGTATTTTTGATGTTTCATCATTTACATTTCAGGACTAACATTTTGCACATTCAGAATCAACATGTCGCACAAGGCTGCACTAGTAGACTCTAGCAATTTTATACATAAAACAAAAATTTGGCAACCCTTTTCTGTTCTAAAAGCAAGGAACTGATCCGTGACTATTTCCTGTCTCTCTCCTTATATTGCAAATGGAGAGAGTACATACCTGAAAATCAGATTCCTCTCTCTTCGTAGGCAGAATATCACCACGTAAATGGTGCAAATTAAGGGGTGCTGCGGGGAAATAGCCACCACCAAAAACTTTTTTATCAAAAAATAGCATCTAAAATTTCAGTGTTAGGCCACTTGATGGAGTAAAACATTGTCTTAGAATGTTGCTGAAGAATTCAAATATGCCAGCAGTGGTAAAACAAAGGCAATTTCTTAAAGGTATTTGATATATATTTTAAAAGAAAATGGTTAACCTAAACGGTTGATTCATTATATATATAATGCCAGTTTATTACTAAAGTTACAGGGGAGAACCCTTTTTCCATGCCAAATATAAGTCAGGCACCACAGTGAACTGATGTGATACACATTTACATGTGAAATTGTCTAAATGTTGATTTTGTCACATCGTTTATTCGGTAAATTACTGAAACTGTACAAGTTACTATACTCTAATAATTAGAAACTTATCTAGTTAAGACGTTTCTTGGAGTAATTTCCTTATTTTAAACTAAATTTCTGCAAATAAAAATGACTCTTTTGTTCAAACATGTACATAGCTCATAGCATGGTTATTATTGACTAAGTCATGTATTTTCCATTTTTTCTCTAAAATAAATCTGCAAATTGTACCAAAAATTTCATAAAATTCATTGGTGACCACCTAATTTCTTTTAGATGATAGTGCAGGAAAAATTCTAAAAAAATTCCGCAATTATTTCACACTTTGGTTTCTTAAATAATAGCTTTTTAAAAGTTATAATGGAGTAGTGTTATATCTAGAATACAGTTTTATAATATACTAAGGTTGGCTGTAGACATAGCAAAGAAAACAGTACAAGTATGGGTTAGTCATAAAAATTTTATTATATTAGTAAAATTCTGTTTGGAGTTAGAGAAATAAAAAATATTAAGGTTTGTTAATTACTCTTTAAACGTGGCACAAAACATTATTACTTGTAATAAATAACGTCCCAAATTAAAATAATATCTAAATTATGTCATCCTTTATTCTGGCTATAAAGTATAATCTTATAGAAGGAATTATAATATATGAATTTTAATTATTAAACTTCACATTACTTAAGCCAATTATATTTATTAAAATAATTTTTAGGCCAAAGCCAAATATAAATTAACAGTGATAAATTGTTTTATCACTGTCCTACTTCTGTGTTTCAGTAAAGTTATTAAAATGATAGCAATTAGGAAATAATATTGTGTTATTAAGATGTTAACAGATTAAAGAGTATACCTGAATTGCAACTTTAATATTATTAAGTTATTAATTTAAGACATAACACACCAAGATATGCAATATGCTGGTCCAGAAAGCAAAGCTGCATAAATTGCAAAAAATTAAAAGCATTCATAAAATATACTTTAACATTAAACAATGCAAAGATACTTAGAAAGTCCAAATATTTTGTAAATTGAGGATCACAGTTATTCATAAGCCATGAAATAAAGGAGATATTGAAAGACAAATTAGAAAAAAAAACGACACTGAATGATTAAGTACAATATACATAAACATGTTATATAAGGTAAAATAAAACAATAAAAATAAATTTATAGTATTACAATTATACATTAGAAAAATTATTGAATCAACACTCAAAGCTCTGCCTTAAGAAATTAGTTGAGCAGAATGATTTAAACACTAAGTAAATGGAAGGAGGTGAAACAAAAAAAAAATAAATAAAGGCGAAATCAATGAAATAAAATCAAACTTGCAATTTGTTCTTTGAAAAGGTTAATAATATCGATTAAAATAGTAAATAAAAAAATTACATATAACTCTGTACCAAAAATATTCAAAAGCTTAAGTTCAACACACACACACACACATACACACACACACACACACACACACACACAGAATTTGAATAACTATCTATTAAAGGTTCCAAATTGGTTATTTCAAAAACTTCCCACAAGAAAATCCCAGCCCCCAAAGACTCAATTGGTAAAATTAACATTAGAGAAGGAAAAAAGAAAATGTTCACACAAACATTCCCATATATCTATTTGCTGCCATTAGAACCCTGAAACAAAACATCGGCAATGTCATTATCAGAAAAGGAAATGACATCCTCTAATCCTCTAAGAACAGACATATTTTTGAGACAATATTTTGGCAAAAATTCCCAAAATATTATCAAATCAAATTTTAAAAATCTGTATATTACATAATTCCATGACCTACAAAATTTTCTTTTGTCCCCTTCTCATCTATCTTTATGTTAGAGTCACTTTCTACTTTCTAGCAGTACTGATTAGGTTTGAATATTGAAATTCACATTAGTAGAAGTATAAAATATATAGTATATTGTGTCTTTTACTCAGCACTGTTTTGGAAGCTTATCTATGTTTTTTTACATATCTGAATTTGTGAGATCCTAAAGCAGAGAACTCAGTTGAGGTATGCCCCAAACTGTTGACCTTTAGAACTGTAAGATAATAAATGTATACTATTCTAAACTGTTCAACTTGTGGTAATTTTTTAATATAGCATAGAATACAAATATAATAATATACTTTCATTTTCTAATTAAAATTGTATTTAAAAGATGATTGACTCTTTATAAAAAATAATCATTTATCATTGTTGTTTTTGGTTTGTTTGTTTGTTTTTTCATTTATTAGATAGGATGCTTTGAGTTCCAAAAAATAGACATGTGATTCATATTGGATTGGATAATGCAGAATTTCATTGGCTCACCGCACTAGAAGTGCAGTGGTAGGTTAGAATTCACAATCAAATTAACTTGATCAGGGTAGTTCCTTTAGCTCTGCCTTTTCAGTCTGGATTTTTCCCCTTACAGTTTAGATGGCTATAACAGCAGCCAGGTTCCCAAGATTTCTGATTCATCCAATGTGTTCTAACTTAATAGTAATGAAGCTTCCCATCCTGAAGCCATTGATGAACCTCTCCTTCCTTTCACTGAATCAAATTTACTTAGGTATTTCCATCCCTGTTGTCAAAACAACAATGCAGATGACATGATCATAATTGTGAAAACTGATCAATACCTACTTCTGGAGCTACTCATCACTTCCCCAAACATACTGTTACAAAATGGGCCAGGGTAAAATGCATTTGAAAGATAATATACAATGTCCCCTATAAATATTCCTGAGCAACACCCCATATCCTACAAGATAAAATCCAAGCACCTACCATGTCATTCACCTCCATTCATGACATAACCCCTACTTGGCACTAACTTTATGTCCCTTATACTCAACTCTTTTCTCTTATTTCTTCCACACAGTAGGATTCCATTGTTCTCATACTAATTTACTATGCAGAGCAACTTTGCTGTTTTATGCAGAATCGTACAGGCTCTCTGCCTTCTCAAGATACCATTTCTAATGAAATTTTTTTGTTTAAAAATACAGATGGCTTTATTAAATGGTCATAGAGAATGATTAGATAATTAACACAAGAAGTCATTTAAAAAATACTTTTCTACATTTGTGTAAAAAATGTATTTTTTTTTTCTTTTTCACTTACCTTTAAACCTAAAGGTAAGTGAAAAATGTCCTCAAGGTTCATCCATGCTATTGTATACAGCAGGATTTCCTCCTATTTAAAAACAGAATAATATTCCATTGCATATATATGCCATATTTCCTTTATTCATTCATCTGTGGATGGATGTTTGGGTTTTTTCCATATCTTGACTTTTGTGAATAATGCTGCAATGAACGTAGGGGTGTGAATATCTCTTTGAGATCTTGATTTCAGTTCTTTTGGATGTATATCCACAAGTGGGGTTGCTGGATCATATGATAGTAGTGCCATTCTTAATTTTTTTTGTGGAACCTCCATACTGTTTTCCATTAAAGTTTTATTGTGTCTTGTTTCTTCCAACAGAGTACTAGGTTTATAATTTTCTTACATTATTACCAACACTTGTTTTTATTATTATTTAAATAATAGTTGTCCTAACAAGTGTGATTTTGATTTCTGTGATGATCTGGTTGTTGAACATCTTTTTATATACCAGTTGGCCATTTACTGTCTTCTTTGGAGAAATGTCTTAAGTCCTTTGTCAATTTTTAATTGGCTTATTATTATTTTTGTTGTTGAGTTGTGGAACTTTCTTATCTATTTTGGATATTGACCCCTTATAAGATATAGGATTTGAAAATATGTGCTCCCATTCCATAGGTTACCTTTCACTCTGTTAATTGTTTTCTTTGATGCTCAGAATTTTTTAAGTTTAATGTAGTGCATTTGTCTATTTTTGCTTTTGTTGCCAGTGCTTTTGGTGACTTTGTTGTTGGTTTTATAACTAATATAGAATTAAAATACAGGACAAAATATAATTGATAGAAGGTTAAGAAAAAAGATTTAGACACTTGTAAGATTTTTACATTTTATGTAAAGAGGTAACGTTGCTTGAAGGTACATTGTGATAAGTTAAAAACATATGTTGTAAAGTCTAGTGTAACTGCAGGAAAAATAAGATCAAACAAAAAACAACTAAGGAGTTGATCATGTACACGTAATGGAATACTAAATTGCTAAAAAAAATCCAAAAGGATCCAAAAAAAGAAAAAAATTATATATATTTTTAAAAGAACATACCAAAATGATGGATTTGAACTTAAAACATCAAAAATTAAAGTTAATGAAATGATACAAATAGTTCAAAATACACAGAGATTGTCAGAGATTGTCAGACTGGATAGAAAAGGAAGCTTAAGGTACTGTATGGTATCTACAGAAGTACACTTTAAATACACAGATACAGATAGGTTAAGATTTAAAGGATGGGAAAATATGTCTTATGCACACTAACACAAAGAAAGTTTTAGTAACCATATTAATCTCAGGCAAAGTAGAATTCAAAAAATAATATCTTGGATACGGAGGGACATTGAGTAATAATAAAGAGTCAATTTATCAAGAAGACATTACAATCCTAACTGAAAAAAGCAGTAAATAAATGCTCAATTATAGTTGAAGATCCCTTCATTTATTTCTGTTTTTATTAAAACAATTAGACAAAAATAACCAGTAAGAGTATAGAACATTAGCACAAATTATCAATTTAACCTAAACATGTTTCCATGAATTTAAAATAATTTAGAGCATACAATATACGTATTTTGACCACAACCAAATTAGAGAACAGCAAGATAGCTGGATGATTTCCAAGTGTGTAGAAATTTAATAACACAATTATATACAGTAACACATACATGAAAGAAAAAATGGCATTTGGTGTTATTTTAACAAGCAGATGGAATAATTATTACTCAGGACTTGTGATAATATTTCAGTAGTTTTAATGTAGAGTAAATTCAAGTTAAAATATAAACTCTGATAATAAAATGCTGAAAGAAAAAAATAGGCATGGTTTTTAAAATTATATACAATGATAAAATGAGGAATGATTGAATGAGGAGTCAAGTTTGAGAAAGGAACAGAGACACCTCTTGGCTTGAAAATCCTGGGCACAATAATTTCTAAACCTTTGAGGTATATTGGATTTCTTTTGAGTGGCAGCTGAAATGTTTTAATATTATAACTCTAAACCTTTTCTTCATTTGAGGTTAGATTTTTATTAGTAATTTTATCTTCTAAGTTAAGATGGCTCTATATTAATAAGTTGAGATGGCTCTATATTTTAATTGAGTTTCTTATTAAAAATTTTGTGTAAAACTATATGACATGTTTAATGCATAATGAGAAGGAAAAGATGTTCTGCATTTTTATTTCAAAAAACAAGTGAACATTCTTGTATTTTTCTTTTTATTTTATGAAATCAAAAAATATTATTACCACAAATTTAATTACGGACCCTTTTTGCTTTTATGATTAAAACATAGTTGTTTAGGAAAACTATATATCTATCTTTTAAACTTTAAAAAATATATGTTCCCCATTGGTTGATAATAGGAATTATGTACTTTTTTGTGAGTAAAATAACTCATTAAAAATACTCACAACTGGTACACAAGTATCTTGGTAACAATCTGAACAATTAGCACGTCTACCTTGACCTAGATCATTTCTAGCAACATGGCATCTGGCTCTTGAGGTTTCTAGTAAGTATCATTTCGGATGTTGAAACTTTCATGGTAGCTTTTGATATTTTTAAACTTGTTATTGCCAGATGAAACTTAACTCTAAATATGTACATACATATTAGAATTAATTCAAACTACCAGTAAGTGGCAGTATAAAATACTTTTATTACCTACATGTTTTAAAGGTGTGTTCACATTGAGCTATTGTTGTACAGACATAAAATTTGATAGTCCTGTTATCTATTCAGAATAATTGCAACATATCAATTGAACTCTATATGAGTAAATCGATTAGGTCTTGATGTCATGATATGTTATACTCAGTGATCTTTGATATTTATTCAGTTTTATTAAATATGTCTTACTAATTTTACTAATCAATTTACATTGATTTCACTACTTTTTTTTTTCTTTTTGTTTGTGAATGACCTTTGGTGTGTTTATGAACAAATTCAGTTTTAGGGTTGGTTGGTTAAGCAGGAAGGCATATCAGGAGCTCCACTAATAGGTATATTTCAGAGGCACTAGGTTTTTCTATTAATTTAGTTTTACTTATTAAAAGCTATACTCCATTAGAGAGTCAAGTCAGTAAGAGCTATCACTGCCAAAGACATGTGAGTAATTAAAATAATAAAATAGAAAACAACTAGGTACAATTAAATATTATTCAATATGCAGCACATTGTGCAAGAGTTTAGATTTTTCTCTCAGATTTTTCCAAGTTTCCTTTAACTCTTTTATAATACCAATTTTGAAAGATTGATCACTTGCTTGTCAGCTATTTTAGCTCTGTGGCTAATTAAAACCTCACAATATTGGGAAAGAATGTACAAATAAAATGTTTCATCCAGTAGGAAAAGAAGTTCTTGATTATTCTCAATGGAGAGCTTTAATTAAATTTGAAATAATTCCTATTTGAGTTGTTTTTATACATCCCTCTACTCTAGCTATTTTAAAGGTAATGTTGGGTGTATTTTTGATGGTCTTTTTTCAACAGTGACATTATTTTATTATTTTTACTGGGTTTGAATATTTTTGTCATAGTGTCTCAGGAGCTTTCCCTGATCAAACTCATGACTGATACCCAACTGTCCTGAAAGCAATCCAAACAGTCAATAAACAGGTATGTACACCTTGACCCAGATCAATTCTAGCAGCCTGGCTTGTGGCTCTTGGGTCTTCCCAGTATTACTTCTGACAGAATGATCTGCCTTGGTGCCAGCCTCTGACAACATGGCCCCTAACAGACTGAGGCTCCTCCCTCCAACTTACCAGCAATTGCTCACAGGAAACAGCTACAAGGATGCAAGTTCACTGTCCCTGTCATCAGGCTTCTTGACATCCAAGAGCTTTCACTAGTCACTCAGCCCAGCACAGCTCAAATGTAAAGCCTTCTGTTGGCTTTGGCTGAACTAAAACTGAGTAACATAAAAAATTAGTAACGCAAACACACACAACTACACACACACAACTACACACACACACAACTGAGATGTTAGCTCTAAAGAAGATGAGGCCAAAAATATTCAAAGATATGGACAAATTAATTAAAATTAGTAATAATAAAAATTATTCTCTGTAAAATTGTGAAGGGTATCCTAAAGATACCAAAGAAGGGATGTCCATCTCCTTTGTATGCTACAGTGGATTGTCATGAGTGAACCATGGTAATGTTAATTACCTTGCAATAGGAAATAACCAGTCTGAGCTAGTAATTAGTCTGTTGGGGAAAGTCTTGTCCTTGGTAAAGATGAAGCGGACTTCCCCTGTGAAGCTCTTATGTTTTGTTTCGTCATACGTCATATTATTTACTTGAATTGTAGAAACATCTGTAACTTGTAATTCTATCTCCATCTTTAAAAAAAGATTCTCTATCCTTAAATTATTGTCTCAAAACAACTTTCAAAAACCAGTTTCTTTGCAAGTAATGATATAAATCTAGAAACACAATATATACATATTGTATATTGTACTTGTACACATATATTTTAACTGATTTCTAAAAAGTCCATGTAGAAGCAGATCTCAATGAGTATCATAATTTCAAAATTGTAAAAATAATCTTCAAATTTTTGTTTTAAAAATTCCAAAATTTTCTCAACTGGTGTGTGTGTGTGTGTGTGTGTGTGTGTGTTTATATTTATGTATGGTCTGTTCTTCCTAAAAGTGGAGTTAAGTGAAAGTAAGAATGGTCAAAACTATATATGATGACTTTTCTAAAGGTAAATTTTATAACAATTTTCTTATTAAATTTTCATAAAATGAGACTTACTAAATATGTTTAAGTGTACAGTGTAAATGTGCTTTGGCATAGAACATGTACTTTTGTTACATTAGTTGGATATACCATTGAGACCGGCACGAAATCAAAAAAAATTTGATTCTCTATGTTGCATAAAAATTTATCCCTAAGAAAAATCAAGCAGCTAAGCTAATAATTGTCAAGCATTTGTTCTGAGTGTGTCTTAGAAAAAAATAATAAACCAGTCCCTAGTCTATTGAAATAGTGGAAGGATATTTGGTTTTCTTAGGAGCAGAGGCAATGACACTCTGAGAGGCTCACTGAGAAGTAAACTAATAAGAATCTTGCAGAGCTAAGATATGTAGAATTAATTTGAAATCATAAGCTTCTATAGTATATTGAATGGTGTCATAGTCTCACTAATAATGAAATTAATCAAAATATTATAAATGAGAATACATATTTATATTATGTCTAAATATGTAGATACAATATAAACTTTAATCCTAATGTGTAGGGCATATCAGTAATACACAAGTAAGAGGAGTAACATTTAAATATTATAATATTTAACATATATAATATAACAACTTGGGGAAAGTTTTTTAAAATGGATTTAAACTCCATAAAAATATTTTTAAAAGATTGATATGCTTAACTACAAGCAAATTTAAAATTTGTATTTGTTTAAAAATAACAAAGTGGAATATTATATATATGTATAGAGAATATCAGTAAGATATATGATAGATAAAAGATATATAATTACATGAATACAGTTTTTATATTACAATTATAAAAATCACTATTAATTCAATAATAGTACACAAATTGCAGAGTAAATCACAATAGAAATGCAATAACCAGTAAACATAATTAAAAATTGTTCATTTAATAAATGATTAAATTCTAATGAAACAATATGTTGGGCAATCTTTCACCTATCAGTTTGAAATAAATTACTTAAAATATCTTAACAGTTGGTTTTGACCAAGGAATATATAAAACTCACCTATTCATATACTCTTGATGGATACCCATTTGGAAAAAAAAAAAAATCTATGTTTTAAAAAACAAAGTAATAACACTAATCTTAAATAAATTCAGAGGACAGAACACATCCAAAGAAACAACATAAGATCAGTGTAATGTTGATATCAGAGCATGAGAATAAACAAGAATTCAAAACAATACCTCTAAAACATGTAAACCTAAAAATTTTCAACAAAATATTAACAAAACAACCTCAAATATATATATATATATATACACACACACACACACACACACACACACACACATACACATACATATACACATATGTGTATATGTATATATATACACATATGTGTATATATATGTACACACACACACACACACACATATATGGAGAGAGAGAGAGAGAGAGAGAGAGAGAGAGAGAGAGAGAGAGAGAGGAACAATAATGCATCATGAAAAAGTAGGGTCTATTTTCAGAATGAAAATTTGTGATGACTTTTTATTAATTAATTGATCTATTCTATTGAGGTATAATTGGCATACAGTATGAGTTTATGTGTACAACATAATGATTTAACATTTGTATATATTGCTAAATGGTCATCACAATAAAGTCTAGTTAACATCTGTCACCGTACATACAGAAAATTTTTTTTCTTTTGATAAGAAATTTTAACAATGTTCTTAGCAACTTTGAAATATGCAATACAATATTATTAACTATAGTCACCATGCTGTACACTACATGCCTGTGACTTATTTATTTTATAATTGAAATTTTCTACCTTTGACTCCCTTCACCCTTGTTTTCTATTTATTTATTTGTTTATTTACTTCTATTAAATTTATTGAGGTGACATTGGTTAGTAAAATAATATATGTTTAAGTGTACAGTTCTTTAATACATTATCTATATATTGCATTGTGTGTTCACCATCCAAACTGAAGACAACAATTTAGTGGTTACCTACCGCAGGGTAAGGTGGAAGGTGAGAGGGGAGGTGGTAGAAAAGGGGTCAAATATATAGTGAAGGAAGGAGAAATGTGATAACTTTTAAAAACCAAAATAGAATCAACTTTTATAAGATAAAGTAACAAGTCACTTGATCATTTCAATCAGAAAAAGAGGAAGAATTTGGTACAATTCCACATCCATCTGTGATTAAATTTTTTCTGCTAACTAGGTTTAGGCCATTTTCTTAACCCTATGTAATATATGTACAAAAATTCTACAACTAATAGCATGCATAATCATGAAAACATAAATGCTTCTTAAGATTCAGAAAATGAATGGTCTGCTCTTACTGCTAATATTCAATATTACATTGAATATTTTGGCCAATTAAACAAGATAAAAAAATAAATAAATGCTATAAAGATTGAAAATAATACACTCCTAGCAAAGTAATAAAATTCAGTAAAGTTATTTAGTGGCATGGTCAATGTACAGGCAATAAATATTTGTACACCACAGCAAACAATTGGAAAAATAAATTAAAAAAAGTAGAATTTACAATAGCATAAAATTGTTAAGAATATATTTAGCCAAACCAATGTATGACCCTTACAATAAAATTATAAAATATTATTGACAGAAATTTTAAAAATATATCAATAAATGGAAAACTATGGAATGTTTATGCATCAGACAATCAATATTTTTTTTAAAAAAATTGTCCTTAATTTATTGTATACATTCAACACAATCATTCAAAATCTCAGCAGAATATTTTTGGTAGAAATCAACAAGATGATTCTAAAATTTATATGAAAAACCATAGGACTTAAGTAGTCAAGGCTTTTGTTTATTTATTTATTTATTTAATAACAAGTAAAGTTGGAAGCCTCAGACTAACTGATATTAAAACTAAGTCTAAATACAGAGTAATTATGGTATTTACATTGTTGGCACAGAAAGACATATAGAATTGTGAAAAAGAATTGAGAAGCCAGAAATGGGACTACACATATTCAGTGGGTTGCTTTTAAACATATGTTCCAATATAATTTAATGAGGAAAAATATAGTCATATTAAAAAATGGTGAAGAAAATTTAGATATACTTATAGAAAAAAAAATGAACCACAACCCTTACTTCACACCGTACAGGAAGATTAATTATAAGTGGATCATAGACCTACAGATTAAAATTAAAATTATAAATTCTTAAAAAAAAGATGGGTACTGGACTTATTGGGGGAATCACGTCATAGATTGTGTAGCTGCCTAACCACTGCACTGCACATCTGAAACTGATGTAGAATAAAATGGAAAGTCAACTATAATTTTATATATATATGGTAACAAGATATACCATATATATATGGTAACATATATGTATGTGGTAACAAGGTGTATAGTACAGCATAGGAAATATAGTCAATGGTATTGTAAAAGCTATGCACAGTGTCAGAGGGATAATGGACTGGAGGGGGAGGTTATCACTCTGTGAGGTGTATAAATGTCTAACATTATGTTGTTTTGTATACCTGAAACTAATATATAAAAAAATAAAATAGGGGTGGCTGGTTAGCTCAGTTGGTTAGAGCATGGTGCTGGTAGCACCAAGGTCGCTGGTTCGATCCCCACATGGGCAATTGTAAGCTGTGCTCTCTTTAAAAAAAAAAAAAAGAATACAGCCTAAATATTAAAAAATGAATAAATAAATAAAATTTTAAAAAGAAAGATTAGGAAAACGTCTTTACAACATTTAAGTAGGCAAATATTTCTTAAATAAAATACAAAAAGTATTAAATATAAGTGAAAATAAAATGATAAATTGGACTTACCAATATCTCTACTCTTCAAAATACTCTATTAAAAATTAATATAAACCATAAGCTGAAAGTATGTGCATTATACATACATAGCAAATAAATTGTAACCAAAACATATAAGAAAATCTCACAACCTAAGAAAATAAGCCAACCAATAAAAACGTGGACAAAAATTTTCAACAACTCCTTGACAATAAGGTGTTACACAACATTAGTCATTAAAGAAACAAACATTAAAATCACATTGAGATACCATCATGTATGTTCTTAAATGGCCAAAATTTAAAAGCATGAAATTCCAAGAGTTGACTAAGATGAGCAACAACTGTATTTTTTGTGCAATGTGTGGGGAGAGTAAAACAGTGCAACAGGTTTGGAAAACAGCTTGGAAGTATTTATAAAATTAAACATATCCTTAACCTATATATATATGTAGCATAGCAATTCTAATTCCTACGTATTTACCAAGCAAACTTGTACATAAATATTTATAGTAAATTTATTCATGATACCACAGTATTGAAAATATCCAACATATTCTTTCATGAGTGAATAGATACAAAGATTGTGTCAATTCTTTCTAAAGGATATTACTTGTATTAATTATAGCAAACTACTGATACACCCAATTCATGGAGGAATCTTAAAAGTATCATAGCAAAATCAGTGATACACAAAAGTGTATTTGAATATTCTAGAACAGGAAAAATAACATATAATGATAGGAGTCAAATCATTTGTAAAGTGGTGTAACAAATCAGGGGATTTGATACATAGGAGTACAACGGAATATTGTGTGATGAAATGTTCTCTATCTTTATGGGATGGTGGTTCCATGAGTATATACGTTTGTGAAAATATCTCACAATGCCTATTTAAAATGTGCATATTATAATGCAAATTATATTTCAAAATGTTGATGAAATATGAATAAAAGCATTAAAGCTGACTTTGTGGATTGACTACTCCAAAGTCATTCATCGTCTCTTTCTCTCTTAACTTCATCTGTCGTAGATATTGAATAAATAGACTTACTTCTTTGTAAAATACCTTGCAGCTAAGGCTTATCTTAGGGCCCAGTTCTAACTAATGAGATGTGAGCTAAAGTCACTATAAACTTCCAAGAAAGTTTATTAAAAGGAGAAACTTATTGTTTCAACCCTTCAACATTTATTGCTGCACCCTTTGCTCTTCTGCGTTTCAAATGTGGGTGTAATGACTGAACTGACAGAAGTCGTGTCACAGTCATGAGAAGAAAAAACACGTGCCAGATGAGTGGAGAAGGAAAACAGGAAGATGGGGTGTTTAATAGCATCTTTGAGCAGTCAGAAACCCAGAAAGCCTTGTCTCTGGACTTGTAACATGACTAACAAAAGCTTATATTGATTAAAGGGATTTGAATTAGGTGTTCTTTTGCTTTCAGTTGAATGCACAACTTCCTGTGCAAAGAATGTGACTCAGTAATCGCAACACTGACAACTAATATAAAGAAAGACATAATTGCAGGGTTTTGTATATTCTTTATTCTCCTCATTTTTAGTGGTAGATATATGGTGAATATGAAAAGAAAAAAACAACAGCCACAACAAGAACAAAAATAAAAATCATACTATCGCCTTTAAAATTGGTTTCAAACAGTTTAGAATTTGAGAATGTTAATTAAACATTTTAAAGAAAAGTCACTTATCAAAAAGGAAGAGTAGTCTTATGGGAAATCAATTATCCAAATAATTTGCATTTATGGCAAAATTTATCAAAGAAAAATTGTACCAGACAAGTTAAACAGGCAAGGAAGACTCTTCAGGACTACTGCAATAGGGGAGAGAGATTGAATTTCATTCCCATGAAGCAAAAAGGAGCAGAATGTTTACGTATTTGAGTGAGCTAGTTGGCATGCACTAGAGCACGTTAGGGGTCAGGGTGGTCAGTGTAATTGGACCATGTGTGTTTGCTAATTTGCACAGAGATTGGAAGGTTGAACATTATTTTTTTCAATGATTATAGTGAGTCATAAAACTGGCAAGAGATTGAGAGATGATTCATATCTCAAAGAGGCAGAGGAAGAATTCACAATTGTAAATTTTCAAAAGTAAGACAAAGAAAGTAAATCCTCTATGAAAAGGTGGTCAGGGGCCTAGAGTTAATAACTATATATAGTATATTTATTTATTGTCAATCTGAGGGTAGCACCAAGATGTCTTGGTCAAATTCAACTCAATTTATGAATTGGAGACAGCTCACAATTTTGCCATCTGCTAATACATTCTTAATGGAATGAAGAAGAAAGAAGAGTAAGGGTTCATCCTTATTTAATCATGGTCACTGTATGTTTCTTACCAGAGAGAAAATGTACAGATTTCAGCCTGGCCAGTCACTTACTATTTTGAACAGATCTAGGGAATAAACATATTTTAACAGAAAGCCACCTGAGCATCTCTCTTCGTCTTAATATTTGGTAGCTAAAATTCCACTTTCAAGCCTTTGTTTTTATATTGTATGCTTTTGTATAAATATTCACACAGTTTAGGAAACGATAGACCACATACGTACCATGTCTTTGTAGAAGGACTGGAAGTATACGTGTGTGAAAGCTGGAGGACCAGAGAAGGGCATAAAAATCATGATGATGATTACACTAAAGTTAACGTTTTTGTGCCCCCTGTTGCATGGCAAAGTTTTGAAATAAGTCCATTTTGGGTCTTACTGTGTTGGCCTGAAATCATCTCAATTTCTTTAAGACTTGGCAATTAGGTGTCTGGCACCTGATTTGCACTCACCTATGCTTTCCAGGTGTTCCATCTTCTTGGCACTACATTGCTCTTAAAGGTGGTAAACAATTTAGACTAAATTAATCTGAGTACTAATGCATCTGTCCCTAGTAGCTGTGGTTTGTTCTTTGGTTTATTAATAATTTGTTTGAAGTCAGAGGGTAGTCGAAGTCCTTTAGTTGCTAAGAATACAACCAAACTCCTCATAACAAAACATTTAGGATTTCTTCAATGTGGTGATAAATTATATCATGAGTCTTAAGAACGTGTCCACTCACTGGGTTTGAATACCAGCCCAGCCACTTTATAGTTGAGTAACTGAATATTAGTTTAAACTCTCTGTGTAAGTTTCTTCTTTTGTAAAGAGAACAAAATAATAACACATGCCTTATCGCGTTGTTGTGTTAAATGAGCTTGAAACATAATGTGCACTACATGAATGCTTATTATTGTCAATGTTATTATTTCAAATCCAGTACCCTCTGACTCAGAACCAATCCTGGTATATAGGCAAGATATAATTCCCAAAGACAATTGGCCCATTTGTTTTCCTTTGCCCAAGCAAACGATGAATAACCCAGTGCAGGCTGCTTCACATGTTTCTTATCATAAAGTGTGGCATCATGCTGAACCAGCAGTTATTGGAGACTGGACTGAATTAGTGGGCTCAGCAAAAATTTACAAGATAATTCTTCTTCTCTCCAGGAATCTCATTATTTTGAACATTGTATGCCTAGAGAAATGCCTTTTCTTTTTTTTTTTTTGGTAGGGTATGTATTAATAATGAGATAAAAATTAGAGTAAATAGAAAGTACATAGCCTTTATCTGCATTTGTCTTCTGAGTTTTACCATGATCCCCTGTGGGGACAGAGTCCCAGACAGCAGTTTCCAGGCTCTCGGCCTCCCGTGGAAAGGTGCTGGCTCAGGTAGTAGATGGCCATCAGCTGTGGCTAGTTGGCCAGCAGCTGTAACCAGTTAGCCAATTAGCCACTGATATAACTGCCGCACCTGCGTTGGTTGGTCAGTCGGTCGGTTGTCAGGCAGAGAAGCGGACAGCAGGTTGAGGATCGTGTGGATCCAGCCTCCAGTGAGACTATAGTGGTACGACTCCCCCATCTATCGCTCCGTGGGTGTTCCTTTTTGGCCTAGCCATATCCTGTGTTCTTATGTGGGGAGCAGGATCTGAAACCCCGCCTGGTCCCCCGCATGACATCCCCAAAGTGTTTTTCCAACTCAGGATGTATACGTTATTTGAATAACTTACATAATACCTAATATAGTCAATTTTAAAGTTCACTTTTTTTCTAAAAATTATTATACAAAGCTGTTGTCTCATGTCTTCTCTTCTCTGCATCTCCTCAAAAGCCAGTCCCTTGATCTCCTCTCTCACAAACAGTGCAACAGTTACCAAGCTATTATTCTCACCAATTTGTGTATATAATTTCAGAGCTAGTTGTATTTGAAACATTGCAGAAAAGGACAGTCTGAATCTTAAGAATCTACCTGAAAATCTTTCCCCTAGAAAATTTCAGATAAATAGTTAAGGTAAAATATAATGAAGGGGGAAAATCTTCTCATACATTAAAAGCATCTTGGCAGCCTCTGTATTCTAGAATTGCTTTTTGTTAATATTTATTCATCATTAGAACACTCAAAGGGAAACAAAGGTACCCACAAATGTTATAGGTATCACACATTAATTACAATTGCAAAAATGGAGACTATCTATCTCTTACCTTCTAAACTTATTAACTACAACTATTTTAAAAGGTACTGATTGGCCAGTTATTATGTGACTTGTTTTGAACTGTAGTGGTATTTTTCACCTGCTTAATGCAAACTACTAGATTTTTAAGAGATGTATTTAAAAAAAAACACACAAATCAAACCTACTTATTTTTGTTTTTAATTTTATTTATTTTAGTTTTGGTTGGTAAAAAGTGGTATTTTAAAAATACTATTAATTTACCTATTTATTTTAGAAAGGTAGACTGGAAGTTCTACATGTCTCCGTTCAAATCCATAGTTATTTTCTTTTGTTTTTTAACATGTAATAAGCATTTTATTTAAGAATAAGCTTTATATTTACAGGCAAGTTGCAAGAATATTGGAGAGTTCCTGTATATTACAGTCAGATTCCCTATTAATACTATAGTGTATTAGTCATAACTAATGCACCAGTATTAACGGGTCATTGTTATCTAAATTTCAGACTTTATTTGGAGTCTGAATTTTTACAATATCCTTTGGCTGTTCCTGAATACCATCCAGGATTCCAGGTAACATTTAGTTGTCATGTCTCCTAAGGCTCATTTAGAGTGTGAAAGTTTCTCAGAATTCCCTTACTTTGATGACCTTGACCATTTTCAGGAGTACTGGTCATGTCAATTGTAGAATGCCTGTCAGTTTGGGTTAATCTGATACTTTTATCATGGTGAGATAGTGATTATGGGTTTTCAGGGTGAAGACCTTTATTACCTGGCTGAGGTAGTGTTTAACAGGTTACTCAATGTCAAACTATTATTCATTTAGATGGAAGTTACTTTGTTTTATACATAAAGGGTGGGGAGTTAGCCTCCATCTTCTGAAGGGATAGTATCTTTACGAAATTTTTGGAATTCTTCTGTTCAGGAAATTTTATCATGTGTTCCTTATTTATTCAATTATTCATTTATATGAGTATGGACTGATGGGTATTTATCTTATACTTTGGTTATAACTTAGTGCTACGTCATTTTTTTTTCAAATTGTTCCAGCTTTGGAGCTCTGTTAGCTCCTGTGTCTCTTTGTATTGTATTTGTATTTGTTGTGATATTTTGCTTTCATTTTTTTTTTTTTTTGGTTACCATTTCCTTATTTTCTGGCACTGTAAGATTCTTCAGACTCATCTTTTATATTATTTTCTTTAATATTAGAATCAGCTATTTCTCTAAGAAGTCTAGATTCTTTTCATTGAAGAATATCATTAGAAACCAAGATCTGGGAACTGGGTATGCACTGCTGTTACCAGAGTGTTAGTACTTTTAGGTCCTTCAGTGGACAGAACTAAGAAATAGATCTGTGCATACTAAATTATCTCAAAACATATCTGTATGTAGTTAAGGTAAATTATGGGTTCCAAATTTTATGCACTATGATATGAAACATGGTAGCTGTTGTCTTTTGCTTATCTATAACCTCCCCTTTGAATAGTGAGAAATTTGCTGAGTTTTGTAATCATACATCATTGTCCAAATGGCTTTTCCCTTTCATCGTTTCCTTTGGTAGTGGAGATTCAGTTGCCTCTTCCAATCCTCTAAGTCCCCAAATTGCTAGATTTTTTTTTTTTAATTCCTTTCTCCTCTGTTTGTAAATCAGCAATTTCTTTCTGTGCTTCTCCTTTTTTCCTTGCAATAAGTTGACACACGTATGCCATAATTACCCATTTTACTACTATTCTGTCTTTAACCCACTTCACATAAGCTCAATGTTAATATGCACAATAAACTGTCTTCTAAGAAATCACAGAAGAGTTTATTTGACATTTCTCAACCATCAAATCTTTCACACTTGCTTTCATTCATCACTCAGAAATAATGTTTTACATAACTATAGATTGCCAAAGTCCTAAGGAAGACCTTTGAAATAATATCTTTCAATAACTTCCTTTCCATTAATTACTTCTGTAATGCCTCCCCAACATGCTTTCATTCTAAGAAATTATTTTTGTAAAGAAGTGGAGAATGAGAAAGCCAGCCACCCTTCTCCCATGTAGGGCATGCAGTTCACAGCAGAAGAATGAGAGATTCACCTTGAGGATGCATCAGAAGGAACAATATTCTTAGGAAGAACTGGGTTCTCTTCAGAGCAATGATGGAAAAGAAACATTAAAAGAAGTGGTTTAGGATAAAGAGTAGGTGGTCTGATATATCAAACTTAGTTCCAAAGGGAATAGTGAGAGTCTGTAAAGGCAAGAAGGTTGAGAGATGGATTCTGATTAGAGTTTGTACAGAGAAGCAAGAAAATGAATAATCTCATAGTGCATACTGATGGCACTCCTAATGGTAACTCAGGTAAATGAGGATATAATACATTTTTAGCTAAAGAGCACAGCAATCAAGCAGCACAACTATCTGTGATTTCTAGGCTATTGCTGTCACCACCAAGAGAAAGAGGGACACCCAGAAACTATATATCCTAGGATACGTTTTCAACCTAAATAGAAATGTGGTTTGGTATGTGACTTGCTCAAAAAATATTTGTTAGATGAATAAATGTGGACTGCAATTCAGATAAGAACATCAATGGCAATAACATTACATGGAAATAAGAAAATATTGACCTGCTTTCGGAAAAGTTGGTTTCTGATCTCAGGGCTGTGGTTTTCAGACCTTCTGATCTGCAGTGTGTGACTATATCCTACTGGAATTTTTCACAGTCTGAAAATGTAAAAATACAGAAAAAAAATAGATTGTTTCCATGCTTCATTATACTATAAAAATTATGCAATTTCACTAACTCCCCTTATCAATCATTCACAAGTAAATGACCTTCTTCTGGTTCGATTATTTGTTATGCTTAGGAAATAATGAGGAAAAATTGCAAAATTGGCTTCTCGACCTTCAATTTGCTGCCATGCATTTCTCAGTCTATCATGGTGCTCTATACCACCAGTGGCAATTATCTTTGTACTAGCAAACACCACTGTTAGTCTGGCATGGAGCTACTCACCTACAGTGCTTCTAATTATTGATGCATTTTCTCTTTTCAAAATGTCAGACAGTGTTTATGTGTAATCATCTGGTTTACCACCTATGGCTACTCTCTCCACTAGTACTAGTACAAATATGGAGAGTCTCAAATCTCCCTCATTGTTTCATTTGAGCCTCTGAATCCCATGAATTCTTAGACAGGTATACTGGGCCTCTGCATGTTTAAGTTTCTTTCCTAATTATCTCAATAAATTATGCAACAGTGAGCTTAGAGGATACTGCCTGATTGCTGATTATATAGCAATGTTATATTTTTCCATTGATTATGCTAATTTTCTTTATACTGTACTGAATGAAAAATTGCTAGCACCTGCCTCTCATCATGAAATATACTTGGCAAATATTATTGACCCAGAGACCTTCTATTGCTTGGAGACTTTATATAAAACAAATAGTTTCAAATGATACTTTTTTTTTTTTTCAAAATAAAATTGTTTTGTCCTCTGGCATTTTTATTCTGTGTAATTTGGTTTATATATAATTTTAGATAATGATACTCAGAGAAGACAAATATAGTTTGTGTAGGGTAAATAAGAGTCAGAACTATGTCTTTGTTTTTATATGTTTACTACTATATAGCTCTTATACTCCTGTTTCCCTTCTTAGGTCCAAAGTAATACTTTGTATTCTTTTTTCTGGCATATTTTTAAGTAAATAATTACCCTAAAAATGAAATACCATACCTACTTATACTCAACAGGCATTTTTCATGCGTTAGTTTATTTATCCATTTGTGTCCTCTTTAATTACGTATTGTTCATGAAGCTTTTTAGCTTAATTCATTCTTTTTCTATTGTTTATGTAGCTCAGGTGCTGATACTTTGAAGACAGAATGTTCAGGTAGAAATTCAGGTATTAACACTTAATAGGTATATGATCTTGACCAAGTTACTTGAAACTTCTCCGTCTCTCTTTTCTCTGGAAAAAAAAAAGATAATAATTGTAACCACCAAGTGGAACTAACAAAACAAAGCATATGAGGTTATCTGCTTTAAAAATTCTCTGGCATATAATAATCACATGAACAATTTACAAAGACTTAACTTCATTTCATTTCACTTAACTCAAAGTTTTGACTTAACTCAAAATCATTTCAGGGCAATAGATATAGATGACAGATAGATGATTGATTGATAGATAGATAGATAGATAGATAGATAGATAGATAGATAGATAGATAGATAGATAGATGATAGATAGAATTTTTCATTTTGTCTGCCATTCTACTTAATAGGAAGTTCAATTTAAGTTTGTATCTTTGGAAATTGACACACAAAACAAATTTCATTTGGAAATTGATTATAAATATGTAAATGAATCAGAAGATTTGACCAGTGTATCAGCTACAAGTTTTCTGTAAAAAGTAAAATAATATTTTTTCATGAATATTTTCAGAAAGAAGTGCAATAAAATATAATCTCTGTAAAACATTCAGTGACAAATGAAAAAGCTCAACTTTATGAGACTAAATTTTGTCATGTGTGTATTTGTGTCTTTCAACAATACCAGGAACTAAGAGTTAGTTGTAGGGAGCATTTCCTTCCTTTCTAATTCCACATGATTCTTTTCACTTTCTTTCTATTTTTAAGCTCTGTTATTCTTCCCGATCTAATTTAAGGCTTAGGCATGTCCTAGCTTCGAAATAATGGTTTTCAGAGGTTCTGAAGCTTCAGGGACAACCTCCTTGAAGAACCTTTTAATGTTAATTTAAAATAAATTCCTCAGTGTACTCCAGACCTACTGAACTAGAATTTCTACAGAGGATGCCCAGAAATCTGTAACTTTACGAAGTATCACAGATGTTTCTTAGACACAGTGAATTTTGAGAACCAGTGTTCGATGGTCAAAGAATTTATGCAGAGAAACTATAAATTACCAAGCCCATGTTTTTGGATTTATTTAAATCACCTTTGATGCTCATCTCACCCTGGTCTTGTGATCAATTTCCAATATATACTCTTTAACTCTATGTCAGACCTAATTTCCATTTTATACCCCACATCTGATAAAGTGAATGTTTTTATATAAGTTAATGTTTCAATCTGACCCTCTTTCTAATTGTCTGTTACTTTTCTGCTATCTAAGTGGGAAGACAGTTTGCTTTGTCAGTCTCCAACAATATAAGATTGTTTTGTTCCTATGCTCTTTTTTAAAGCAAGATTTATCTGGAAATTATTTGTGTGCTCTATATGAATTCTGTATCATTTACTATATTCCTTTGTTGGAACAGATAATGATCTAATTTTTTTTTTTTAATTTCTAAATCAAAGTGTTTTCCTAGAAACCTTGTGTTTATCATTATATACCACCCGCCCCCCCCACCCCCCACAACATAACCTATTTAGTTAGTGTAGCTGGATTCTCAGCTTTAACATATGGTTCTCTCTGTTGGGCAGACACTAGACTTTTCAGTCTGCCCCTATTCCATGTATGTATGATACCTTTCTAAACATATTTTTAAGTTACAAATCAAAACTATTTCCAAGTAGAATTTTTATATCTCCAGTTTTAAAAAAAACATTTGCTTCAAAATTAATGTGTATATTGAGCCATAAATGATGAACAACATGGAAAAGAATCATTTGTATCTGAACACTGATCTCCTTTGGTTAGGGAATAGGACAAAGAGCGAAGAGTGGCTTGTAATCCTTACCTTTTTATCTGCAAAAATGGACTCTTATCATGAAGAAATATAGCTACAAGTTTGAATGTAAAACTACTCCATTAGTAACAGCTTGGCAAACATCAGGATCATATGGGATTCTTTCTTGTCCAAGGGGTGGCAGAGCTCTATCAATACCTCGCAGCCAGTAAGCAGTCCTCCCACGAGCCCCCGCTGCACACGTGCACACATACCCTGGCTCAGCAACGGTTGTGGTTACATTACATGCCAATTCTCAGAACCAGTGTGACTCTGAAATTTGTCATTAATCCTGAATACTTTCCATCTCTGGACAGTAATTGTCATTTTTCTTTCTTTTTTTCTGTAGGAGGGAGGGCTTTTACCTAAATTGATTCATGAATTTGCTAAAATGTGGATAAATTCACTATTAAAAATATAAAGGATTGAAAAAATTTAACTCACGTATATAAAAATCAATGATTATATTTAATATTATTTACATATTAAGATTTTCTCAAATACCAGAGAAAGTGTTTGGTGGTTTTCATATATTATCTCCAATGGCCTGCATAACAACATCATAAAAGACATATTTTCATCCTTATGTTATGCATGAGAAAACTGAGCTTTATTAAAATTAATTACACTTTCCAAAAATCACATGATAAATAAAAATTCAATTTCTCATCACTCTGATATATCTGCATTTTGTACTCTGCTGTGTGTGTTTTTTCACTCCGCTGTGTTGTTCCACTCTCCTTGTTATTGTTAGAATCTGAGGAGTAGTTTATAAGAACATTACAAACTAATTAAAAGTAGCATAGTGTAATAAGAGAACTTGTTCTCTAAGAAGACAGATACAAAAGTTCATTACTATAATAATGATAGTCATCTTTACGGGCTATGCAATTAAAATATTTATTCTTTTACTTAAAATATTCTTGGAACTCTTCTTTGGGCTGTTATTCAGTAACCATTTGCTAGTTACCAAATAAAATTAGCTTCATAGTCTCATTGTGACACAATTAATTATCTTGCTCACTTTGATAACCACCTTAATTTATTTATTTTTGTAAAATCAGACTCAGCTGACTATGCCTGCCTGTCTGCATTGATTACAGATGAAATCCTCACAGTAATAGCCTTCTTGTTGAGGAGGAACGAGCCTCTGAGTCTGCAGATTACCTTTTAGAAAAAGAACTGAAGACAGAGTTTAGGTAGTACCCCATTTCCTAAAGGAATGAAAGCAAGTTGCATGTGTTCTTGTGGGATATAAAAGGTGTCAGATATAAATAAATTGAGGATCACATTAATAATCAGGATTAGAATCTACAACTGCCTGAGAAATCCTTTGTCTTATATCACATTGTCTCTCGTAGATCACAGACTATAATAAAATTTGCATCTATATTAGAAGGTATTCAATTTTAAAAGAATTTTATATCTATGCATTTCATGGAGTTATGGGTTAGAGAAAGAAAGAATAGTTCTCAATCAGAATCCTGAATGAAGATATACAATAACACATTTTCAGTATCAAATGGATTGTTTTTATGGCATACAGTACATTGTAATATACATTAATTTATGTGTTTTATTCTACTCCACTTATATACATATCATTCATTGTTATTTTTCAGTTTTATTGAGGTATTCTTGACAAAACTGTAATATATTTAAAGTATACAATGGGATGATTTGATACATATGTTGTAGAAGTCAGTCAGCTAATATCTGGATTTCTCTCAGGTGGAAATGCTGGTATGTATGGATTGTTAAAGCATGCTCACCATAGAGTTAATTAACACATCCCTCATCTCACATACTTATTTATTTATTTTGGTGAGAACATTTAAGTTCTACTCTCTTAGCAAAATTTAATTATATAATACAGTCTTATCAACTATAATCATTAAACTGGAGATCGTCAAACATTATTCACCTTATAACTAAAAACGTATGCCCTTTGACCAAAATCTCTGCATTTCTACCACCTGCAAGCCACTGGTAAAAACCAATCGATTCTGTGTTTCTATGAGTTCTATTTATTTTGGCTTCCACATATAAGTGAGATTATACAGTATTTGTCTTTGTCTGACTAAGTGTATTTTGAATAATACCTTCAAGGTCCATCCATGTTGTCACTAAGGTAGGATTCTGTTTTCCTTAGTGACTGTACCAGTTTGCATTCCCACTAATAATATGCAAAGATTTCCTCTTCTCCACACACTTGCGAGCATTTCTGATTTCTTATCTTTTTGATAACTGATATTCTAACATTTGTGAGGTGAAGTCTTTCTGAACTGAATGTAAGCCTGTTGACTTCAGAGCTAGGCAATTTGGGTGCCCATCTCTCAGGTTTCAGAATTCAAATTTAGGGCATGAGATGTGTATGTAGTCTTTGTTCCTCAAGGAGAAGCTAGGAGTTGGGGGTTCCCTTCCACCTGTATGGTACAATGCTAGGGGAATGGTCTATGGTGACCTGTGTCTCAGCCTTTACTACACATTTCATATGGATATTTTCTAAGTCACCCGTGTTGTAGAAGTCAGTCAGCTAATATTTGAGTCTCTCTCAGGCAGAATTGGTCTGTGTGTAGCTGTATAGTAGGTGCATCTCTGGTAGGAGGGAAAGTCAGGAGCCTTCCATGTTGCCATCTTGGTTTGGACTCACTCATTTACTGTAATTAATAATAAGCATTCATTATATGGAAATGTTAATGGAATTAGCACAAAATCTAGAACAAACCTAGTAAGTTAATTTATACTTTCCATCTCTCAGTTTGGTAATCTTCCTACCCTTCAGCAGTTTAAATGAATTATAATTTAATAAAGAAACATTTTAAATATAGTTTTAGGGAAAATAAATAGCTGATAGAGTGTAAGATCCGTAAGGAATCCAATGTCCATGTATCCCCAGGGCTTACACTGAATTGAAGGGAAATAAATATCTGTTGAATGAATATGAGCTGCGAATCAATTTGGGCAGAATATTAAAATTTAATGATAGCAGAATATGTTACTTAAATGTAACAAATTGTGGTTCACTTTTTATAGCTTAAAAAGTTGATTGACTGTTTAAAATTATACGCAGCACCTTTTTCTAATGCTGCTTCGTAAGCTAAGTTAAAGGCTTTTCTATAATTATTTCAGGGCAAAATAACTTAAGAGGATTAGGCAGATAGCAAAAATTAAACATATTCTGAAACACCCACCCTGAAATAAACTGATCATGTATGTGTGTCAACTATTCTAAATGAAAGCTCTTAGAGTCTTGTATCTTCATTTGAGTGAGTGTAACCATCTATATAAAAAACCTTCCAATGACTTGCCAATGCAGTTAGGAAAAAAGGTCAGATATTTTTCTGTGACTATCGAGGTTCTAAAATACGTTCCCTACTGCTCTCACTTCATTTCCAACATTCTCCCCACTCTCCTATATCACCCTTGTGTAAATACATTTCATTTTTTCTAGGCCTTCAATTTCTAAAATTATGTTTTTCTCAGGAGCTTAGATTTTTTTTTTTCTGTGTACCTGGAATTTTCTTGAGAAAATTCCATGGAATGTCTTCCTTCTCTTCATTTAAACCACTTTTTATATGGCAGCACAATACTGGAATGCTTTCTTGACCAACTCTAGGCAAAATTAGCACCTTCCCTCTCAAATTTATCCACACTTACTTTCGTGTAATTTTAAAAACAAAAAGGCACCTGTAATTATATTGTATATTTATTTGCCTATTTGCTTAATATCCTTTTAGCCATTAAAATGTAAACATAATAAAGTCAGGAATTTTGACATTTCAGAGCTTTGACAGCAGCACTTAAAATGTGTATAGTAGATGGCAAATAATTATGTGTTAAAGTGAGTAATGGAATGAGTTTTAATAATCTTGATTTGCATTTATAATTAGAATATATTTGACATGTTTTTGTATTGACTCTTTAGGTTCATTTGCATACTAATTAATATTCTGTAAGGAAAACAACAGCAATGCATGGATAAGCATATACAAACGTATTTTAGTCATTATTTAAAATATATTCTTAAGTAATAAATGTTTGCTAAATATTCAGATATGTTTACATTTTTTATGATAAAACTTTAAAGGTAAAACTATTTTGATGTCTATACAGTCTCTGATTGCTCTCTTTAACTTATGTATCAATCATATTCCAGTTTATTAAAGTGTATAACAAGATAATTTGTATTACTGGAGCCCTTTGATAGATGTGCAGAGCAGGTAAAAAGCTGTTTGACTATTGCCAAGAAAAAGATGAATTTGAATGCCAATGTATTATGGAATAAAAAAGAAAAATTATTGGTATTTCAGTGTATGGAAAATGATAGAAAACATTTGTCATAGTGATAATTTGCTATTACACTTAAAATGTTTAAGCAGGCAATACAGCATCAAACTATGTGAGGCAAAAACTAATAGAATTGCAGGGAAATAAATGAATCCACAAACACAGTTGGAGACTTCAACACACCTCTATCAAAACTTGACAGATCCATCAGGCAGAAAATCAGTAAGAATATAGCTGAACTCAACAACACCAGTAACCAACTGGGTATAGTTAACATCTATAAAATACTTTATCCAACAATAACAGAATACATTCTTTTCAAGCTAACATGGGACATTCACCAATGTAGACAATATTCTGGGCCATAAGACACACATTAACAAATGTAACACAATAAAAATAATATAATGTCTGCTCTTAGATCACTGGAATTAAACTAGAAATCAGTAAGAGAAAGGCAATAGTAAAATTCCAAAATATATGGAGCTTAAACTATACACTTCAAAATAACACGAGTCAAAGAGGAAATCTCAAAAGAAATTTTAAAATCCTTTGAATTAGATTAAAATAAAAATACAACTTATCAAAATTTGTGGGATACAGCGAAAGCATTGCTTAGAGAAAAGTTTGTAGGATTGAATGCATATATTAGAAAAGAAGAAGGATCTGAAATCAAGAATCTGGATTTCCACCTTAGAAAACTAGGAAATGAAGAGCAAATTAAATCCAAAGTGAACAGAAGAAAAAAAAAAAGTATTAGAGCAGAAATCAATGAAATTGAGAATGGAATCAATAAAGAAAAACCAACGAAACCAAAAGATAATTCTTTCAAAAGATAAAAAAAAAAAAAATACCTCTAGCTGGGATAACTAAGAAAGAAAGAGAATAAAAATTACTAATATCAGAAATAAAAGAGGGGCCATCATTACAGATTATATGGACATTAAGAAAATCTTAAAGGAATACTATGAACATCTCTATGCCCAGAAATAACGTAGATGAAATGGGCCAATTCCATGAAAAACGCAATCTGCCAGGTGCATACAAAAAGAGACAATCTGAATTGTCCTATTATCAATTACTTAATTAAATCAACAATTATGAACCTTCCAAAAGTAGAAGCAGCAGGCCCAGCTGGGATCACCAAATATTTAAAAATGACTTAATTCTACCAAATATTTAAAAATGAAATTTTATCAGTTCTCTACAACATCTTTCAGAGGCTCAAAACAGAAGGGATACTTTCTAAGTCATTCTACAAAACTGGCATTACTCTAATATCAAAGTGAGACAAAAACTTTAAAAGAAAAGTAAATTATTTTGGAGTTAATTTTGGTACATGGTGACAAATAGCAGTCTAGTTTCATTCTTTTGCACATGGCTTTCCAATTCTCCCAGCACCATTTATTGAAGAGGCTGTCTTTTCTCCATTGTATGTTTTTAGCTTCTTTGTCAAAAATTATCTGTCCATATTTATGTGGTTTTATTTCTGGGTTCTCAGTTCTATTCCATCAGTCTATGTGTCTATTTTTCTGTCAATACCGTATTGTTTTGATCACTAATATGTGGTATAAAATTGAAAACAACAAAAGATCAAGACAAACAAATGAAGAAATAAAAAAACTCATAGACACAGACAACAATTTTGTGGTTAACAGAGGATAAGGGGGGAAGAGGTGGTAGATTAAGGTAAAGAGGATCAAATATATGGTGATGGAAAGAGAAGTGACTCTGGGTGGTGAACACACAATGTGATACATAGATGATGTATTACGGAATTGTACACCTGAAATCTGTGTAACTTTACTAATAATTGTCACCCAATAAATTTTAATTAAAAAAAAAAACAGAAAAAAACTGCAGACCAATGTGTCTCATGAACATAGATGTAAAAGTCCTTAACAAAATATCAGCAACAAAAGGCCAACGATGTATAGAAAACAATTACACACCAAGTTGGATTTAGCTCAGGTAAGCAAGATTGGTTCAATATTTGAAAATCAACTAATGTAATCCATTACATCAACAGGCTAAAAAGGAAAAATCACATTATTATATATACAATATACTATTATTACTACTACTACACTATTAGTATAATAGTGCATATATTATACTGTTGATTGTGCCAATAGAGGAAGAAAAAGCTTTGACAAAATTAAACACCCATTCAAGATAACTACACTTAGTAAGCTAGCAATAGAGAGAACCTCCTCCACTTATAAAGAATAACCAATGTCACTTTAATAAATTTAATTTTTAAAACATCTGCATCTAACATCATAATCAATGGTGAGAGAGTAGAAAGTTTAATTCGAAGATCAGGTACAGGACAAGTATGTCCCCTCTCACCCATTGTACTGGATATTCTACCTAATTCAATAACACAAGAGAAGGAAACAAAAGGTATACAGCTTGGAAAGGAAGAATAAAACTATCTTTGTACATAGAATACATGATCATCTATAAAGAAAACATGAAACATTTGGAAAAAAGCTAAAAACATGAATTAAAACCCTCCTAGAACTAAGAAGTGATTATAGCAACTTTGCAGGATACAAGGTTTATAAAAAGAATTAGTGTTTAGAGATATTTTGTCATGCTGATTAAATATCCTGGTAGAAATGTTGAGTTGACAATGCATATATCTGTGTGTTTAATTTATGGATTTTTTTTATATTGTTATACTTCCACTTTGGAGAAAGTTATGTTTTTCATTTAATGTAACTTAAGAATATCATATTAAGACATGTTCTTGACTGATCAGAGTGTGTGTATATATGTATGTGTGTGTGTGTGTGTATTTTTAATATATATATACATATGTGTGTATATATATATATGTGTGTGTGTGTATGTGTGTGTGTATATATATATATATATATTCACATTAACTTGAACATAAATTGCAGCATATTTTATGGCTATTTTCCTGGTAGTAGAATGATTCTTGTTTAATATTCAAGGTTTACTATGACAAAATACACTGAAGAAAGGACAATGTAATGCTTTTATTTAACCAAGGTTAAAAACAAACAAGCAAACTAGAATATTTCTGTTTCAGAAACTATTGTATTATTAATATTAGCTGAAAAATGTATTTTATCTAAAATATTAAACACACAGAGGGTGCCAAAAATGTATATCCATTTTAAGAAAGGAAAAAACTGTATTAATTCTAATACTCAATATATACCAATAACAAAAGATGAATACAAGTCACGTTTGACTTCTGCAATTTCAAGAGGAGCTCAAAGTGGTTACCATCAGTGTCCAGATACTTCTGTTTAAGGTGAACTACTGCTTAAGTATAGATAACGTTTTTAAAATCTGTATACATTGTTTTTGGCCCCCCTGGTGTATGTAAATTTATTTTCAATAGAAACACTTGAAAACTAATAGGTGGTTTCTCAGGAATGTATTAGTGGCTGGAATTGAGTAGGTTTTAGGAGTAAAAGAATAATTCCAATGTCTACACTTCAATATATACTCTACCAAGGTGACTAGGAGTTAGAGTGACCAGGATAATAGAGGTGACCAGGATAATAGAAATTCTTCTACCAAGTCCTCAGTTCTTAGTATGCTGTGGGCATGCAGGTGAGATCTGTCATCTCAGAGAGCTGTGTGTGACAGGAAAGAAGAAATATTAGTTGATTATTCATAATATAGTGTTGCAGGTAGAAACCTAAGATGACAGCGACAATATCTGCCTTGTAAGTGAAACTCGTCATGATTCCATCACTTCTGGCAATGCAAACATGAGGTATAAACATTAGCACCAACCTGAGTAATGTCGCTGGAAAAAAAAAAAAGGTGCTGATCATAATTCTCTTTTAAGAGCCCCTACTATAAGAAAAGATCCTTAGAATTCTTCCTAGTCAAATATAATAGTCAAATATAAATTCTTTGAGTTTATTTAGTTGTGGTACATCCACAGGAACAGGGATATGGAGGAGTAGGGAGTAGTATAAACCATAAATAACTTTTAGAAAAATTTTGTCTTGGTGAGGGGTTAAGACAATTATCATAGATCATTATAATTAATGACATGTTCTGCTTGGGAATACTTTCAAGCACCTACCTGTAAATTTTGTTTGTCTTTGGGATTTAAAGTTGGCTGATGAACCACAAAGCAAGTTTTAAAAATGTTTCCATGTTACCATGTTCTCTTATAATTATTAGTGTCATTATGACAGTACCTACTTTAATGTTTTAATTTGCAAATGTTCAGCATTTCAGAAATGTGAATTAATAGATTTTTCTGTATGCTAAACTGGGAAAATAGCCAACATTTGTTATAATGTTTCCCAACTCTAAATAACACACGCACATATAGTCAAACTTTTGTATATATCTTCTTTAATTATTGAGCACATTATCCGTAAACATTGCTTTCAGTGTCTCAGATTTTAAAACAAGATGTAGGCCCTCAAATTTGTGATTTTTTTTCTTTAGTTAAAATTTTATAATTATTTAGATAAAATGGATATGACACATAGTAGGTACCTAAAAATGGCCTTCTACATTACATAATAAATTAGATTTGAAATCGTAAGTTATTATGTGGGCTGTTACCTGTATGTAATACTAAGAAAGACTAGGGCATTTCTAAATGCTGAATTTAGTTAAAACTATGTCCTTATCCCCTCTAACAAGTGATTTTTAGACAGACTATTAACATACTCGTAGGCAATGATTAATATGATACTGGAAATGATTTCACAGGAGGCAAATATTAAATAGCTTAATGGGATTTAATTCAACTTTTGAAATCCAAAACCCATAATATTGCTTCTTAATGACTTTCCAGTAATTATTCTAAATGGATAATACAGAATTAGTTATCTTTCTAATTAAACTTTGTTGTGAAAACGTGAAAGTTTACTACCTTTAAAAATCTTCTTTGGATTTAGTATCAGACCCATTTATTTCTTTCTGCAAAGAAAATAATCATTATACCACCTCTTAACATTTCCTTGCTTTACTTATTGAGCCAAAATGTGATAGGTCAAACTGTAATCTTATTTTCTGCTAAGTTTCATAGGAAGTACTGGAGGAAATTACTAGAACATCATATAATTTTTTAGTATTTTGATTCATACCTATGGGGTATACTTACTTTTTATAACATAAATTCATAAAAATAATATTGTCCAGCATTTGAAATGCAATAATATTGAATTCCAAATAATGACAGAATATACATGTATATGTGAATATGTGGATGAATATGTATGCATGTGTATATGTATATATGCAAAACACACACGCACATATATATATATAGTTTCACATGTTTAAAATTATATATAAATTATATTTTATTACTCTAAGTATATAGCCATCTGCAATCTGTGGCTTTTAACTCAGGTATGTGTGAGATTTATTCAAATTTACCCATGCAACACTGGTTTTATTCAGTTTAAGTCCAGGCACTATTTCATTGTAAGTATGTATCTCAAAGCATTTGTTCATTGTACTCTTAATAGACGTGTATTTTCTTCCCAATATTTGTCATTAAAACCAATACTGCAGTTGACACTTTTATCCGTCATTTCCTTGTGCACCTATGTGAAATTTTCTGATATATATTCAGATGGGGAATTCTCAGAATGAAAGATATGTGCATTGTCCTTCCTCCTAAGTATTGCCAAATTGCTCTCTAAATTGGGGGTATCAATCAATAGCCCAATTGACAATATGGAGGTCCAATTTTTCAAAACCTGATAGCATGACTGTTTACTTCATTCTTTACCCATTCTTCCCTTCCTACCATCTTTCTTTTTCTGTCATGTGCTTCCTTTATTAAATCATATCATTTTGATGAATGTGAAAATATCTCACTGAGGTTTTAATTTTTCAATCTTCATCCTATAGTGAGCTAAAGTAACTATTTAATATTTTTGATCCATTTTTTTCTACTGGGTAAATTACATGTTCACATAGTTTGACCTTTGTTATATGGAGATTTTGATTAATTTTTATTTGTTTTGTACATCTTTATAAAATGTCTTTCTCTGTTCTGTATATTATTTTTATTCAGTTTTACACAGCCCATTTTTCCCTAAATGTTGACTTACATATTACTTGTTTTTTAATGTCCTTTTTTTGTACAGAAGTTTTCATTTTAGCACAATAAGATTTATTATTTCTTTGTATATAGTTTCTACATTTCATTTTATTTCAGTAGATTTGTCTATATTTAAGGTCTATGAGAAGCCCCGATATTACAAATATGGATTCAGTATATTTTACACAGCAGTGCTCAGTGAGGGTTTGTAGTAGAAGATTTCAGAGCTGCCAAGCCCACAGTATTTTTGTAACAAAAAGACTTGGAATCTAAAATATAAAAGTCTCCATTGTAAATTTATCTTAATTGTAAAGGAAAGTGTTAAAGCTTTTATTTTAGAGAAAAAACATAAAGACTTATAATTTAACATTATTATATGTATTTCTCTCTACATGTATAATTCATACTAAAGAAGATATATATGGTAGTTAAGTTTATTTTTTTCCACCAAAGCATAAAATGTTTGTTGAAACACCACATTTTATTAGCAACCTCTCATCTTTGATAAATTTTTGTTTCACACTCTGATAAAATACAAAATTTCAAGTCAGCACTAATCCCGAGGCCTAAGATATTTACTCATTAATTAAATGCTATTTTGAGTATTTTTTCTTTCTGGATTAAACTGACAGATATAAAAACAACGGTTAAATTCTCACTATTGTTGTGTGGAAATTATTGAACTAGATTGAATATTCATTGAAAACAATTTAATGTACTTAAACATGAAACATATAGAAATAATATGCAAACTATGAAACCTACAATCTTTAATACATCACTCTTATTTACAGATAGTTTCTGAAAGAGCATATATGTATTCATTTTTATTAGAATTCTAAGACAGAAAATAAAACTGGAAATTTTATGTCTCAATAAATTTTTCACTGAAGTAGCATAGAAATACATTTTCCTATAAATTCACTCACATATTTTTTAGATATGTGCCTAATATACATTAATGATTCCCTACCCTAAAAATGGTGTTTGTGTATAGATACATGAATTTCCATTGAATTGCTTAGAATAAAGATCCAAGCATATTAGAAAATGATTGCAAACTCAGAGGCTGTCTTAGTAACTTAATAGAAAAGTAATCCTGTTTTAGTGGTTCAATAATTTTACCCTGGTAAAAGATTGGGTTCTGAGAATAATCAGTATACAAAGACCAATTGAGAACATGTCAATGTTTCAAACTTGAATGACTTAATGGACAACTGCAAGACTTGATGTTGTATTACTAAATGCATTTGTTTACATAATAATTTATTTAAAAGTATCCATAAAGTATCGGTAAATTTAATTGACATTTAGAATTTCAAGCAAAGATACTAATTAGTTTTATTATTTTTATTAACAGTAGATAAATGTGTAGATTTATGATACATGAGCATTTATTTTGTTTATTTCTTATTTATTACTAATTAATACATTTATACACTTATTTTCAAATTAATGAACTTCTGTTAATCTACTATGCAATATGAGAATTAGAATATGGCCAATAATTTATAGGCACCTACGTACTCCTCCCCTAAGCTGCCAAGCGGTAAGCACTGTATTGTCTTCAAAGTCCATGATTCCCATTTTTTTGTTTCTAAGCAGTGTTATCACATATCTATGCATGCTTATACAGTATTTTAGGTATATATGTTTAATTAGATGTACAGAATATGAAATGACATATATCCTTCTTTGATTTATTTTACTTACACAGTATTTTATTCTTGAAGTCCAACCATGCTGCTGCATGTTATTACAACCTTATATTTTTGCTATTGTATATTATTCCTTTTTTTAAATATACTACTTTTTATTTATCTATATTCTGTAAGTGGATCTTGCATGACTTTAAAACTTTAAGGTTTTCCTATTATGAAAAGTGATACTATGAAATTTCCCTCAATATCTCTTTTTTTAATGAATTATTTTTGTCCAATATGAATTCCATTATTTTTAAACTAAATATTTTAAGATCATTGTAAATTCACATACTATTATGTGAATAATAATGCAGAGAGATTCTGTGTACCCTTCACTTTGTTGCTACTATTATTTATATACTCAATATTTATTTAATGTTAAATTTATATCAATGTCAATATGGATTAGGGAAGTTAACTTCAGTAGGTACATTAAACAAATAACTATTGTTCTAACTATTTTAAAAAGTAAAACTTCTAGAAGATAGCAGGGAAAAATATTGGGGTAGGCAAACACTTTTTAATTTGGATATTAAAGTATTTTTCCAAAAAATAAATATTTAATAAATTAGATATCATTAAAATTGTGATATTTTCAAAAAAATGTTTAGGAGAATTGAAAAGGCTGAAATGTTGAGAAAATATGTGTGATTCATGTATCTGTTATAGTTTTTTTGTATGGAACACAAATAGTTCTATTAAATAATTATAAAAAGAAATGCATAATTTTTTAAAAAAATAAAATGCTTGGAAATATCACAATAATTATACAAATGGCAAATAAACATATAAAGATATCCAAATTACATGTAATCAATTCAAATTTAAGTTTAAGCCACAATAAGATACCAGTAGTGCCTACCAAAATGACTAAATGATTTTATAAAATAACCAGATGTTTTCAAGAACATAGAGCAATTTTTAATTTTATATATTCTATTAAGGGACTGTCAGTGGGGGTATCCACTTTGGAAGTATCAACTAAAGATCAGTGTACATGTGTCTTAGCAAAAATACCTCTCCTGGTTACATATATAATAGAAATATGTACATATGTGCAACATAAGAAGTGCACAAAAAGTACATGTTGGCATTTTTTGTAATGGTTACTACAACCCAAATGTATGTATATTAACAGAGGAAATATATTAAAAATTTGATATATTCATGCAATGATCTACTATGAAGTGATAAAAATGAATACATTAGAGTTATCCACAACAGTGAGGTGAATCTCAGACGTAGTGTAGAAAGAAATAAGGCAAATAGAAAAACACTTATGCTGTGATACCATTTATTTAAAGTTCAAAAATAAGCAAAATGACATGATGATTAGTTATCAGAATAATGGTTGACTTTTTGGAGAAGAGAAGGGGTAGTGATTGGGAGAGGGCATGAGGGCTCTTCTAGGTTACTATTTTCTATTTCTTGACATTTCTAGTTACAAAGATACGATCGTGTTTTGGTAATCTATTGAGTAATAAAATTGTGAGTTGTGCAGATTTCTCTTTGTATGCCATGCTTCAAAAGCATTCAATATTGTTATAAATATTTTCAAAATTTTCCTCATTCATACATGCAAAACATTCTGTATAACTTACAATTTTCAACATTAAAGAAAATGACAATTATCTTTTATGAAGTTGCAAAAATCTATAATCACACAAACAATAAATAAATTATATCTCTCACAGTAATCAATTTGTAAAAATAAGTTGTACATCTTATCTTCATTTGTATTTATCTGATTATTGATAAAATTAAGAATGTCTTCATCCATTTACTTCATGTTTGCATTCCCTAATATTCTATATATTTAGCACCTTATGTAAATAGCATGTACCTGAATTTATATATCTGTCTACCTGTTTCTTTATGTATTTATTTATCTATAGCTATATTGTGAAATGAAGTCTCTAAGGATGCCTCATTTTCTATATTTATGTGTGAATATTAATGTTTTTGCTATGTTTAAAACTAGCTTTACTACCAGAAACGTTCCTTTACTGGAAAGAAATATTTTCTCTTAAAAGTGTTCACCTCAGTTTTAGACAAGTTGTGATAAATATGTTTGGATAGTACAAGGAGAGTCTAATATGTATTAATATTAATTTTTATAGCATAATTTTCATCAAACAAATTATATAACATGTATTACTAAATTATATAACATTGGGGACAGCCAATCAAAATATCGCTAATCCAACTGAAGACTAATAAAATGTCAGGCTCTCACAAAGCTCCCAGGACTATTTTATTTAGCATGTAAGCCAAGCCAGCCACATTAATAAGGAATCCGGACTCCCTTTGTCTCTCTGGAATGTGAGCTAAGCTGGCTATATACCAACACAAACTGATCACAAGGTGATTTCAATTGCTTAGGAAGATAGCCACGAACGTTACTAAACTGACCAGCTGGGAGTGAGCAGCAGGCAAAGCAGAGAGACAGATGAATTCCTTGTTGAAAAGAATAAATGAAGGAAAGAAACTATGCCATCTAAGTGGTGTTTGCATCTTACTATCTTATTTACAGATATCTCAACCCAGGCTTTTGGTTGATCTTGTTTTTTCACTTATTTAATTGGAAATGACATTGAGTGTCCTTAAAAGATGATCATGAGAAACTGATCCCAAGTATGGTAGAAATGGGGCTTTCAATATTACTTCTGCTACTGGATGTGCTGGAAATATGGAAATACTTAAGAATAAGTGTAGAAATGTAGGCTTTGTGAAGATGGTTAGCTGATTTAATAAAGAGACACACAAGAAGTTTCTTAGAAATTAACCCTTGGTGCCCCATTAAAAGTTACTAAAATATTAGATTAAAAAGCCAAATATTTTTGGGGAATAGATGGCATATCAGGAAAAGTTTTGAAAAAAAGAATTGGAAAAAAAGGACCCAAGTAAAGAGTATGAACACTACAAGAATTATAAGTAATTACAGTGATATTAATTATAGTATTAAAAATTAAGCAGAATTGGGGCAATCAACATCTACCTCACACAGCAGGTAATTATTGCTTTCTAGCAGCTGAGCCTACTTTTTAAGAAACAATATAAGTAGAAGAAAATAGAGAAAAATGGTTATAGGTCTAGGATATATATCAAGCAGATTTACGAAATCTGAGAACTTTGTGCCAAGACTGAAGAGAGAATCTTTTATTTTTGACTTTTTAAAAAGAAGGGAGCTGATACAGTCTTTTTTTTTATCAGCACTCAGTACTAGAAGTTAATAGCTATAAGAAATTTCACCAGATATAAGGATTAGCAGTAGGTGCTCCTGAAAAAGATACAAAAACCCCCATTTAAAAATTTTTATTAAATTTACTAGAGCAACATTTCTTAAGTAAAATTATATAGGTTTCAAGAGTACCTTTCTATAATTCACCATTTATATTTTGCATTGTGTGTTCACCACTGTAGTCAGTTCTACTTCCATACATACGCCTCCTTTTCCCTCTTCTACCACCTACTTTCCCCCTTACTGTCTGGTAACCACTAAACTGTTGTCTGTGTCTATGAGATTTGTTTCTTTGTTTGTCTGTCTTGTTCATTTGTTACTTTCAGTTTTATATCCCATCTATGTGTCATACAGTTCTTAACTTTTTCTGTCTGACTTATTTCGCTTAGCATGATCATCTCAAGATCCATCCATGTTGTTGCAAATGGCAGTATTTCATCTTTTCAATTATGGCTGATGTGATTAGATAGATAGATAGATAGATAGATAGATAGATAGATAGATAGATAGATAGATAGATAGATAGATAGATAATCTATGTGTGTGTGTGTATGTGTGTGTGTATATATATATATATTATATCACATCTTCTTTACCAATCATCTATCGAAGGACACTTTTGTTGTTTCCATGATTTAGCCATTGTTAATAATGCTGCAATGAACATAGGGGTACATATATCCTTATGGATAAATGTTTTCAGAAGTTTGGGGTAGATAGCCAGAAAAGGGATTGCTGGTTTGTATTGTAATTCTATTCTTAACTTTTTTGAGGAAACTCCATAATGTTTTCTATAGGGGCTATGCCAATTTACTTTCCCACCAGCAGTGCATGAGTGTTCCTTTTTCTCCACAGCCTCTCCAACTCTTGTTATTATTTGTCTTGTTGATAATAGCCATTCTAACAGGTGTGAGGTGGTATCTCATTGTGGTTTTGATCTGCATTTCCCTAATAGCTAGTGAAGTTGAGCATTTTGTCATATATTTGTTGATTGTTTGTCTTCTTAGGAGAACTGTCTGTTCGGGTGTTCTGTTCATTTTTAATTGGATTTTTTTGAGTTGTATATGTTCTTTAACTATTTTGGATATTAGCCTGTTATTGAAGTGTTGTTTAAAAATATCTTTTCCCATTTTGTTGGTGCTTCTTTGTTTTGTCGATGGTTTATTTCGCTGTGCAGAAGCTTTTTAGTTTGATATAGCCCCTTTCATTTATTTTTCCTTTAATTTCCTTGACTTTGAGGTCAAATTCTTAAATCTTCTCCAAACCCATGGTCCATAAATTTAGTACCTATGCTTTCTTCTATGCAACTTATTGTTTCCCGTCTTATGTTTAGGTCTTTGATCCGTTCTGAGTTAATTTTGGTACACGGTTACATATAGCAGTCAAGTTTCATTCTTTTGCATGTGGCTTTCCAGTTTTCCCAGCACCATTTATTGAAGAGCATTTTTTATTCTCCATTGTATGTCGTTGGCTCCTTTGTCAAAAATTATCTGCCCATATATATGTGGGTTTATTTCTGGGTTCTCAGTTCTGTTTCTTTAGTCTGGGGGTCTGTTTTTTTTTTTTTTTTTCCTTCCAGTATCATGCTGCTTTAATTATTGTCACTTTGTAGCATAAATTGAAGTCAGGTAGTGGGATACCTCCATCCTTGTTCTTTTTACTTAGGATTGGTTTAACTATTTAGGGTGTTTTGTGATTCCATACAAATGTAATGATATTTTTGTTTTATTTCTTTGAAAAATGCCATTGGTATTTTGATGGGCTTGCATTAAATCTGCATATTGCTTTGGGTAATACAGTCATTTTAACTATGTTGATTCTTCCAATCCATGAATACAGAATATCTTTACATTTCTTTGTGTTTTCTTCAGTTTCCTTTAATAATGTCTTACAGTTTTCAGTGTATAAGTCATTGACATCCTTTGTTAAGTTTATTCCTATGTATTCTATTCTTTTTGTGACAGTTTCAAAAGGAATTGATTTTTATTTGTTTTTCTTAAGTTTCGTTGTTAGTATATAGGAACTCAATGGATTGTTTTACTTTGATTTTGTATCCCACAACTGTAATGTATTTGTTTATTGTTTCTATTTTTTTTTTTGAGTCTTAGGGTTTTCTATGTAAAGAATCATGTTATCTGCAAAACGTAACAATTTAACTTACCCATTTCCAATTTGGATGCCTTTGTTTCTTTCTCTTGCCTGATTGCTCTGGCGAGGACTTCCAGTGCTAGGTTAAATGACAGTGGTGATGGGAGCATCCCTGTCCTTTCCTGGTCTTAGAGGGAAACCAGACGTGTTAAATGGAGGTCAGTAGAGCAATGAAAACTTGTCTGGATACAAAATCCCTTATGATTTAATATTTAAAGCAGGGAAGCATACATGTCTAATAACTAATGTGAATTGCATAGGAACTAGTCCTTAGGAAAAAATATTAAAGGCTATCAAATAATAGCTAAATTAAACATCACATTGAATGGGATATTCAAATTGTATTCCCATTGAATGGGAATATAAAACTTAAACCAAGCCAGTATTTCAAATATCATGAATAAATACAAAATTTTCTAACAGATTTTCTTCAGATTGTATCTGCGACACATGAAAGAAAAACAATGACCAAATAGGGTTTATTCCAGGATTATAATGTTTTAATATTCAAAAATTAATAAATTTGGTCTAGATGGCCCTTTGACCTAGATAATGAGGCTATTCACACAAATATCAAGATAAGCTGGTCATGGGTACAAATGAATTTGATGTATAAGTCACATAAAATGCATCTATGATTAATTATATTTGACAAATATATTACATTGCTTATGTAGAAAGAATGAAATGCTGCCTAGACCTGGGCTTAGGTTTTGCTCTAAAAATTAATAACTGAATAACTTCTACTATATCAAGTTAAAACTAAGTTGTAAAAAAAGGGAGTGTTAATCATTCTTGACAGTGTTTTGATGGTGGTAAAATAACCTTACCACCTGACAAACGCACATTCATCACCTATGTGATATCACCAGTTTCATAGATTATTATATTGTTAGTATTAATAATATTAGGAGCATTTGTTCAAATGTCCATATTGATACCAACCATCAATTATTTGACTTACAATATATTTCATTACATTTATTGTTAGAAATAGACATGAACAGACAAAATTCAGATATTATCAACTTTGAGAACCTTTATTTTAAAGGTACATAATGAAGTATAGAAATGAGTTAACAGTAATGAAAATCAAATCCCCAAGTAAATTCTTCCAGTTATCTCTACTAGTTACAGCTCACAAAGCACCTTCATATAAACATAAAATAAACAGAAACTACTCTTCATTTACATTGTATTCTTCTTTATAGGAGCAGATCCTGCAACCAATATTGCATTCTCAAAAACTAAGGAGGGGCTTTCATGGCATTACTAGTTTGTGTGTGTGTGTGTGTGTGTGTGTGTGTGTGTGTGTGTGTGTGTACCTGTGAATGGAACTCAAGCCAATAATTAAACACACACACACAACACACACAAAAAAACAACACCAAACAAACAACAAAAAAACAAAACTAAGAACTTGAAAGATAAATTAAAAAAAAAAGAGAGAGAGAGAGAAACTTTTTAATGACACTAAGACTACTCAGTGTTTTAGTTTCACTTCAGTGTTTCCCAACTTTGACCAGCAGGTATATGTTAGAAATTGATATTGTTGACACTTTTCTGGTCCAGATTATTTTTCAAACCGTAGAGTCATTTGGGAATAATAATTTCTGCATTTTTAATAAGCTTCCTAGTGACAACTTTACACAACACAGTTCGAGAACTGCTCTTGTATCTTGCTAATAGAAAACGTCTATTTCTGTTTCTGAGAGGAATTTTTTAATGGTCAACAGCTGAATACAATTATGAAATAGATGTCAAAGCCTTTATTCTAGTGGCAATGTTGTTTTCACCTTAATGTTATTAAAGTTTGAGTAGCCATCGCTGTATGTGGTGATTTAATTGCAAATAAACTTCTCATGAATGGGGGAAGAAGGATGATTTTCACTGACATTTGAATTTTGTGGAAACCAAAATTTAAATGTGGAATGAATAGGTTTTATATAATGCTATTGTTTTACTTGTTGTTGGCAGTGATCCAGAAAAAATTAAGATGTAATGATGGAAAAATACATGTAATGATGGACAAAAATATATCTGTTCTGATCAAACTTTCCATGGTGTGGTTTCAGGTAGAGTGATAAAAAAACAAACAAACAAAACTCATGTTTAAGTATGCAACTTGGAACTCCATGTGCAGATAGGAAAAATGGGGGAAATGTTGAAAAACAATGTGCAGCAGGGATATCCCAATCAAAAATCTCTGCAAATTAAGCATACAAAATTTAGAGGTAATCAAAACTGTCATTTTCTTATCTCTCATGCTTTTGCATGTCAGATTTTAAGCAAGGATTCATCTAGATTTCTGGCTCTGGAATTCTCATGTGGTTATTCAGATGGTGCCTGGAGCAAAAATGGTAGTAGTTGGGTGGAATAGATGAATACAGACTGGGAATTTATCTCTCTTCATGTTGTATTAGGTCTACGCAATGAATTTTCTCTGTGCTGTTTTGGAATTCCTCAAATCGTAATCACATCTCAGAGTGAGGTTACTTACAACAAAGGTCAACAAATTGCAGCACAAGTAGGATCGCCAGATAGAACAGTTAAGTTTTAATTTCAGATAAACATGGATACATTTTTTTGTATAAATATGTTCTGGGCAATATTTGAAACCAAATTATAATTTTTAAAAAAGATATTTGTTGTTTATCTGAAATTCAAATCTAAGTGGGCATCCTGTATTTTTATTTACTAAATCTTACAACCACGAACCACATTTGGATGGCCTTCTGTTCTTTATCAATATAATAAAGTGGGACACGACCAAGCTGAATCATTTAGGTATCATCCATGGAAGCTTTAGTACTGCGACTGCAGAGTTCAACAGTTGCAACAGAGACCACACGACTGACAAAGTCTAAGATATTTATTATCTGACCCTTCATAGAACAAGTTTGCCAGTCTCTGCCTTGTAAATCAGCTTTCCAGTAAGAAAGGTCAAAGCTACATATGCTTTTCAAACCAACCCTGGGAATTCTCATAGCTCACTTTGGCTAGTCATAGCTGCCAAGATTCAAGGTGAGAGGAGTTAAACTCCATTTTTCAAAAGGGAATTGGAACTTTCCAGAAAAACATGTGAGACAATAGATACTTTTGCAGTCATCTCAGGAGACACAAACTTCTACTGACTAGATTGTGACTCATCTTAAGACAATACTCTGAAAACAAATGAGATAATTCACAAGCAAGAAAAGCAGTTTCTATTTGAAAGTTTTCCGCTATATAAATTTGAAGATGTGTAAATTAGAGGTATTTTCACTTAACAGTATAATTCATTGAAAAGAAACTACAGTATTGCTTTTTTAATAAAGCCTCACTTTAAATTCACTTTTAAATTACATTTCTACTGTGAACCAAACAGGCTAATATTCTTTTTTGAGTAAGTTTCTGAAAGAGAAAATGTCAAAATATATACAAGGCGATACAGAAAATATAATTATCACAGTTACATGCATAGCAGTCCTTGAGTGTCATTTGCATATTTTCAGGCAATTTTGCTTTAAGCATAGAGATGAGAAAGACATCCACAGTCTTGTTAAAATGTCAAGTTTTCATTACTACATGTTTCCTGACACTTCTAATTTGTGTGATTAAGGAATAGCAGTTATATGCTAAGGTGCTAAATAACTGAATTTGGACTTAATTCAAAATGTGTAAAATGCATTTCAAAAGGGACTATTTTTCTGTCTTTTTTTATATTTTTCTGAATTGAAATGTTTATAAATTTGCTTATGTTATATAAAATTTAGTTTTTCATAAACCAGCAATATGTGGAATTTCAGAAAGTATTAAAATAGTTATAAGACAACTTAATTGATTTATAAAACCAATGAAAATGTTGTCATAACATTTTAAATCAGATAACAATATTGTTCCCATATGAGTATTTGCTGCTTTGACTTAATCAATATGCTTCTTCACTGCTTTTTATCTTCATATGAACTCTGAACACTGTGTATATAAGATAAATATTCACATTAAGGATATAAAATAATCTCATTTTAGTATTATTTACTAAATATATGCACATAAACAGATTAAACACTGTTGAATTATTGAAATAATACAGAATTTGATCTGTTTCTAGATCATGTGATTATTAGTGAATATTCTAAATAATTCATGCTCAATTTTAAATAGTCAACCTATCTGCTGAAATTTAATGCAATTATTTATGAACACAAATAATGTTTTAAAAGTTGCAAATGAGTATAGTAAGAAAAACAATTTGGGGTATTATAATTTATAACTGTTACTAGATGTTGATTAAGATAAAGAGAAAATGCTAAGATACAGAAGTGTGTGATTATCATTTTGATTCCTCAAGGCAACTAACTGACTATTTATATAAAATTGATTAATTATCTTGATAAAAAAATATTCAGGTGTATTGTGTGCTGTCATTATGTAAACTTATTCACCCCTCCATATTTTTAAGAGGGAATATTGCAATATTGTTGTAAATATTTCGGTGTCAATATCAATTACTTAACCAGTTTGTATTAGTAATATGTCCTTAGAAACATCATTGAAACTCCAACACTGAGTTATTTTCTAAATACCTACACTTTTAAGTTATAATTTATTTTTACTTAATTCTAGGAAATATGGAAATTTCTAGTCAGTGTTTAGTTCTTTTGTTCTCTTTTTGGCCATGTATAGATTAAATGTCACACACATTCCTAAGGAATATTACTTATTATTATGTGATAATGTCAGCTAACTTCCATGTATTCTGTTCAGGTAATATGTTAAGCAATTTATATGTCCTTAGAATATCTGTATAATATGGGTATTACAAAATACTTTCTAAAGAAAGAGAAACTATATCTTACCTAATGTTACACAGTTAGCAAGTGATAAGACTAATGTTTGAATTCTTTCAACTTCCACTTGGCTCCAAACCCTCAGATCCTCATTAGTACTAATCGTTTATCAAATACTGAGTTAGTTTTGAAACCATAAACAAGAAAAATAAGTCCTTGACCTCACAACCTTTCTTCACATTCTAGTGTTAAAAATAACACTCATGATTAAATGATTTGATAAACAGAACAATGAACAAAAACATATGAAATTGCAAAGAGGAATCATAGATGACATCCAAGCTTTTTAATAATTAGTTTCACTCCAATAGGTAGCAAAAAATGTTATCCTAGACAGAGGTAACATATACAAAATCATAGAAGAATTCATTTTTTGATTGACCCTACATTTTTCCCCATTTGTATCACGATTAGTTTTGTGCACCTTCTAGCATTCTGAGGTAATGTCTGTTTATTTCAGCATGTGCGAAGCAACATTTTAATTGTGCATTCCTTTGTCATTTTTAACTACTAAATTGTTAAATAAAGATATCAGGATCTATACCTTGGCTATCATTTCATCTCTAACTTATAATTTAATACTTGGCTATGGTAGAGGTACTGAAGAAATGCTTATTGAATAACTGGAAGAATTAACAATGGAGACTGACACATTTTAGATATCTAATTGGTATAATTACCATATAAATTTTTGTTTTGTTTAGTGATCAATAATTAAGGTAAAAAATAGAGAAATATTTATAGAGTCAGGATTCAATTATTTTAGTTAAATATAAAATATCTTAACACAACATTATAAAATACTTTTCTAAATTTTACAAGAAGGAAATGAAGGTAGAATCAGTAACCTATTGCACTGAAACTCTATATAGTATATGGATTCTTGACTTTCATTGGTCCATAAATCTACTTTCTATGTTTTTAAAGCAATGAAAGTTTATTTCACTCAAACACAGAAATCCCATCTAAACTAACAAAAACTATTTCCAAGTAAATGTTCTTTGACTGCATTTAAGAAACAGGTAAAATAATGTGTTATTACTTTTTTTCTCAGTAGGTATTTTACTTTACCTACTTAAGTATTTCTATGCAGTTTATTGTTTCAGGTCTTATGTTTAGGTTTTTTATCCATTTTGAGTTAATTTTGCTACGCGATGACAGATAGCAGTTTAGTTTCATTCTTTTGCACGTGGCTTTCCAATTTAGTTATTTAAAGTAGGTTAAACAGAGTCCTACAAAACTATTTCAAAATTAGAAAGGACCTTAGAAACTAGGAAGTTCAAACTCCCACCCAGTATAGGAAATCTTTTGACATTCATAAATCCACTTTCTAAACTGTTTAAAGTTGTATATCTATTCTAAGAGTAATATTTTGAAATTATAGAATTTATAGGATGACAAATGAAGCAAGTTATGTCCTCATATTTTCATACATTTGTCAAATAGACATTTTACATTTTATTATAAATTATTCATTATTAATGTATTAAATAACAAGGTTTTGTAGCTAGTTTAATAATTATTATACTTTCAAAATGCCAATAATTATGAATATATTTTGATATATTTACAAATATTATCACCTTTATGATGGAAAGACACAACACAAAATAAAACAGAAACAAAAAACAGCCAACAACATGGTTGCTGGATTTATGGTGATCACGTCTTTAGGTATACAAATGTTGAATAACTATTGTGTACAACTGAAATGAATATAATATTGTATTTAGCTATATTTTAATAAAAATCTTAAAAAGAAAAAAACAGCAAACTGAAAAAAGAAAAAAACTTTCTTATTTAAGAAACTCAACTTTATCAGAAATCCATGTACTTGTTGATGCTACCTATCAACTAACAGTCATAATTATGGGGGGCAAATGTGCTGCAGAAGATTGCAAAATGACCCCAGTTATCTAGTGCTACCATTGCCATATAGCCTTGAAATCCCCTCCCACTCTGATGATCGCCTTGATCATGTGACTTGCTTGGCCAATGGGTTATTAGCAGATCAATACAAATAAAGGCTTATAAAAGCACATGTCTTTTTTGCCCCTCTGCAATTGTCATAAGAACATTCCCAGGTTAAGCTACTAGCAGATGAGATATGTTGTCCCAAAATAACTTGTTTGAGTAGTCCTAACTAAGAACATCTTAAATAAGCAGACAGCTGGCCAAATCACTCTATGTAAACTAATCCAGCCAAGGTCAGCAAAGCTGTCTTGATGACTTCCAGATGACCCCAGAAATGTGAATTATAAACACTATTACCATATGCCAACATTGTTTTGGCTAGAAAAAACATATCCCACTCTGCACACTTTATGCATGTCAATTTGAGAGATAAAATATAATACCTTTGCTTTGAAATATACATACTCGTATATATTAATATGTATATATACATTTATTTACATATTTCAAATCAAAGATATTCATATATATGCATCTTGTTATGCATGTATGAGAATATTTTATCTGCTCTTTTTTATAAATCTTATGCACATAATGATTAATAGCTAATTAAGTCAATTCTGTACATAATATTGAAAAATACACAATTCTAACAAATGATAGAATCACTTTTACAATAAAACATGTTTTGGAGTTCATATGAAATTAATGATGAACAAGGACAATTAGCCTGGATATCTGCAGTAAACTTGATTAATCCTTCCTTGAGGAAAGAATTGGTATAAGATTATTCACTGAAAAAAAAAAGCGTGTGTGTGTGTGTGTGTGTATATATATATACATATAGAGAGATATGTGTATATATATATACATATAGAGAGATATGTCTATATATATATATATATAGAGAGAGAGAGAGTTAAAAAACACTCATTTTCAAGAAGTTAAATATCAACAAAAGGTGCACATCACATGTAAAAAACATGAGTCTAATTCCTATTTACTCACCTATTGCACCATTTACATAGTAATAATTTCCCTGATATTCACAATTTGTAAATGTACCTGACTGATCTATTACTTAAACGTAGTGCAAGTATGTTACTTGATTTTTAATTAATGACATCAAAGCAAATTTCTACATCTTTTAGTTTAACATTTTAGTTTCATTTTAGAAAGAAAGCCATATAGCAAATAAAATACAGTGCATGCTGTGTCAAGTGTATCTGCTCTGTATTTTCCAAAGAACTTGTTTTTCATCATCACATCTGGGTACTATGCAAAAAGGAAATATGATTAAAATAGAATTGTACTCTTGGCCCAGAGAGAAGATGCCGATCTGTCAAAAATAGAACTGAAACTTCAAAAGAATAAATTGAAGCTAAGAAAGGAGTTTTAAAAAGTTGGCATTATGAAAAACAAACCCATGAGAATAACAAATAGTTGGAATGCTAAGCTACTTTATCTACAAAAGAACTCTGGAAAAATATAATGGCTAAACTCCTGATCAAAGGTATCTACTGAAATAATTTTAACATTATTCAACAGAGTAGTTGAATAACTGAAATAGAGCCTTTCTTCATTTTTTAAAAACTATTATTACTGCATTAATCCTTGATTCATGTAGCTTTATTGTGAAAATAAGATTGAAACTGAGATGAGACATGTGATTAAATCTGTAACTAATTTCACTTAGTCTGGTTTCATTCAATAATTCTATAAATATTTCTTGAACACCTATTGTTTTCCAGGAACTGCCCTGGTTGCTGGGGGCAGTCAATAAAACTGACAATATGTCTATCTTCATAAAACTCATTATTTAGTGTGTACAAACAGAAAATAGTTTAATAAGCAGAATCAGAAATAAATATTTTGTGAGTTAAGAAGAAATAACTTGAAAAAAAAAGGGCTGAAGACACAGAAAATAAAAGGTTTACAATTTTATAATGCATCATTAGCAGTGACTACTCTGATGACATAAATTTGAGTAGAGACGGAGGATACAAGAGAGGAAGTCCTGTCCATACTTTGGTGTTAAAGGGTTGAATTCTGTCCCCCAAAAATATATGCTGAAATTCTAAGCCCCTGGTACCTATGAATGTGACCTTATTTGGCAATAAGATCTTGCTGAGGTGATCAAATGAAGGTGAAGTCGTTAAAGTGGGACCTAATCCAATATGACAGGTGTCCTAGAAGAAGTAGAAGACAATGACACAAGGGCAAGAATGCCAGGTGACAATGGAATCACAGCTTGAGATGTAGCTGTAAGCCTAGGACCCCAACAATGACGGACAAACGACTAGAAGCTAAGGAAAGGAAAGGAAGGATGTTCCCCTGAAGTCTTCAGAGAGAGCCTGGGTTACGGACACTGATTTTGAACATTAGCCTCTAGAACTGTGAGACAATAAATTTTTGTTGTGATAAGCCACCAGTTTGTGGGAACTAATGTCAGCCCTAGAAAACCAGTACACTGAGAGAAGATAATTGCAGATTAAAGAAACAGCAAGCGCAAATGGCAAGTAATAAATGTTCCACCATAAACAAGAGGAGTGTAGCTAAGGTGGCACAAGGTTCATAGAGGGTTGATGAATCAAGGTCACTAATTCAATCAATTTCTCTAACAACCAAAAAAGTACTCTATAATTAAAAATTAATCAATATTAGGAAATAATTAACATGGCGAAACACAAGCCATATGCCTGTCTATAATTTTGAATGTTTATTTATTAAATGTGATAATGAAAGATAACTTAAACATTTAAGAAAAAAAAATGATAGAAAAGGAAAATATTAAATATGCAAAAATTTAAAAGGCATTACAAAATATTTTTTCAGTGAAATTAAATCAACAAACATTAGATATGACAAAATAAATATACTATCTTTTTATAGGTGGAAATTAAACAATGAAAGAAAAAAACACTACTTACAGAGATAATGCTTACAGATGTCCAGTTTTCCTTAGTTTCCTGGGCACGTGACAAGTCTAAATTGATTCAAGTGTTAAGCAAGTGACCTAAAAGAGGTAAAACAAAATCAATCTTGTTTTTGTTTGTCTGTATTATCTAAACCAAGGGATGAAATTTATCCTCTCCTTGTTAGCATATCTCTAGGGAAAAAAAGAAGGAAACAGCTATTGACCTTAACGCATGTCTTTACTTCATTTCCTCCTTTGTTTTTCTCATTGGCACTTATCATTTATTTGTTTTGTGTGTTCACTTCTCCGTTCATGAAAATGTAAGTGCAGGAGGGGAGGAGTTTTGTGCATTTTGTTCATGTTATGTCCTCTGCTGCTGGGAGAGATTCTCTATTAATGTTAGTAAGGAATTCTCAAGAACTATGTATCAAAAGAATGCATGGTATAGCCTGTATGGTGTGTGCACATGTGTTAGCTTGGATCTAGGAATACATCCATTTTAATGTTAAAAATGCATAAGAAATAACAGTAGCATTTTCCTTAGCTATTATATATCTTATTATTGTTACCTGTAGAAATTATAATTCCTAGTCCTTTCAGGGGAAAAAAAATGCATCTCCAAAGGATTGCATAAAAATTTGCATATGTTAGGAGCACTCACTGTTATTACAAAAATTTTCGATCATAATATTTTGTGTATTTCTCTGGAATTAGATCAGATAAAACTTTATAAATTTTTTATATGCATAGTTTAGGAAATATTGCATATGTCGTTACTAGTGATGATAGTACTGGTTAACAGAAATCATAAGGGTATATTAATTTTAAACATTTGTAGGCTATCTACCTTTCTATGTGATGTTTATAATCCAATTAATTAACAACTTAAAGTTATTTTTCAATCTTTTGCAATTGATTTTTTCCCCAGTAAGTAGCTATTCTGCCACAACTTTCTAGTATTCATTTTGTAGTGAACAGATAAAATATGAAAAGCATAGAATGTAAAGGGGTATGATTTTAAAATAGATCATTAAGAATGATTACTCTGATGACATAAAATTTGAGTAGAGACTGAGGATGCAAGAGAATCTTTAGGGAAATAACTGGTAAGGATTTTTATTCAAAATAAGAAATTCCAGCTGAAGTTATTAGGTGAATTAAAATTATTATTATTTAAGTTAGATTGCTACAGACTAATTTAGGCAAAGGAATATTTTGTCAAAATTTTATTAATTGTTTTGGACACTATTTTCTTCTATATCTCTTTTTCTTGAATATACCTTAGCTATCTCTTACATTTTCAAAACTCTTTTAAACTTTATAAAAATAATTTTGATTTAAATAATTTAAATGATCAAATTTATCATTCACCTTAGTATTATTGAAAATAAAATCATGGTGGGTGATGTTACAAAATTTCTACACTGAAGAAAAACACAGATTTCCAAACTTGAGAAAGTTCTAAAGGCATACTCAAAATAAACTCTAGAGCAGGGGTGTCAAAAGTGTGGCCCACGGGCCAACTGCGGTCTGCAATCCCTTGTTAATTGGCCCGCAGCAAATTCCAAAAATCTATTTAGTTTACTTAAATAAACCAGGTGAGGCAATACGTACTTCACCTCGAGTGAGTGGCCCGGCTGTTTGTGTATTTTACCGCATATGGCCCTTGGTAAAAAACGTTGAAAAATTTTGGACACCCCTGCAGAGTCTAGAGTAAAATACTAATTATTTTATTTTCCTCATTTAATGATCTTCCTTAAGAAACTATATCTTTCAGCATATTGATAATTTAAATGTTTATGAATGTATTAGAAAATTTCTATTTTCCACAATCATTTTTTATTTTTCATTCAGAAACAATTTCAGGATTTACTCCATCTAATAGCCAAAGTAGTGCACATGTAGTAATATGCCTTTAGCTTTGTGTTTAAAAAGTAAAATCTGCCTTTCAGACTCAGACTCAGTATATTTTAAATGACAACCCGTTCTGGAGGCTGGTACTCCAAGGTCAGGGTGCTGGTGTGGTAGGGTTCTTGGTGAAGGCCCTCTTTCTGGTTCACAGAAGGGCACATTCTTGCTTTATACTCACATGGAGGAGAGAGAGAGAGCATGTAAGCACACGACCTCTGGCCTCTTCTTATAAGGTCAGTAATCCCATCATGGAAGCTTCACCCTCATGATCTCAGCTAAACCTACGTATTCTCTAAGGGACCCAGCTCCAAATATGGCACTGGGGATTAGGACTTCAACACAAAAATTTTGGAGGGACAAAAACATTCTGTCCATAGGGTTAGATCAGCCCAACTTTTTCCCTACCCCTTTCAGTGAGGTTATGTCATGCATTTGTTGTTTGATTATTTTGCCACTGTTTTCATTCTATTCTGCAGTATCCGAATATGCTTGTTGATTTTTTTTGTTTTAACTGCATTCAGAAAACTTCACCCTGTATGAGTTTTGACAAATATATGGAGTCAGTATTCACCGTCTATGTACCATACTTCATCACTCTAAGAAAAATGCAGGGTAGCCTCTTTGTAGTAAACTCTTCACTCCCAGATGCTAGCAACTATGGATCTATTTTCCGTTAATAATTTTTACTTCTAAAATAGCATACAAATAGAATCATCTGATGTATAGTATTCAGAGTCTCACTTAACAAACGGTATATCAGTTTCATCCATGTTTTTATATGAATCATAAAACCTGTATCCATTATTTTGTTTTATGGATGTACTACAGTATTGTTATCTGTTCAAGGACATACATATAAAATTATCTTGGTCTTTTCCAGTTTTTGATGGTTAAGAAGAAATGTGCTTTAAGCATTCACATGCAGTTTTTTGTTTGAACATAATTTTTTCAATCATTTTGATGATAACAGCAAGATAGCCAAGTTGTTTGGGCAGCATATAGGTGGGAAGGAGTTAACTCAGCAGACCTGAGTTGCTGGAACTTTATACACTCCCCAGAATGGCTTCTGTGAAACGGTGGCATGTACCCCCATGACTTCGCATCTCCCAGGAACTTCCCTCTCAGACTCTAGCCTACACTCAGCCTCTGAGATTTCTCATAATTTCAAGTTTCATGACCTTCTAGGCTTATGTGAAGTCTGACAGTCTTCAGCCCATGAAAGCAAATGCTTAGGTCATATGTCTACCTGCCATTGTCTGTCTCTCGTTAGACTTGGGGATGACTGTCCTGTGAACTCTCTCTGATGAATTTCACCAGAGTAGTCTTTAATGTGAGGCCTGTCCGGTTTGTTTTTTCTTGTAAGGGTGGAAGCTTTGTTTTTTTCTATATGTCTATGTAGTGTGGATGAAAAAGGGGCCACATACTAAACCTGACAAGCTCAGGGGAGGCCACCATGGCAGGGCCTACAAATTCAGAAATTGAAATTAACCTCCTAAGGTGGTCTTAACATAAAAATTCCTAACATAAAATGGGTCATGGTGGGTAGTCACATGCTAGACCTGTAGTTTCTTGACAAAGGTCAACCTTTACTGTAAGTAAGCCTGTCTATCATGTCTTTGCATTAGAATAGTTAGAATAATCATCATATTCATCAATACATTGCCACACTCATCAAGATCTTAGATTAACATATCCTGTTTTTTGTTTTTGTTTTTAACTTAATATTCAGTGTGAACAAAAACTCAAATGAGTCAGAACAATTTTGGAAGGAAATTGTCGGTAAAATCAGAGATTTTTTATCTATTTTTGGATAGTGTGCTATTTCAGAGTTAATGAGACACTAGGCAGACCAAACTATAGCAATTACAATGCTGGGAAATGTATTCTGTGAATTGCAATCATATTATCATTATTTTCTACTTTTTTCAATGACCTGAAACTAAAAGAATCTTTTCATTAACATGTATCCCTATGTACTTTACTCATTGAAAGTTTGTAACAATTGTGAAATTTAAAATTTAAATGGTATTTATTTCTTCTTTGCATTATCAACTCAATTAATTGGTCATGAGGAGACAATAGTTCCTTACCATGCTTATAATCTTTGTCTTTTAATATCAGCCCACATTATAATATAATTTTAATTTCTTTGAAAATATACTAATAGAAAGAGAGAAGAGAGTTTCAGGAAGAAAAGTATGATGATCACAACAGTATCTAAAATTGCATAGATGTTATACTAATTTCTTTTGCCCATATTTCATTAGGAAACTAGAATTCACTTTTCTGAGAATCAAGACCATTTTTATAAAATGTTCCCATTTCAAATGGAGCAATAAAACATATGTCTACTATAATTATAGTTTATAAGGTAAAACCTGCACTTACTGGAGAATTTGTAGAAAATTGCATCAAAGAGAGTTCGACATATTATTTTACTCCTTTTTGCTTAATTGCTCTGCCAAATAGTTCAGAGAGCCACAAACTACACGAGTTATAACTGTCATCATCAATATATGTGATATGAACAAAACCCAATCTTCAAATTGTTTGGTGAAAATGTGAAGTTGTACCTTTTTTAATAAGTTAAATTATCATATGTCATGTATTGAATATGTATCAAAATTATTCCACATTTTATTGTCAGGTTTAAGATCAACATTAAATGCAACATGCCTAGATAGGGACACGCTTTTGTGATTGCGAGGTAGAAATTGGCTCTACTGACCTATCCTATTTTAAAATCAAGACATGTATTGCAACTTAACACCATCATCAACTAACATTTGAATGCTTTAAATAATACGTTTTTTGAAGAATCAATGAATTGAAGTGAAAGAGCCAGAATAATTGAATCTGAATTGACTGGTTTCATTGGTTAGGGGGGAAAATAAAGTTTATTATGACAATTCAATTTAAAATTGTCTAATTAAGTGTAACGTTAAAATCTCTATTAAATACCCTATTTTTAGGCCTCATTGCAATTTTGTAAAAAATTCTTTAGGATAAAACTTGATTGGTATTTTTGATAAGTTTGTTAATTTACTATTCTTCAGTTTAACAAAGTGATTTCAGTTTAAGGACTAAATTTAAACGACTGACTTCAGGGAATAATTTCCTCTTGCTTTTTCTGTCCCTTCCCCTCACGCCCTAATTTTTTTCCATTAAATCTGAATGATATCTCAGGACTGAATCACCAAGTAATGTTGTGATAAGGAATAAAAGCCTCAGCCTCGGGATGGAGAGTAAAATATTTTCAGTTCCTTCTAAAACAGGCAATACTTCAGAGTTATCAAATCTATGAAGAAAAACTGCAAAGATCTATAATGTAAAATTAGCCTAATTCCATGCTAACGCTAGCATTATTTTCTCATTTCTCTCAATGGGTCATTGTTTTGAGGTTAATAATTTTTTGCATTCCCAAGATTACCATAGAAATTGAGTTTTCTCCCCTAAGATTCTCTTTTGAAAGAAAGTGATTCATGTCTAATACCTATCCTCCCTTCAGATCCAATTTAACTTTAAGAGGGATTGATTATTCAGTGTATATAGTAGATTTCATTTAATAAAGCAAATCTTCAATTTTAAAAAGGAACTTTTAAAAGCAATGACTTGTTTTCTCACCTTTCTGGAGTCTGGAAAATTTTACTCTCTCAAGTGTGTGATTTTTTTTTTTTTTCTTATAGAATAGTCCTTATTATTTCTGTTCACCAATAACTGGATCTTAGTGGCTGCTTTGATTCTAAAATGTCATAAAAATAAAGTTCAGTTATTTTAATTGGGGAATGGAAGAAGATAAATTATATACAAAGTCAATTACATGTAATCATTATCATAATTGGTCCTGCGTTTATTTCTACATTCAGGCTACAGTGAAATAGCATGTGGGAGTCACTCAGTATAACACAGTTTTCAATATAGTCTCCGTCATTCAAGAACACAATGAATGCTTCTTAAAAGCTATTACTTATTTTACTATATGATTTCACTAGTACCATCATTTTACAAAACAAAAGTAATGATAAGCTGTCATCCGTAATATTAACTTATCCACATTTTTAGTTGTTCCATTAGATTTGATCAGAATTCTGCAGGGAAAAAATATATATGAATTCAATTTAGCTGTATATTATTCACTGCAACATGCAAATATGTTTAAAACAATTAAATGACAGCTAGCAGAATCCTTTATTTCTGCACAAAATGTCTTTAGAATTCTATGAAATTTCACTTGATACATTTATTTATATTTATATATAGCTGACTCAATAGCACCATTTCACTTTACTATCCTAGATGGTATTCTGCTTTGAACCTAAGACTTCATTATTGAAGAGCTGAATATTTGGGCAAAATTTTAATCACATTCTCTCAGTATCTTTTATTTATCTTACCTATCTATCATCTACTTATCATCTATATTTTTATAGCCATCTATCTTTTGAGTAGATATCAGATTAGATCACAATAAAATGCTACTTAGGTACATGGTTTATGTTCAGTAAAATATTCCATTTAATATACCACTTTTATCCATATCAATTATTAATATCTAAAAACTCATGAATATATTAAAAAACAGTGAGATTCTACTGAAAACTGGAAATATTGAAAAAAACATTTTTATTAATATAAGGTGACCAACTATTGAGAATGGGTAGAAGTAAATGCTAGTAGTAAATTCTACTTGATAGACTTAACTTTCTAGGATATTACATTTGATAACATGAACACTTCATTAAAATCAATGTATAGTATAATTGACTGGGTCTAAGGAATGTGACACTATTCTTTTTAATCCAGCAGGCATGGCTTTACTAAATCAATAATGTTGGTGATTCAGCATCTCTGTTATGACCTGAATTTTTTGTACCCCCAAATTAATATGTTGAAGACCTAACCCCTTGTTAAAAGATAAAATGAGGTCTACTATAATTTTTGAGTTCATCTGAGCAAAAATCAATTCAAATCAGGTATCTATCAGAGAGAAGGGAATTCCAAGGAACTATACTGAGTGAAAGACTTTTATAGGTAAAAGAGAACAGGAACAAGGAAGTCATGCTAGGTAAGAAATCGGGTCTGTTATTGAAAGGTTGCTCTCCTTTAGGGGATAGTAAGGGTATATGAGACAGATAAACTATTTAGTGCTGATCAGGTGATTCCTGATTGGTTTGAGATTCCATTTCTGGGAGAGCTGAAATTTAATTAAGCCTTGGCTTGGTGCTGTGGGGCTTCACATAAGTGACCACATTTTGGGTCTAATGTCTTGTTTTGAACATCATAATGTAATGGTATTTGCATTAGGGCCTATGGAAGGCAATTAAATTTAGATAAGATCATGAATTTGGGGCCCTATAATGAGATTAATGTCTTTATAAGAAGAGGAGGAGAGACCAGAGCTTGCTTTCTCTCTGCCATATGAGGACACAGAGAAAGGTGGCCATTTGCAAGCCAGGAAGTAAGTTCTCAGTAGAACACAAGCATGCTAGTACCCTGAAAGTAAAATAGAAATGTTACTTCCATGTAATATTTGTTTTTCAATGTTTACTTCCAAGTAATTTTATTACTTCCATATAATTCCATGTTTTTAAAACATATTGTAGGTAACTACTGTTGCCTAAATAGTAACATAGATAACTATTGTTCAAGTATGAATGTAAATTGTAATGAGGTACTATGGAAAACATTGTAACAACCTACTAAAGTTGCTTACTGCAGAAGGATCCAGGAAAGGGATGGAATAAAATGACTGAAATACATAGTAAATAAAAATAATAATAATAAGGACTCAGAAGTGTATGGGGTATCCTGTTTGCCCCTCTATATCTGCTCTCTTTGTCCATTACTCACCTTGTTCTGAACATGAGAAACCCGACCTGTATCCCCAGGTCTCTTAGAATTTGGCTTCCAAATGTGTAGGACAATGGGGATCACTGGAGGAGATAAGTGTGTAAGAAGGAAGGGGAGGTGAAAGAAGGGGTTCAGTATAATTATCACCCTGACTAAATCCCTAAATCCCATGGTCAGGGATTTTACAGGCAATACTCCCCTGTCAGGTAGCCCTCTCACCACGGCTGTTTTCTTCAGTTAAGCCTCACGTCATCAAACACTACATTATTGTTTCTTCCAGGATTATGTACTATCCCTAGACATTTCCCCGTATCCTATCATGTCTTTGAAATAGGTTCTATGACAGTTATAAAACTTTCCTCAAGTACTAAATTTGAGGGCACCACCTCAATCGTGGGCGTCCTGTCTAAATGTAATAAGTGAATAATCACAGTCATATTAAAGAGGCAGAATCACAACTCAGACTCGACCTTGTATGATAAGTGAAGAAATTAAATGTTTTGATTCTGCAACTGTTACTCAAACTAAAATAATTATAAAAGGTTGAATATAAATTGGTGAATAAATTGTCAGAAAAAATTAATAGAAAAAATAAAAATATTAAAATGGACTATAGGGTCAAATTTTTTTGACAAATGTGGGGAGATGGAATGGGCAACGTTAAATAATTGGGTGACACAATTAGATGAAATGTGGTGCTGTGGTTGGGTTGCTAGATTTAACAAATGCAAATGCATCCACCCAATTAAATTTGAATCACAGATAAACAACAGATACTTTTTTGGTAAAATATGTTCCATACAATGTTCATTGTTTAACTGAAATTCAAATTTACCAGGTGTCTTAGTCTGTTCAGGTTGCTGTAACAAAATACCATGGACTAAGTGGCTTAAACAATAAACAGATATTTCTCACAGCTCTCTTAAGCCGGGACCGAGATTAAGATCATGGCACCGGCAGATTCAATGTTAGTTGATGTCCTACATCCTGGTTCACAGACATTCTTCTTGTTTCCCTGCACACACACACCAAAAAAAAAAAAAAAAAAAAAAAAAAAAAAAGGCAAACAAACAAACAGAAAAAACAAGAGAGTTCTCTGGGGTCACTTTTGTAAGGCACTAATCCCATTCATGTGGATTCCATCTTTCTGACCTAATCACCTCCCTAAATGCCCATCTCTGAATACCATCACATTGGGGAGTCAGCATAGAAATTTGAGAAGGAAACAAATATTCAGTCTACTGCATCTGGACACATGGGTGTTCTAATGGTAGCTGGCAGCCCCAGCAGGAGATACGGCGTCTCTGTGCTACCCATCCCATATACTATGGATGCTCATCAACATGTCCATACCACAAAAGAGGTATTAACAGTCACAAAGGCTTTCTTTCAACCCTGTGGGAATCAGCCAATCTCCTCAGGAGATGTACTTTTTGAAAATATGGTCCTGGTTTCAGGGACAGAAGCTCTCCACCAAGTCAACTTCATTTGACTTGGTTTGACTTCATCAAAGTTGAGCTGACGGTACAAACAACTGATGACAAATTAATCAAAACAACTTGCTTAGATTTTCTCAATAGGACGTAATTTCTCAAGTGAACGCACCAGTTAGCTAGAGACAGATTGGTTTTACTGATTACAGAATGATGGAAGCAAGTACTGTCCTCACCGAAAGAGGATTTTCATTTTATTTCACTGTTCACGATAGCTCTTCCAGTGCCAACCTCCCATAGATTTACTAAGTATTTTATACGACAGCATGGTATCCCAACATTGTTTTTAAATACCTGGTTTGAGTAGACAGTAAAGGAATGGACTGATGTATAAGAATTTCACATATTTCTATATACTCCAACATGAAAAGCAATTTGTCTTCTGATTGATTTCATATGCTGTCGAAGGTTAACTTATGATGACAAATAATAGACAATATCTTGCAAATTTAGAATGTTCTATCCAATTTTATGTTTTCTTTACTATGACCAAGAATGCAATTTTTTTAGGCATATACTTTGTGAAGACCTAAAACAACGGATTCATTATATAAGCCATGAAGGGAGTGAGTGAGAATATTGGAGATAAAAATTTGTTGAAATAACTCTTTTTTTTTCTGTCATGTCTTTAATATTATTAGGGTAATATTATTCATGTTTTAAGCATATATTATTTTTATGTTTTTATTTCCTTTCTTGGTGAAGTCTACTTCCCACAAACTTTTAAAAATCCCTCTCATAATTTGAGTTCTTAAAAGAAAAAAACATAAATAAATGGTTGCTATCTGATTCTTGCTGCTCGAAGAGTTGAATCTCTTCCATCTTAACTAAGCAAAACTATTACAGTGATCATCCAAATTCATTTTGCCTTTCTTATTTGAGACATTAAGTACCGACTTCCTCTTGTCCCACAGAAATATACAGAATTACCTCGTTTTCTATACTCAAAACCATTACAGAAAAACAGAATTGTTACATATTTTTTATCTTATTTCAGGCATGAAAGATAGGCTTTTTCTATTCTCTCACAGGAATATGTACATCAAAGAAGCAAGCACTCATTAAATTAAACAGACTAAACCACTTGCCCCTTGCCCCTACTCTATTCCCTTGTTATAACTGAGCTAAATTACATCATGATGATGTAACAGCATAAACCTTCATGTACCGTGTTTTCTAATGTTCAAAGATACTATAAATCAATAGACTTGATAACACCGTAAGATTTTTCAGCGGGATTGTTCATGAATTGCCTGGAGTAGCTAATTTGAAAATAAAGAGGTAGAATTTGAGATGCTACTTCTCATAATAAACTGAATGACAATTTGTGGAAGAGGATATATTCTGTTCCATGTGATTCTGGGATCTGCTGAATTGAAGGGTTTAGCTGCTACCACTGGATTACAAACTAGAATGACTAATGTTTATCTAGGGCTCCCTGGGCTACTGAGCAAACAGGCAAAGATAGGTCACTATGTTATTGGGGCAATTGATATTGAGTATTGAGGGAAAATAAAGACAAAAGCGTAATGAAAACCAGGACTACATATGGAACTGAGGGACTCTATGTAGCACTTTTTGTACCTTTCCTCAAGGTTTAAAATAATAAAGTCTTACTACAACTCTATGCAGGCATCACAAACACCAACAACAAAAATATGTCTCTGTCCCTTTAGATCTAACATCGAGTCACATTACCACACAACTCACAGCAAAAAACAAAACAAAACAAAACAAAACAAAACAAAAAAACAAAAAAACAAGCAAACCAAAAAAAAACATAGAATGGGTGGTAGAGAGAGTTATAAAAGTAAACAATGCTTGCTGTCAGTTTCAGAAATGAAAATATTGAGATCTTAAACCACATTCTACTCTTTGTTGTGTGATACAAATGTACATATTACAAATAATTTACTTTTTCTTGATTATTTTATTCCTTCACACTTATGTATATGACTGATGATGGGCTGTAAAATTATAGTTTATTTCAAGGATTATAAAGTCCTTATGGATAAAACACCAAAAAGAGGAGGAATGGACATTAGAGCCAGATATCTGAAAAATGAAACTACATGATAGCTTACCTGATGTTGGAGCTGGTATTGCAGTATCTTCTTTTTGGGTTGGTTAATGTATTTGGGGCTTTTTATTAGAGAGCTTACTTAGGTTGGTAAGGATTATTTAAAGTGTATCAAAACTGGTTAGAAAGAGAGGTGTGTGTGTGTGTGTGTGTGTGTGTGTGTGTGTGTTTGTGTGTGTGTGTGTGTTAAAAAATATAAATATAGACTACAGAGTAACTTTACAGTTAATTTTTTTTTTAATGTTCCTAAGTCAATAGAATTTTCTTTTTCTCCAGGATCTCTATGTTTGTTTGTTTAATTTTGTTGTTGTTGTTACTGTTGTTGTTTTCCCTAGGTCTTTTATAATCGACATTTTCTCCATTTGGGACCCTCTTCAGGTAGTTGTGAATATACCTTTATTCAGGTCTCAGCTCAAATGCTACCACTTTAGAAATAACTTATCACGTGATTAAAAGGATATTTATTTCTTACTGCTATCTCATCACTCTTTTATTTTCTTCATAGAATTTATCACAAAAGGAAGCCATTTTTTTTTGGTCTTATTTATTTCCTTTCACATTTCTCTGTCTTCGCCCATGACACAATGAAATCCTTGAAATCAGTCTTTGTCTCTCTTATGCTCCATAATATCCTCATTGCAAAAAATACAGCTGGTACTGAATAAGCATTTTTGTATGTTTAAACAATACATGAAAGGAAGACCAAACTAAATATTCAATAGGAATTTCAATATAAATAATATACATAATTTATAATACATTGATATTAAGTATAAATGCTTAGTATGAGATCAAGGCTATTTTATTTGTATAAGTAAGTATGTTGTGTATTTATGTTACAGAGTATTAGACACTTTAGTGATAGCATGTTTACTTGAAGACAAAAATTATTTTGTGTAGCCTACATTCAGTTAAATCAATATCTATATAAACTATCCATTCATTTTAAATTTGCTTCAAATTCAGAGTGGAATTTTGGGAAGTTCCAAAGTAAAGGAGAGTTTTCAAACTAAGCTTAGTTTTATTCTCATTACAAAACAAAATTCACTTTAATTGAAATGACCCCAAATACCACCATTACATCAATAAATATTTCATCCTTCAATTTATTTCGTTATTATCTTTTAAAAAATCATGTTTTCAAACACTTCAAATTTATTTTGCATTACATAGATGTTTTCTTAGATTATTTATACTTGTCATCATTATGAGCACCAAAATGAACATCATAAAACATTGTGTATGTAAAAGAATAGGGTTTCAAAATATCCATTTTAGGTAAACTTCACTATGACAATCGTTCTTTGTGATTGTTTTTAAATATATGTTAATCAACTCTGCAATTGCTAAGAAACAAAGGCAATGCTCAGACACCAAAATAACCAAGTGTCTAGATTTAAAGAGAAATCCTATCTTTGAAAGAAGACAATAAAATAATTTAAAGCATGCCTCCTGCTTTTGGAATATATTTCATGCCTCAGTAAAAAATCTTTTAAACAAATGGAATAAAACATAATTAGAAAATGACAGTCAATTAGTTTAGGAGGTATTTCTGTTTATCAACATTAAAATGTTGCTTAGCCTAGAGACAAATACTATGAATGTGCGTTTGTCAGATAAGAGTTCTGAATAATTAGTGCCCTTAAGGTTATCATAAATAAGCTAACCTACTACTTCTACATAAAGTAAGTTAAAGAAAGAGTAAAAAAGACAGCAAGTAAAATAATGTCACTAGGATAATACATAATAGTTTAGAATCCTTTTTCTATTTATTTAAAATTTAAAACCTATAACTAATCTTAATTTTTTTGACACAAGCTGTCTTTACTCAACATAACAAAAATGACACATTGTAGTGATATTACATTCACTTATACCATAATTTTGAACCACTATTGGTTATTTTTTTTAAGATCCCACCGCTCATTTTAAATGTTTTTTATATTCACATAACACCATTAATGTCATAAGCCAAGCAGATTTAAATGAAATCAGAAAGCAACAACTTACTGGCCAATCTAACACAGATGACACCACAATAAACTTCATTCTTTCTTTAGGCATCCTTTCCAAGGAGGAATATTTTCCAGACTTTCATTTTTCAATTCAGAGTACTTGGTCAGTCCTTACAATATCCACCTTCCTCACCCACTGCCATAGGAAGGAACAAGTCTTTGGTATTACCTGTCTGAGAGTTTTCAATTTGAACTTTCATTCTGTCTCGGCCATTATAAAACTTTACAACTTCTTTAGGAAGTTTGCTTAGCTCCATTCTTGGGAGATCACCTTGCTCATTTTCACCATCAATGGGCTTTAACCAGAGCTTTAACCCTGTGTACTTTCCCACCTGGGCTTTACACAAAGCTTTAATTTTGTGCACTTAGGGTTCCTACTGTAATTAGCAAAAGATCCTTTGCCTCATTTTAACAGAAAATAAATTTACTGAAAAATGTTAGTTCACAAAATCTCAGTACAAAAAATGCCAGACTTAGAAATTCAGAATCCTGTCTAACCAAACCAAAGGTGTTTCTCCAGCAATAGTGACTCTGTTGCCACTATCCAGAGGCCGATGCTGTGGCATGAAGAGTCTTCCAGCTCTGGTGACTCTGAAGACCTATATCACTTACGAAAGAATGTGCGGAGCAACTACTTCTTAGTGTCTTTACTCGTGATTTAATTATCTTTTGAGTGAGTTGATTGTTGGTGCCCAGTAACGTCCCTGCACCTTAGCATAAAAGTAAAATGGGGTCTGGGTTTTAATAGGAAAAAAGAGTAACACATGATAAAGGAAATTTATATCTGCAGAGTATTTTAAAATGGTTGGGCCAAGACAATGGACTCTGATGGTCACTAAAAGTCCTTTCAGATAAGTTTTGTCTGTTTTTTAAAGAGCTTTACAGCTCTATTTTTATAAATGGTGTTTCACAAAATAAATATGAGAAGAGGTTATATTTTTCAAATCTTTCTCTTATAGTTCTCTTGTTAATTATCCATATTGAAAAAGAAAATTCTATGCAACTGTATCAAATAGAAACAAATCAGCAAACACTGTTCTTTGCTTTTATAAATTTGACAGTTTTTGATATAGCCTATAGGTAAAATCATAGTATATGTCTTACTATGACAGGCTTATTTTATTTATACTGTTCTTTAGGTTCATTCATGTTATTACATGTCGAAATTCCCTTCTTTTTTAAGGTTAAATAATATTCTGTTGTTTTCTTTATCCATATTTCCCTTATCTGTTCATCTGTTGAAGATAGAAACTTGGGTGATTTATATACCCTGGCAATTTTGAATAATGCTGCAATTAACATGGGAGTGAAAATATATCTTCTAGATCGTGATTTCAAATATTAGATTGGTGTAAAAGTAATTGCGGTTTTTGCAATTGTTTTTAACCTTTTAAACCGCAATTACTTTTTGCACCAGCATACTATTTTGTATTCCCAGAAGAGGGACTGCTGTGCCATATGGTAATTCTGTTTTTAAGAATGGGAGGTCTAGGAAATGGGAATTTGTTGTTCAATGGATAGAAATTTTCAGTTATAAATAAGTCCTAAGGACCTTCTATAGGACGTAGTGTCATAGTGAATACAGATTTAACTTAAAATTTTATGAAGAGGGTATATCTCATGTGAAGTGTTTTTATCGAAGAAAATAAAGAGAAAAGAAAGGTACCTATGAAAACTATGGGAAGTGTTGGATATATCTAATATTTTGATTATGGTGATGCTATCATGGGTATTTTCTTTGCATTAGTCCTAACTTATCAAATTGTATACTATATATTTGCACAGTTCTTTGTATAGCAGTTATACTGAACAAAGGTATTAATTTTTTAAGAGAAAATCAGAACTAATATAAGGGGGAGATTTTAATTACAAAAACTATTTGAATAAAAAGACTACTTCAATCAAATAAATCTGCAGGAATCTCATCAAAGAGAAAAGGTATCCTTTTATAGTCTAGAGAGAGGTAGGAAAAGTTTCAGCAGAAAACTTTAATGGGAAGTCCAGTAAGCAAGGGAAAATGATCAGTGGGGTCTGACACGAATATCGTCTAATTCTGGTCAGCCAGTTCTTAGGATAAGCTGATAAGGAAGCATGTTCCATTTTTTTAGTACTTCTTCAGGCTTGGGAGTGTAAAAAAAAAAAAAAAAGAGGAAAAAAAAAAAAAAAGGAAAAAAAGCAAAACAAAACTATAGGCCCAAAATGGTATCACTCATGCCCATGATACCAAACCAGATTTAACACCTAACCTAATAGCAGTTTCAATCCTTCCCAGAAATGTAATCTAAATAAACTAGTCTGGAATATTCTGGTCAGCACCAATGAGGCAATCTGTCACTTGGGCCTTCTCCATCACCCAAAGAAAGAAGTGTCAATCTGTGTAATAAAACCCTTGCAATTTCCTTCTTTCTCCCTTAAAAGAGTCTAATATAATCGTTTCTTTACTTTTGCTAATGACTTCCTTGCCCCACATTCCTTTGTATAAAAACTTTCCATTTTCTACAAGTCCTCTGATTATCTCTGTGCTTGCTAGATGGTATGCTGTCTAATTCATGAATCATTTAATAAATCCAATTAAATCTTTAAATTTACTCCGTTGAAATTTGTTGTTTTAACAGGGGCAATCAGGGTTTTACAATGGGAAGAAGCCTGACTAAAGTTTGTTCAAGAGAAAACAAAAAGTAAGAAATGGGTAACTGAATATTTGGTCAGTTCCCCCTGTTGTTTAACACAGACAAAAATCTGCCCTTAAACATTATTAGAGAGGGAAAAAGTCATTGATTGAAGTTGGTTCAATTATTTTTCCGGGTGAGCTGTTCTTCACATTCTTGTAGGCGCTGAAAAACTAGTTATGTTACCTATTGAACATGTTCTTGAACTGACAGTTACTGGAATTTCTTTGGGATCCGTCATTAAATGAAAGATATACTTAGGAATATCGAAGGAGAATAATTATTGAAGTTTGACCAAGGGAGTAAAACCAACATTTGTGATTTGGGGATGTTCCTGGAGAATGGCTGCTTGCAATATCACAGGAAAGCCTTCCAATATGTACAAAGCCATGTGAACAAAGCCAAATCCAAACAAGCATAGGATTTATTAAAGTAAAGAAAAAGAGTACACTCCCAAAATAATGGGTGTGGGAAGGCCAGGAAAAAGGGCAACTACCCCAAAGAACGAAGAAACGTAGGATTATATTTGAATGAGGGCTTGGAATGTTCAGGGCTGGCATTACAGTCACTTTCAGGGGGCGTCTTTGCTTCCCACCCCTTCCCAGCGGGAGGTGGAATTTTTGTCCTTATTTGGCACTTGTCACAACTGTCCTGGTGACACAGGGGGTGGAGGCTTGTCCCTGCTCACAATGCTGATAGTGTTATAACCCGTTACAATTAGCTGTAGCTGCACCTTTCTCGTCTCTTTTTCCCTTTGTGTCCTTTCACATCTTTTTCCTTTCCTCCCCCAACCCTCCCCACACCCCTCTTCTTTCTGCCTAGTGTAACAGAGGGAGCCAGTTGAGAAGATGCCAAGATACTTTGCTCATGATGTCTTTAAATGGTAGAGAGAGTATGGCAATGGCGATATGCGGAATTTCCCATCAGAGTATTGTAGTCTGAATTTTTTTGGTGACAGAGCAGACACTAGAGAGATTTCATGGAACATTTGTACAGCAGTCGCTCCTATTCACTGCACAAGTACCACTTTGGGGAGCAATGATCATGACCAATGCTAGATTGTAGGGCCCTCTGGCTGTGGCACCCATAGTTCTCTCACAATGATGTTGGTGACTTTGGTAAGGTTGTCCACAGTCCTAGTTATTATGGGGAGCAGAATATGAAAAATGCAGAAGTTTTGGCAAACTTCTTGAGTGGCCCACATAGTAGCAGCTCTAGACATTAAAGTTACTTATAAGTGATCTACTAAAGCAGTCTAATCTTTTAAATTTCTTCCTAACTCTTGAACCTTTTGTTCTGAGATCCTGGTGAGAAAGAAAGATAACTCATTGCCCCCTTTTAGGTCAGGGGTTCTGTGAATAAGCTTGTAGCTATAATATGTTTTTGTACACCTTTTCAATAGTCTACTGCCTGGGAAAATTTAAATCAGAGGTACAACAGTAGTTAAGGTTAGAAAAAAGGTAGTTTGGTTAAGGATTTGATAAGGGCCAGTAAGATTGGCTACATAGAGCAACCAGCCGAGTTAGCAGGCTGGTATCAACATGCACAGTGGCCACAAATAAAATGTCTCCTTAGGGCTATTCAGAGCTCAAGGAAATAATTGTCCTATGGATTTGTATTTTTGAGTATATATGAGTCCCTTTTGATTTATATTTGTCCTATATTTTCCTTTCCCATTCTAGATCAACCAGTAATTCCACTTTACCACAAAATTATTCTCTTTTTCTTTAACAAAAACGTATTTGGCATACCTTGCATACAAAGTTGCTTCTCTCTGCCAATGTACAATTCCTATGAAATTCACCTACTTGGTGCATGCATGGCTACCTTCAATTGCAGTAACATGAAATGGGAGATGTATCGAATGCCCTAAAACAATTATGTTTTATCCATTAGGCAGCTGGTAAAGCGGTGGGGGAAATTTTGCACCAGGCCTGTGGCAATTTAATCTCATCATAAAATTTCATGTGTGACTTTGTCATTTTTATACTGACTGGTAAATAAAGTTGTTTTATTTCTCTTATTTTCTTTCTTAATTTTTACTTAAGAAAAAAGCAGCTTTTCCCTAAATTTATGTTGCATCATTGTATTACTATCACAACTAGACAAATGGATTCAAATTAAATATTTTGCAATAATGTTTTCATTTTTTAAAAATAATCATTTATTACAATCTAATTGATGTACCGTATCTTTTACTCTCATTTTCTTAGAGTCTTTTTTTGGCAGCACAGTGCTTTTCGGGAACTGTTTCATTATTGAATCTCTAATGAAAGTTTATAGAAAATTTATAGAAAGTTTACAGAAAATTTCATCATTTTTGTTGTTGTCTGAATAGTAAGATTTGAAAATTGTTATTAATTTCTGAAGTGATAATGTGTTCAGGGATGACATTGTACCTCAGCTCTTTGTCTTCTTGAAGGAAAGAATTCTGTCAAAAGACAGAGTTCATGCAGCATAGGGCAGCAAGTTCATGAATAAAAGTGAGTCAACTCCGAGGCATGGAGAGGCTGATGCAGGAGAGGGAAGCAGCCTCTCCTTATATTGTGTAAGGGTTTTTATCTCTAAGGGTAGAATTCTCTCCCTCTCTCCCTTCTCGTTATCTCTTCATCTCCTGTTGAGGTGCCCACTCTTCCCTTTTGGTTCTCAAGGCAGTTTGTGTCAGTTTCTTTTTAGGATTTGTTTGAGAAGCTCACTAAAATGGTCCTGAGGAGCAGGATGTATACTCTGATAAGTGGAATGTCTCCCTCCCTTCTCTGACTTTCAACAGCATATCCCTTTGATTTAGGGTTTTGTGTGAACCTGGAATCCTGCTGGGCTAGTCAGGCATTTGTACCCCAAGTGAGGGCGACTGCAAGGGGTCTTGATCAAGTAGGAGCTGTAGCAAGGGGCTTTCTAACCGGGGCTGGGTCTCTCCTTCTGCTCATTTCTGTAGCTCTACCTACCATATCAACAGTAGAGTTGGTGTTACATGAGAATTTAATGAAAATTAAAAGGCTTTTTTTGTGATTTGCAAATATAATGAGGTAATAGTAATGTTAAAGTTAACATGAGGCCTCTTAAATGTGGTAAGATATTTACTATATGATCGTGTTGACTAGTATATATTTTTATTACCAGTTCAAAGTCCATATACCTGACACTTTGAAAGACCAAAACTCAAAACAGCAGAGTTTGGAGAAAATAAAGGTTTATTGATCAAGAAGATGCCAACTGAGAAAAAGGGGAACCTAGTGATTACTCAATTCTGTCTTCCTAAAATACAGAGTTCAGGCTTATTCTATGTCTAGGGAAGAGCAATGGTATAGGGAAAAGGCGACTGAGGAACACAGACATCTGGGCACGGGTAAGGGTCGGAGGAAGAAGTTGAAAGCTCTTTGTCCCCAGTTGATCTGAGTCTGGTCACGAGGCTCTGGCAAATATTTGATAAACAATTATTTTTGTCTATATTTTCCCCCACTTCTACTCATGAGAGGCAGTTTCTGGTAAGGGGCTATTTTTGGACAACTCAAGTTTCAAGCAGAATTCCTCTCATGGTTAGCAGCATGTCTAGATGCAAGAACACAGCCGAATCAAACAACATGGAGTCGGAGCTATTGAGCATTTCACTGTTGACTTCTAACAAAGAAAATTATCCCAAAACATATTTGGTATTTATACCATTATGCTCTTAGCAAAAAATGATTTTCATATTTCTTTTTTCATGTAGGAAAAATCATAGAATCTTATTTATCTTTTATGGCATCCATTCTACTCTGATAACTTGTATGGGGATTTAAACTTTCATCTTTACAGGCTTCTAAGGTGGCAAGTATAACAAAATGTAATATTTGCTTTGTTTGATGCTTACAAGTTTTTAGTTTATATGTTTCAAGTCTAAAGTAAATGAATATTAAATGAACAACTGAATTAACACTATCACTTATGTTACTGTGGTGTTGTTCTAGTCATCACAATTTCAGTTAAGTAAAAGTATTTGTCAGAATACATAATTTCTATTTTGACATAACAATTTGGAAAATATTTGCTATGTTCATCTCTGTTATTATGATATACAAACCATATTAAATTTTAAATTTCCATTCCGTGTGAGTTTTTAAACCACCTGCATATTCTGATAACCTCAGATTTATCTGTTTATCTTTGTGTCAAGTGGTGCTTTGCTTGTTTTGGCATACATCCTTATCCCAGATTAAATCCATTTGAGAGCCACAGATAAATGATTAAAAAATAAACACTAAACATATTTAGAAAATCATATCTGTGTTACAAATTTGAGGTAAAGGAAAGAAATTTGAAAATGTATTTAAGATTTTCATTAAAATATGTCAACATAGTTTTTTGTTTGTTTTTATACTGTTTTCCCTTTCACAAAAATTAATATGGTGGAATTGTGCTTAAGTCCTTTTTTTTTTTTTCCTTTCTACATGTATAGCTGTCATTCCTCTATATGAAAAAATACCTTTCATTCATTATCTGAAGCTCTTTGGTTGCCATCTAATCGAATTCTTTGTAGAAAGGCAAGATAAAAACTGACAACATTCCCATTATTTATCTACTTTCAGACTGAGAAGTTGATGTCAAAACTATTTCAATATCGGAAAATGAGACTTTCAGCTTTGCTTTCTCCTTTGTAGTACCATTGTAGACGCATAGATTTTTTTTTTGTATATTTAATGTATTTCAAATGCTTACATGTTTTTTAATATGTAAAATTTCTCCTAACTGAAGTGCCAGAGACACTTAACTTGCTTTTATTATATTGACCGAGTGCTCATTAGTCTCTCTTCCTGGTACAAGATGCCTTTGATATACTTTCTGCCCCAAATCTAGATTCAGTCATTTCTCCACAGAGTGCGGAGAACCTGAAATGTATTTCTTACAAAAGCACCCCAATAATGATACCATATTCTGCACTACCTAGGATAGAATAGAGAATTTGGGGGTAAACTCTCAATGATTTACCACAACAAAAGTTTATTTTTAATTTATTTCTTAGGCTACATAGCTCAGCACGCTTTTACCTACAGAGTTGTTTAAGTTGTTTAAGGCTCTAAAACCATCTAGCTGTATCATGTAGAAAATAATTTCTCCACAGTCACTATGTCAATTGAACAAGCTAGCTATTGTTTCTTAAATACGCTCTGAAATGGATCTGCAGGAAATTACACACTCCACTTTTTCTCAGAGTTGTCTGAGTAAAATTTGGTGTATGGCCAACTAATTTCAAGATTGGAGAAATGCAGAAGAACAAATGTGCATTATTTGAACAGTGCAAATCTCTGCCCTTTGAAACTTAGCTTAAAATCCACATAATAGATAAGTGTTGAGTTGAAAAAGTCATCAGAGACTTTCTTTGGAGGTAATTGTTGGAATGCTATAAAGCACTGATTTCACTAATGCATAACATTTGTGTAAGAAAAAAAATGCCCAGTGCATGACATGTATCCCTTGAATTTGCGGAACAGGGAAGACTGGCATTGGACCAATGCCAGAATAATCTAAAGCTGAGAAGTTTTAGTTATTGACTAAAGTTTTTAAGATATATAGAGAGAATGCTTCATAGAGAATGAAATATGCCTTCATTAATTGAGAGGGCAAAGGATATAGGAAAGTTTCAAATGGGTATAAATATCCTTTTTCTGTATTTATATTTTTCTAAGAAAATTTCCATTTATCTAAAATTTTTAAATTTATTTGTTAGGTTTATTTGTAATATCTCTTGTAGATCACTTTAACCTATATAGTTCCCTTTTTTCAACTATCAACTATTTGGTTAGTTGATATTTAGCCACAAGAAAGCCTATCTAAATAGGAATAAGTCATATGCATTGTGCGATACGACATTAATATGACTTGGGAAATAGTTGTGTAGATAATGTTTTTGAAAATGTCAATTTTATGTTATCCTTAAGAATTGATGAGAATTAATTGAAACTACCTGTTTCCCCGATTTCTATCCTTGAAATATTTTGTTAAATGCTGACTTGATAAATGCAGTTTTCATTCCTCAAAATGATACATTTAATTTCAAATATTATCAAAACGTTTTAAACTAATTTTAATACTGGGGGTGCCAAAAATATGTATACACATGACTTGTATTCATCTTTATATATTGTGTATTACAATTTTGATACAGTCTTTTCCTTTCTTAAAATGTGTATACATCTTTTTGGCACCCTCCGTATATATGTTTGTGTATACCACCTGATAAATGGGGCTTGTGCAATTTCATTACTGATTTAATTGCTTTAGAAATCTATTATCTGGTTAATTTTCTTGAGACTGTTTAACAGTGTGTATATGGCATCACATTTTTTGTTATATGTATTATTATTTAGCTTGAAAATAAATCATTAGGTTTATACAATTAGATTTCAATCTTAACCATTTAGTAAAAGTTTAGAAGTTTTAATCCTTAAAATTTCTTGAATGAGTTGTGTCTTCAGTTCGGGCCAATTTAATAGTGTAGAAGTGTGCTCGCTCATCATGTTTCATTGTATTTATAACCAGGCTCTTAAGACTGTGGCAGCACACTAGGCGGCATTAATAAAGCATGTCTTGGAGCAATGTATTTGTTTTCACAGGCTGAAATCAATTCACCTTGAAAGCACTGCTCATATAGAATGAATAACTCTGGAGATAAGAAGATCTATCCTATTAGCAAAGAAAAAATAGCCTGAGAGAGTTATAAATTTGAAAGTAAGTATGTTTGTTGGTATTCAGTGCCTCTATACATCTTAAACTGGTTTGGCTATTAGTATATTAGACGGAGACTAAGATTCTTTTTGCGCCAGGGAGAAGAAAACTGGCACTGCTGAACACTAGTGCAAGAAAAGGGAAGTTAAATCACACATGCCAATCAATACACTAAAGGAAAGAGCATATGAAATTGTATTCACAGTGACTAAAGTGGAAAACACAGTTTTTTTTTTTTTTAATTTTATTTTTTTAAATTTATTGGGGTGACAATTGTTAGTAAAATTACATAGATTTCAGGTGTGCAATTCTGTATCACATCATCCATAAATCACACTGTGTGTTCACCACCCAGAGTCAGCTCCCCTTCCATCACCATACATTTGATCCCCCTCACCCTCATCCCCCCCCCAACCCCCTTACCCTCTGGTAACCACCAGGAAAACACAGTTTGACATTCAGAAATAACTTAAACAATACACAGATTCAATAAAAATAATTCCCCTATATGGGAATAAGTCTTCAGGTTGTTGTTGGAGACATTTAAGAATATATCGTTATTTCTTTTTATAGTCTAAATACAATCATGTAGAAAATATCAAGATAATTAGTCAACACTATCTTGAATGTTTCAGCTGAAATATTACTATGTAGTAATATTTTTCCTCCAAACTAATGTAACCATATTCTTGATTCCTTTCCCACTCTTGATTATTTACTCAAAGGCAATCCAAAATTTTCTTAAACAAATTTAATTATAAACTGAATGAAAATAACACTCAAAGTGATTTTCCTCACTCAGGTTCACTATTAACTAAATCAGTTTAATGATAACATTTTAAGAATGAATCAAATTTGGGATGAGAATTAAATATCACGGAAAATAAGTTCCATTATGTTCTACAGCAATTAGTCATAGAGCCATCTCAGGTATCATGATTTTAACCAACTCAAATGTACTTCCTAGTCCCCACTCCCTTACCCAGAGAAAACATTAACAGCTGTATAAACCAGAATTCCCACTATGTTTCTATGAAATATTCAGAAGAACAGCCAAAATTATAATAAATTATACTTTACGTTAATGTAAATACATTTTTAATTATTTAACCATAATAAATATTCCAAAGTATGGAGTAAATAATCTAAAACATATCCAAGTTTTAAATACTTCTGATAAATATTATCAAAATTCTGTCCTAATATTTTACATAATTTTGTCATATATTAGAATAGATAACTCCTCAGTACTTGTTTCACATTATTATATTATGAAAAACTTCAAGTAGAGACCAAAGTGGAAATAATTTAACAGCGAACACCATTTTGTTACCTGTAGATTCTGCTAGTATAATATCACAACACTTATTTTAGCACTTACTCATTCTTCCTTTCATGTCTCTATCAATATAATTTACGTTTCGATGCGTTTAAAAGTAAATTGCTTATATAGTACATTTTAAATAAATATTTCATTCTTCATAAAATTCACTAAAGTTTTTGTTTCCATTGTAATATTTGCATGTAATTAAATTTACTGTGCTTTGACAAATGCATACATTTATACGTCAAAAATTGTCAAGGGTCTCAGATTTTATCCTCACTGTAAGACCACAGGTTTAATGGATGCTGGTAGAAAATGTGATAGTCATTGTTCAGAAAAAAAATAGTTATTTGTTAATCACATCGATGGCTAGAGCAACATTATTTGTTCTGGTTCCCTGAGCCCAATTTCCCAAATGGAAGTTTAGGTGACTATTACACACACAGCAGGTTGACTTACAGGAAAGGAACCCTGAACTAAGGAAACCTCAAATATTTGAAGGGGCTGCTAGCAAACTTTCCAGCCTTTACCACACATGGTGATATGTATTATGCTGGACAGAAAACAAATCTACTCTCTTCCCTGGAGAGTGAAGTATTAGCTCTGTTGTCCAAGGCTGTTTACTATATGAACATCCGTGAAAAGAATTATGTAACAAAACATTATCAGTACCTTTGCTTACAAGGTATGTAGAAATGGGAGAGACCCAAGGAGAATTGTCTTTCCTAATGCGTAATTCTTCATTCTGCACTGTATTGATTTCCCTTCAATTTGTTTATATACATATATATATATATATATACACACACATATACACACATATTTAAATATCTATATAGATATATAGTTATAGCTACAGATGATATAAATATAGAAATAGCTGATATGTATGTGTGTGTGTGTATATATATATATGATAGATATGTCACTTATCAACCAGTCCAATTAGTCTGACCCACATGATCTGAGATTTTTAAGAAACCTTTTGATTTGTGTTATGCACCATTTAATTACATCTACTATCGATCGGTCTAAAAACAGGAGGAGGAGTCCAGTTTTGAGCTTAGCTATGCCCCTTAGGATACCAGATGAAAACATTTCATAAATGATCAAGACCTACCTTAATAGGCTAGGTGATTTCTTTTTAATTTTCTGTATGGCCTTTTCACTTGGCCCAAGGTAATAATCCAAGTACAGCAGTATGCATTAGTAATTACACAGATTTCATCTTGGCCCACAGGGAGTAAGTGTAGGGTACTTCTACCATTCATAACTACTTCGGCCAGTGAGCTGAGGTTGATTTGAATGCTTTCCAGGGTAAGGTGGTTTTCTTTAAACACATTCAGTTCTCTTATTGTTCACTCCTTAACTGTTATTTAGGGAGGGAAGCAAGTTAAACCATGGATACCACAAAAGAAGTACAATTCTAGAGATGTACATGATATGCTTGAAAAGAAAGTGTTTACAATTTTCAGAGCCCCAAATAGGACCTACATCACTGATGGGGCAAAGGACATAAAGACACCTTCACTTCAAGGTGTCAGCCACAGCCTAGGACCCAACCGTCATGGGCAGCTTCACACCACCTGTGATTGCCATTTTAGTTTATGGGCACATAGCAGAGATGCTAAGTCCTGCTGGCTTCTTTAGAACAATTATCCAGAAACAGCAGGTTATTTAAAGCAGAGGACTTCATGCACAGACACAGGAAGCTTATGACGCATCAACTTTAAAGGAGTCAGTACCACTACTTCTCCAAATGTTCCCAAGCTGTTACACCTCAGCACAGACTGTGACCCAAAGATGATTTTTAAAACATATAGAGAAATGTATTTTTGTTTTTTGTTTTTTTTTTTTTTTTGAAAAAGATAAAAGAAAAAGTCCAGGAATCAACTTGCATTGAAATCAAACATGCAATTTCTAAAGATGCAAAACATCTAAAATGTCCCATGAACGGACTATATGTACCCATTAATCTCAACCTTCTTTTATTTATTTATTTATTTATTTAATACTTTTGTGATAGTTTCCACATGTAGCTTCTGCATATATTTCATTAGATTTATATATAATAACTTCAATATTCCAGGGAGAGATTATAAAATATTTAATAATCAGATTTCAATTATTACTTTTTATATAGGAATGTGATTGACTTTTGTAGATTGACCTTTTACACCATGACAAGATAAGCTCCGTTATTAGTTCGTGAGTTTTTTTTTGTTTGTTTGTTTTCATATAGTCTCTGGAATTTTCCCCATAGACAATCATGTTTCTGCAAATAAAGGCAATTTCATTTCATCCTTTCCATTGCCTTATGGCATTCTCTAGTACTTCCAGCGTGATGTTGAACAGGAATATATACGATGACATCCTTGCCTTGTTCCTGCTTTTAGTGAGAAATGATCATTCTCTTTCCCTTAACTAGGATATTAGGTACAGGTTTTCCATAGATTCATTTTATTAGAATTAATCAAGCTATTTTGTATTCCTAATATGCTGAGATTATTATCATGAACAAATGTTGACATTTTTCTAATAATTTTCCCTCCCATATTAGTATACTCCTTTATTTTTCTTATTAATCTGTTAAAAGAGTGAATTTGCATTGGCTGATTTTCAAATGTTGAATTAGTTTTGCATGCCTGAGGTAGTGTGTGCATGTTCATCATGTATTGTCTTTTTAAAATATTGCTGCACTAGATCTGAAAATAAGGGTTTGTATGTCCATATTTGCAAGAGATATGGGTCTGTAGTTTTCTTATTTCTTTGGCTGGTTTTGGTATTAGCGGAATGATGGCCTCATAAAAACTTTTGGGAAGTGTTACCCTTTCTCTCTTAATTTCTGTAGGAGATTGTGTAGTATTGGTATTATTTATTCCTTAAATATTTGGTGAAATTCATCAGTGAAACAAATTAAGCTTGGAAGATTTTGAACTGCAAAATAAATTTGTTTAATAGATATAGAGCTATTTAGGTTAACATTTCTTCTTGAGTGAGTTTTTCAAGGAATTATTCCATTTTGTGCCTTTCAAGGAATTTGTCCATTTTTTCTGTGTTACCAAAGGTTTATACATAGACCTTCATAATATTCATTTATTATACTTTAACTTTTGCAAAATCTGTAGTGATATCCATTCTGTCACCCTTGATATTGATATTTTTTATCTTCTCTCTTTTTTAGCTGGTTCACCTACCTAGATATTTATTAATTTTGTTTATTTTATTTTGTTTTCTTTATATATGTTATTATATATATTATCTCTTCATATATATGTATATTTCCCCCTGTTTTCAACCTAATGCATATCTGCTCTATTTATTATTATTCGTTTTATTCTTCTTGTTTAATATCTGTTTGCTATAATTATTCTAGTGAGAACTTGAAGCTTAGGCTGTGGATTGTGAAACTTTCTTCTAATATTAATGTGTTAATGCTCTAAATTTCCTTCTAAGTAATGCCTTAGTAGGATTGCACAAATTGTGGTGTTTTATTTTTATTTAGTTTTAATACAAAATATTTTTCAAATTTTCTTATCAATACTGTGAAACATGAGTTACGTACTAATGTATTGTTTGAAGTCTATATATCTGGAAATTTTCCTGATCTCATTCTATGACAATGTCTAATGTAATTCCATTATGGTCTGAGACATACTTTGTATGACTTGTATTCTATTAAATTCGTGTAGCTGTTAAGATTTGTTTTTCACCCAGAATGTCGTCTAATTGGTGAATCTTCCATGTACACTTGGGAGTAATGTTTTCTGCTCTCGTTAGATAGAGTGTTCCATAGATACCAATTAGGTCAGCTTGGTTGATGGTGCTTTTCAGCCTCATTGATTTTCTTCCAACATTTTCCATAAATTACTGAAAAAGAGTATTAACATTTCAAACTATAATTGTGGATTTGTTTATGTTCCTTTTCAGGTATCAGTTTTTGCCTTATGCATTTTGAAGCACTATTGCTAAATCTGTATTCCTTTGGGATTATCATATCTATTAGATAATTAATTGCTTTCTCATAATGTAATGTCCCTCTTCAGTCCTGATAATCTTCCCTATTCTGAAGTCAATTTTGTCTCACTTTAGTATAGCCAGCCCAGCTTTATTTTGCTTAGAGTTTTTTTTTTTTTTTGCGTAGTATATCTCCTTTCATATCTTTATTCTAAAGTCATTTTATGTCTTGCTATTTAAATTAATTTCTTTTGGGCAGGTTTTGTTTTTTTTTAATCAAATGGAACAATTACTGTATTTTAATTGGTACATTTAGATTACCTACACTTGAAGTGATTATAGGTATGGTTAGATTATAATCTGCCATCTTGATAGCTGTTTTCTTTCCCTTTTATTTGTTTTTGTTACATTTTTCTTCTTATTCTGCCTTTTATAATTTTAAATGGATCTTTTTATGATTCTATGTTCTCTTGTCCATTTAATTATCATGATTACCTTTTAAAGCTATTTTAACGCTATATTTCACAATACTGAGTATAGAATAATGAGAATACAACTTCAAATATTTATTTGTTTTGTATGTAAGGTTCTTTAACAGTGTATTTACTGTTTCTCCCTACAATCTCATGTCATCCTTGCTTTTACATGCACTGTAAATGCATAATACATTTTTACTAGTTTTGCCTAAATATCCAGTTATCCAGTTTTCTTTTAGAGAAAAAAAAAAAAAAAAACTTTTATTTCATTTCTGATATTGTACATTTTTTCTTTAGATTCCAGTTTCTGACATTTAAAATATTCATTTTGCCAGAAGAACTTTTTAACATTTCCAGAGCAGGTATGCTGGCATTTAATTCTCTCATTTTTTGTTCATCTGAGAAAGTTTTTATTTTCTCTACTTTTGAAGGATATTTTCACTGGAAGTGGAATTCCAAGTTGGTATAATTTTTTTCTTTTAACCCTTTAAAGATGTTACTTTATTCTGTTCTTACTGAGGAGGTTTCTGATAAGAAGTTGACTATAATTCTAACCTTTGTTTCCCCATAAGTAAGGTATTTTTTCTCTTGTGGTCTTTGAGATAATTTTCTTTACTTGTGATTTCAGCAGTTTGGATATGATATGCCTAGGTGTGTGTGTGTGTGTGTGTGTGTGTGTGTGTGTGTTTGCGTGTATTGGACTTTATCATACTTGGTGTATTCTGAGCTTTCTTGGATGTATGGCTAAGTCTTTTCCATGAATATTGGAAGTTATTAACTGTTATTTATTCACATGTCTTCTGCACCATTCTATTTTGTCTTTCTTGAATTTCAATTATATGAATGCTGCAAGATTAGATATTTGTCCACAGCTTTTGGATGCTCTGTTCTGATTTAATGTTTTGGGTATTTTTTTTTCTTCATTCTCTTTTCTCTTCTTTTTGTTTTAGAAGACTTATTTATTTTGATGCATCAAGTTCACTGATTTTTCCTTAGTTGTGTCTAGTATACTAATTGACCTACAAAACACATTTTCATTTATGTTACTTTGTTCTTGATTTGTAACATTTCATTTGGTTCTTCCTTAAAGATTCCATTCTCTGCTGATAGCCATCTGATCTTATATGTCGTATTCCTTTTCCAATAGAGACTTTATCGTCATAGTTCATTTAAATTCCTTTTCTGATAATTCCAACATGAGTCTTTTTTTTTTTTTCATTCTGGTTCCGATTATTATTTTCTGCCATCATTTTTATTTTGGAAAGCTGGGACTGTTTCACAAGATAAGAAATAATGAATTCAACCAATTGACTGCTAGGAGAAGAACAAGAGTTTTCTTGGTATATAATCTTGAAGTTCTTGTTAATTAATTGAGGAGGTTGGATGTGTTTAAATGTTACTGTTGCTGTGGTTACCAGACATGAAGTTTATTGTTGGAAGCGGCTACAGATAATTCAGATTCCTCTATGAAATCTTGTTTTTGTCTTGCACTTGGCTCTCTGTCTTCCCTTTGTGTTCTTTCCCAATGAAAAATCAATCTCTCAAACACTGCCTATTACATCTCCTGCTATTTTTACTCAAGACATGTTAGTATCATTAAAGAGACATAGTAGAAGAGCAAGTCCTTTGATTTACTCCTCAGCTTCTCACAGAGGCACACTCTGCAAACTGGTTTCAGCATTGTGGCTTTCACACAAATTCCCCTACTCTAGTGGTGGACTTCCTTTCATGCCCTCCTTCTGCTACATGTATTGACCAGTGTCCTCAGGCTAAGATTTTGTATTCTTTTCCCCTTCAACCAGACAACTGAGCCTTTTTAACTCAGGAGATAGAAGGAAGATGGGGCTAGGCTGACATTCAGTCTCCAGTTCCTTCCCTCAGCTGCAATGGGATTAACTCAGTTCCCTCCAGATATTGACTTTGATGAGCAATTTACTGCATATTAAAACTTTTCCCTTTAAGAGAGACAGATAAAATGGGTTTGAGCACATTTTAGTGTGACTTCTTTTCCCCTGTCCCAGCCATCAACGTAGGGGTAGCTTTCTCTGCATCATTTTTGATCCCCCACCTGAGAACCTGTTGGAATTTCTGGGAAAATAGCTTGCAAGATAACATGAACTGCCCTCGGACTGGCTCCCCCAGAATCACATTCTCACAATAGCCAAACTTATAAGCACCCAAAAGCAATTCAAAAACAACAACAACAACAATTCTAGTTTAGTCTTCTTACTGGCTTACATCTGGCTGTATGTGCTTCAGGTGAGTAAATGCTTGGACCCTGTTTCTGCCTGTGTGTACTTGTCTCCAAATTCTGAGAGGGCAGTTTCCCCTGTGAAATTATTCTTTAATGGTACAAGCAAATCACTGATTTTTAGTAGTCCTTTTTTTTTCTTTTTATTATTAGAATCAGAGAAACATCTTTCCAACTCGTTATTTCTCCAAGTTGAAACCAGAGGATAGATTTTTACTTATTGAAGTATTAATGATTTTATCATAAAAGGCCAATTAGAAGTTCCCCAAAGCCTTTTATTAATTTAATGGCATGATAAGGTCTTTATTTTTCAAACATGTCTGTAGATGCTATACGTGAACTTACTTGAATGAGTCAAGTATAGAAATCAGAAGTTTACATATAAGAGAATTGCAGTGTTCAGGTTGAGATATGTTGGTGGTTTAGAAGGAATAATAGTGGAAAGAATATCTTTCAATAAATATATTTGAATAGATATGTGATATATTTTGGAAACATAATTAAAATAAACTTTCTGACAGATTGTCTATGGAGAGTGAAGGAGAATGGTCTAAAGAAGAAGACTCAGTTTTCTGCAGCTAAATTGGTAGTATTTAATAAGATAGTAAAACTGGAGAATTAGCTTTGGAATGCAGGATATAATTAGTTCTTTTGACAAATAGATTTGGTCCATTGCTTCCACATAGAAGTTAAGTGTGCATTTTTCTAATCCTCTTGTGGTTGGTTGAAGATAATTCAACCTAGCAGAGGTGATAATTCCAGACCAGGTATTTGATTGCTAATGACAAACACTTTAGAGCTCTCTTTTTCCACTGGAACAGTTATTAGTCAAGTTTAAGAGTATGGCTGCTCTGTGGACCTAGGTTTTGGAGTGACTATGATTCATAGTACTGTCTAGTTACTCTCAATGTACAAGTAGCATGAGGAAAAAAAATCAGAGTGTGTCATTTTAAGCTATTGAAATTTTATGATATTTTCCTCTGTAATAGCATAACCTAATCCACACTGACTTGTCAAAGGAGAAAGTCGATAGTTTAGATTTGTATATACTAAGTTTGAGATATAGAAATATCTGTCTTGCAGTTGGATGACTGAGTGCAAAGGTCAGAGTGGAAGGATGAGTTAAAAATAAATTAGAAAATAGTTAGCATGTAGAAGATTTTTAATGCCATGAGAATGAAGGATATTGCCTAGATAAAGTTTAGAGAGACAAGAGGAGGCAGGACCTTCAAATACTTATTGAATCTAAATGTAAAGACACAGGTAGGTATCTGATAAGATGATAGAGATTAGATTATATATTTATGAGCTAGAGGTTGAAAACAGTATTTTAGGTAGGTAGGATCAGCTACCAAATACAAGTTTTGCTGAAAATGTCAAAAAAGTAGGAATTAAATGTCACTTGAGAGGGTGGGGGGTGGGAGATGAGGGTAAGGGGGATCAAATATATGGTGATGGAAGGAGAGCTGACTCTAGGTGGTGAACATACAATGGGATTTATAGATGATGTAATACAGAATTGTACACCTGAAATCTATGTAATTTCACTAACAATTGTCACCCCAATAAATTAAAAAAACACTTGAATTTAACAGCATGGAGGGCATCAGTTAACTTATGAAAAGTAATTTCAGAGATAAAAAAACAAGTGAAACTGAAGCAAGGAAAAGAAGGTGAGAAATTAAAATTTTTTTCACCATTCTCTGACATCAAGTATATTTGACACCAGTGCATACATATGTATATTTATATTAAATTTATAAGTATATGTTTATTTATATTTATATTTATGTCACATGGGTGAATTTACATATGTATATGTAGATACACATGTATGTTTATATAGGTGTGTGTGCACATGAACTTATATGTGTTTATACATTTGTAGATATGTAAACTTACATATATAAGGAAACTATAGACTGGCATTTTTTTTTACAATCACATATTTTCCTATATTCTTTGTACAAATACATAGAGATTTGACTTATTTGCCCGAGTTACCCAAGTAGTAACTAGTAAAGTAGGGTTGTAAAATTAGGCAACCTGTTTTTTGCAAAAACAGTGACAATTTTGTTGTAGTAAATTATATGTTTGAGCTTATATTTGTCATTTGTTTTATATTTTTCTTTTATTTCTACTTGTCTTTTTTGCTTTGTTTTATGGGATACATATGAACTATAGTTTGCATTGCTGAGTGGTTTCCTATAACGTTTTCAATGATTTTGAAATCATACTTTATTTTTAGTTATTGTTGATTTATTCTTAAATTTTATATTACTTCCCCTTATATTTTTGTGATTATCAATATCATAACTAAATCCATTTATTTTGACTGAACATGGGTAAGACAAGGGGTATAATTTTTAGGTAATTCTTCATACTTCTTGGTAGTAAATTTAATCTTATTTATGAAAACATTTCTTATAATATCCTTACATTCTTTAATATCACTATAAAGTATAATCTTTTGAAATATAGTATCCTAAATATATTTGGAAGCTTAATTTATTCTGTTCTTTATAAGTCATTAAAACTTTATCGTGCTGTATCTAAAAGAAGAAATCTTTAATCTTGATTTCAGCTTTATTCATATATAAGTTGATCTGACTGTATTAGCAAGTATTTTACTCCGGAGCTATATATATATATATATATATATATAATCATTATATATAATTTTCTCATATACATGCACTTATATTTGTATATATGTTTCTATTTCTATTAAAAATTTGAGACTGAATATTTGAGCATGCATTTTGGTTTTCTTTAACATGACTAACAACATGATTCAACACAAATTTTGGAATCAACAACTTTTCATCTCAAAAGCTTTTTAAATAGGGTTGTGTTACTTTATATTTTTAGTAAAATTTGAGGCAAAACTAGTTTATTTCTTCATAAATCATTTCTGTGTTTGGCATCAAATTATTAGGATTTTGATCTCACAACTTAAGTCATCTCTTTTATAATATGCTTATTGTATATTAATTTTTATTGACTTTGAGTCTCGAATATTTGGAGGTTTTCTTTTATAATTGAATTGTGTCTCAATTCTACTTAGTCTTTATTCTACCTTAGTGCAATGTATAATTCTCATTTGGATGTCAATATATTATCATATCATTATAGATAGATAGATAGATAGGTAGATTGATAGATAGATAGATATCATATGATGGGTCTCTTTATGTTGATCTCTGAGTTCATGAGAAATATTTTCTAATTTCCATATATTTGCACGTAGAAGTGTTCCTAAACTTTATAATAGTACATAACAAGCATTTCTCATAATCCCGTTTACAGTAGGATTTTCCTCATTTTCCTTTAAGCGCTGGATTTCAGTGTTCCACAAAGTCCACAATTCTATTAACAGTCTGATAAAGGGAATATCGGCCTTTACTACTCTTAAAATTCTCCCATCCCACACTCACCGCCCTATCCCAAACTCACTCCCATATTTTAGACAGTAATCTGTTTCATGGTAATAAAACTTGTGTTTGTTATCTGCTGATGCACAGTGGCTTTAATAACAAATACATATCATCTCACAGTTTCTGGAGGTCATGCCGACAGAAGTGACCTTAGTTGAGTGTTTTTGACTCAAGAACTACCATAAAGTAGAAGTCAAATGCATCTCCAGGTTTACCTGAAAATTTGATTGGAGAGAGATGAACATCCTAGCACATTTACACAGTAGGTGACAGGCTTTGCTCCTTTGCTACATAGTCGGTCCTCTTCTCATTGCTTCTTCACAACATAACATCTGGTATCCCTCAGAGTGAGTCATCCAAGAGAGACTGAGAGACTGAGCACAACCAAGTCAAAACTTCAGTCTTTTAGAACTTAATCTTGGTAGTAATATCCCATTACTTCTGTCATATCATTTTCATTAGAAGCAAATCACTAAACCTAGACTGTACTCAAGGGGGCAGGATTACAAAAAGTTGTGAATACCAGTAGAAATAAATTACTGGGGTCTCTTTTAGAAGCTGCGTATGACAAAAATAATTTCCAATTTTACAGATAACTTTTCTCTGTATCAGGGGTCAGTGAAGGAGAAACAGTATTTTTCCAGCTTTTATTTGCATAAAACAAATGTATTATTTTTTAGTTATACAAGTGAGAGTATGCTATTAATTATTTCTCAATTCCAAAATATAGAAAATGTAGGATATAAAGAAATTCTTCAAAGATTTGACATTTGAAGCCTCCCAATTACAGAATTGTTTAATTTCACATATTTTATGTGTGTTTATTGGTGTTTTATAGAAAAATAAGTAAAATTTATACTAGTGATGGCTAGCCAAATTCTGTTTTAGATAGGTCTGTTGTATGCTTGGGAAAAAAAAAAAAGCAACGGGGAAATGCATAGGTAAATTACTAACTATATTCTATTTGTTTGAAGTATTTAAACAGTTTCTACCATTATGGGTTCAAGTGTGTAAATGTACTATTGACTGAATTGTAAAACACATTTCCATGAAGTTATAATATAATTCTTATATTCATCACAATTGTCAAAAATCTATTGTTTATTTCTTAAGTAGTAGCCATTTCACTTGACTTGAGGTCATCTGCTAGTTTAATGAACAAGCTAACATTTTATTTTACTTTATTTTATTTTTGCCATCAGATTTCTAGTGAGATATATAAATAACATCTTTTAGTCCTATATTTTGATACCTTTTAAATATATTGCTTGAGGTTGACAAGGTCATTGATTACTACTATTTGGGTGTGACCCTCCTATGCACATTCTACAATTTATCAAGCATGTTGATGAGAACAGCATGTGAGATGGTGCCAAAAGTTCTTAGTAAAATACAGATTTGTTAGATTTTTTTCTTTCTCCTTATCTAAGAAGCCTGTCATCCTGTCATCCTGCATGAGCAATGCTTTCTAGTTGAATGAATTTGAGATAGGAAGAACAAATATGCTGCCAGTAGCCATACTTTATAAAAGCTTGACTAATGCTTAATACTGAATGTAGTGGAAGGATTGCTGACATGAACTATTTTCACCTTGTAGAATTTAATTTGTCTTCTACCTTTTTTTTTTGTTCACAGTGGAGATTGAGAATGAAATCTTCACCCATAGCTTACACAATTTACAGTTCTTAAGCAAAAGGCATTGACCATAAATTTTTTTCCTCATTACTCTTTCGGTTCCAATATCCTGGTCACTTACATCTATTGAATGCATTAGGCTTTCAGTATGATGCATATTGGTGTTCTTGTTTGACAGCTATAGCTGACGTGTGAGGACATTTTGGAGACCATTCAAGGGCTGATGCCCTTGGGTGAGGCTGAGAGGTAAACAGCTTGCAGTGTGTGGAAATTGGTTTGCATTTCCATTGGAGACCATACAAATAATCAATATCCTTGCTTTGTAACTATCCCATTTTCCACCATTGTAATGGACAAGCTAATGACTAACATAACACAGGCTGATTTTCCAACAGGAGATCTAACATGTAAAGAAAATCATGGTGTTCCAAGTTTTTTATTCTTCCATCTGTACCCATAAGTAAGACAGAGAAGAACCTCTGCATTGCTAAAAATCTGATCAGAAAAATTTATTTGAAAATAGTATTGAAGACACACAGTACTACAAAGTCTGACAACACTACTAGAACAAAATTAGGTTAAGTCCCTGTATTAAAATACCTTATATAAGATAATGTGTATTTTTTAAAAATTATGAATAATTGATATCTCAGAAAAATATGAGCCTTCTCCTGGATGGTTTATTTTGTTAGCTTTTTAAATACTTCATCATATCTCAATAATCCTTTTTCTTAAAAACATGCCTAGTTAATACTTTTGCAGTATCAGTGCACTTAGTTTTATTCCTTTCTTGGGTTATTACACTGTTAGATCTACTTTGAACATCCTCTTCTTGTATGTTACATTTTCCTAATAAAATTATTCATTGTAGTAAATGTCTGTGTTTACATGCACATGTACAAGTAGCACAAGACCTTTTATTAATTTGCAGTATCACTCAGAAAAGAATTATGTAGACAGACTCTAAACTATTGGAAAGGTTGCAAGCTATAGACCATAAATTATGAGTGATAAGTTTTATTTTTTATGTAGTTATATTAAAATAATGACTGTGGGTTTCATAATTTCTTTGCCTAACTCCTTGCCTAAAAGTAAATGTGTGTGTATAAAAGAGGTAATATGTTGAAAAATATTAATAGCGGTCCTAAAGGGATGTTTAAGAGTGGTTTTTAGATAAACAAAGCAAAGAACATATAACAACTGAAAGTATCCTTACCCAAAAGTTTCTTTACTGTTTACCTATAACAGTAGGTAAACTAAAACAGTAGAATAACGACTATTCTATAATGTCAATAGAAGTCAGTATAGATATTATTTTACTATAAATATTTTATGTTTTCTATCATCAGCTATGAGTTATACAAAATGTTACTAAATTATATTTCATACCGAATATAATTGAATCAAGAATTCACTTTCCACAAATTCTCTAGAGTCAGGATTTGGAGATAGGAGAAGGTACCTAACAATATAAATTATTTTATATATATATATATATATATATATATATATATATATATATATATATATATATTGCATATTTTTAAAAGTATATTCAATGAAATCACTATTCATCTATAGAGGGTTAGTAATCAAATGATGGAGATAAATCAACTCTAGGAAAAATAAAGTTCAAATAAAACAAAACAAGTAATTTTAAATAGGAGAAACAAATCAGAATGAGAAAGTTCATCATAATTCAGTGGCTTCAGTGGCATAATTCAGTGGCTTTTAACTCTTTCACTAGGCTTGAGGATTTGGTTCTCAAGTTCATCTTCCTTGACCTGTACTTCAGGAGTTCAGTTTGCAGATCGGTTGAGGGCTTCCTGGTGAAATTTTTCAAATCTGGAGTTTCAAATAATAGGAAGAGTCAAGGACTGGTTGTTCTTGATTCTTTTTTGAATAGATATGGCCACACTATTAATCAGAAAGTAAAAAACAATATAACCAAAATAAAGTGCATATACATATAAGCCATTCCTCTGCTGTATTCCCTGATAAATATTTTGAGGAAGTTTTTATGAAGGAAATATATTTTTTTTTCTCGGTAGAATCCACTGTCCGATATCTATAATTATGAGGAAGATAAAAACGAAGCTTTTGAAAAACATGGTTCACTGTAAAAGGTTTTATAAAATACACAATTACACACTAAAAACTGCTAGTTTAAAGAAAATCTGATTCTAAAAGTGTTCTTTTTAATGAAATTAAATGAAAAATGTATAACAGACTCATACAGATGATTAACATATCCCAAATGCTTTGTATTACAGTCTATTGCTAGGTAAATAAAAACATAACATTGACTTTGAATTTATAATGTGCCACAAGACAGGATGAGTTTAATAACCTACAGAAACCACTCAATAAAAGATAGATACTGTGTTAACAAACCATACACGTTTTAACTTAGAAATATAAAAAGTTCAACAATTCTCCATTTTGTTTGATGCAGTTAGAGGAGCTCAGATTGTAAACTGAGTAACTGCTTGGTGATTATGAAGAATAGCTAAGTCACATACATCCCTAAAGAAAGTATCCTTTCTAAGAAAAGCCAAATAGGGTAAAGTTAATTGATATAAAAGACAAAATACTGACGAAACATAGCAAAAAAACAAAAAAAGTCTAGAATATTAAATATACTCAAAATTATATGCTTAAACATAGATACTGCATGATTGCTTAAAAGTGCTTGATAGTATTAGAAATGATTCTATCTTCAGTTTTCAATAAACCGGCAATTTCTGGTATTATGCATTTATAACTGATAACATAAAACAGGGTAAAAACTAGCATTAATTGAGCGCCCCTTTGTAAGAAAACACTAAAGTATATATAAATGCATGTATCATTAAGGTTTATTTATATATATTTGAAATGTGTTAGAAAGTCATACTGTAAACAAAAGTTTGGGGAATACATTTGTGCATGTGTTAACTAATTATAATATATTCTCTGTAACTTAAAAAAAAGTTTTAAAATAATAATTAAGAAAAATACTCAAATAGAAAACTTAGTGATATGCCAAAACAACTGGTCAATACATATCTGAAAAGTTCTCAGTATTCAAAGCAACACATTTTATATAAGCTATCATTATATGTCATTAGATTGGCAAAAAATTAAAATATAATAATAATCATCATCATCATCATCTACTTATGTATCTATGTATTTATCATTTATCTATCTACCCATCCTTTTTTTCTGGCAGTTTCTAAAGCTAATGAATATAAAGATAAAGTAGGAAATGAATTTTCATATACTCCTACTGGAATTAGGAATAGTAACAATCTTTTTGGAAACCCATCTGGCAATGTCTACTAAAACATACGATTTGGCATCCCTGTCTTATATCTTATTTCATAGTTATAAAAACGCTTGTATATCAGGACAGTTAGCATATAGTACAAACTATTGTATCCATTTAGCATAATGCCATTAGGTATGATTTGACTACATGTAATACATGCATGATTAAAGAAGACAATGAATTCTTCACATTCTCTAAGAATGATTTTAAATAAAAATGTCAAATTTCTCATGTCAAAATTTCATTAGGAGAACAACTAAAAGCATGTATAACAACATTTATTATAAAGCACCTTTAACCTAGACATGATAATTTTAGAACATGAAGAAACAAGAAAAATAATGGAGAAAAATAAGCCACCCAAAACACATTTTGTTCTTAAAGATCAAAATCTAAAATCGAAGCTCTCCCCACATCCTAAAACATAAGTATTTAAGAAGATAGCCCATAGTATATTTTTATAATGTAAATCTAAAAACTTACACAAAAAGCTTGCCCCCAAAATACTATAAACTGCCATTTTTTTCAATAGTTATAGGAGAAACATTTTTATAGTTTGTCCAGATCATGAATACTGGAAATAAATGACTCTATGGAAAAAAATATTTTAAAAATATAATTCTGTATCATAGACTTATTGCTTACTGATATTAATACATTTCTGCTTCGAAATAAAATAATTCAGATAGGATTCAGACATCCAGAACATTTACATGTTTGCATCACAGTGGACAAAATGATGTATTAAAACATGACATTTTGTTACTAAATGGTTTCAATCTCTTAACAAGTGAATTCAACTAAAGAAATGTTTATAGAATGCAAAAGTAGAAAGCAACAACGCCATGCAATTGTCATTGACAATTCAACAAACATGGTTGAAGACATATGTGATTTACGAATCCTAGCATATGATTTTTTACTCAACTATTTTACCTACTTTTTTTCAGCAAATAATTATAGTACCCAAATGTAACATACCTACTGCTTTAAGGTTAAACAAATTGATTTTTAATCAATTTTCTTCACCCAAAATTAAGGCATAGGGTATAGAAAAAAATTGGTAACTACGTAGTGATTTTACAAGATATTCAAACAACATAGAACAACTAGTCTACATTTCAAATGTCTTCTTTTGAATAAATAATGGACTAAATAAATTTTAACACTGAACTATTTTCTTAACAATGGCAATATAACAGAACTTATTAACAACCAATGGTTGTTTCCAACAAAAGTAGTTTGTTGGCTGGTAACCAGAAAAATAACCAAACATGTTACCTTAAAATACAATAATTTCTGAGTTACATCTCCTATAAAATCCTCCTATCATTCTACTCTGGTTGGAATGCTGTAACTGGTAAGCAGTGATTCAATGCTGATATTAAAAATATTTAACATTTCATGGAGAAAAGGCCCAAACAATGAAGACAAGGCATATTGTTAAATCAGTTACTGGGTACTTAGGAATCATGGGTAAGAACTCAGAATCAGGGGAAGCTGGAGGATTTTTCAACTCAAGGTCTGTGGTATTTTCACTATTTTAAAACCAGGAATAGTCAATGAAGTTCCACCTTGAATATTAACTTTTGCAAAACTGAGACAACATATCTAAAATATGATTGTTAATATTCTTTTGTGTGTGTGTGTGTGTGTGTGTGTGTGTCTGCATGTGCACAAAGGAAGATGCTGTTTTTTTAAATGTTTGAGAAATTGAACAGTTCAGTTGAATACTATTGAAGATTTGAAAAATTGTTTCAGGAAACAATATCCAGACCCATTTTTGAAGAATAATTTTAAATCTTTAAAAAAAATTAAATTGTAAAATAGAAATGCAGGTGTAGGGAGAGATGCTATCTTATTCAAAAAGGAGATGGAGAACGAAAAGATGAGAGGAAATGAAAGTGGAAGGAGAAGCAGAAGAGTAGAAGTGAGGAAGAATAATAAGGAGAAGGAGAAGAAAAAGGAGGACAAGGAGGAGGAAGGAAAAGGAGGGGGTGGGGAGGAGAGGAGAGAAGGAAGAAGAACTCTTAAATTAGGTCAAGTGATGTACCCAAGGACACTTAAATATTTAGTATAGCATGAATTTATTTATGCGTATTTAAGTCATAATAGAATCTTACAATTATTCAAAAGGCGACAATGGTAGAACACCTAAATACTTAGAAAAAAATAATAAATCTTGAGTACATTCTTTACCAGGTATATAAAATTATATTCCCATTAGGTCAATAATCAAACTAAATTTCCTGGTCACTTGGACAATTAAAAACATACTTTTTGCCCAAGCTTGTCAAGGTAAGGGAACAAAACAAAAACAAACAAGCAAACAAAAAAACATAGACTCACAAGAACAAGGTAGAAGATGATACCCAATGTAGATTTCAAAAAAAAAAATTGTATGTGATAGATACTTTTGGGACAAGTCAAGTTTGACTTAAAAGTGAACTTACTGTCTGTGCTAAGGGCCTGCTGGGGTTGAGGCTAACATTAAGTCAATTCATACCGTGGAATATTGGAAATTATTAGAAATTGGAGGGAACAAGTATGGTGCAAAGAGATGGTGAATATTAGTGTCTACTTGAAAGTCTGTGGAAATATTAAACTGACAATCTACTTTTGGTCTTATAGCCAGATGAATCAATCCCTTTATTTCCAGAATTACTTAAGTCACCATTTATCTCCATCTTCTTCAGAGGTTCTTTTATTCATTTCTAAAACAAATAGTTGTTATAATACATTCTATATTCCACCCTGGCATCCCATTTCCTAAATGACTTTTTAAAAACCGTTTTTGGGCATTCAGTTTAATTCTCTGTGCTGTAAAATTCTGTGGACTTTAATAATTCATAGTGTCATCTATCCACTATTACAGTAACATAGAGGGTACAGGTGAGTTTTGAACAATATGGGTTTGAACTGCATAGGTCTATTTACATACAATTTTTTTTTTTTCAATAAATACATGTACTGTTTTTGATCCACAGTTTGGAGTCTGGATAGTGAGGGCCGACTTTATGCATTAGTTGATGCCTTTTTATATAGGGAGCTTGAGAATTTGTGGATTTTATTATCCCTGGGGGATCTTTGAAGCAATCCCCCAAGGATACTGAAGGACCAAAAAGTTCTATGAAGGTTTTCAGTTGTGGGTGTGGTCGGCACCCCCTAACTCCTGCATTGTTCAAGGGTCAACTATAGTTTCACTGACCTAAAAAACAAACAAAACCGTTACCCTTCTTCACTCCTCACCAACCAATGACATCTATTGTGTTTTACTATTATTATTATTATTATTACCATTACTAAGCTTTGCCTTTCCTAGAATATCACGTAATTGGAATAACGTATTCATTTCAGACTGGCTTATTTCACATAGCAATATGAATTTAAGAAGAATCAGCCATATCTTTTAATAGATAGACAGCTGTTTTCTTTTTATTGCCTAATAACTTTTGGTTTTACAGATATACCACAGTTTGTTTATTTATTTATATATATATATAAAAAACGATCGTTGCTTCCATTTTGAGGCTGTACTGTATTAAGTAACTATAGACATTCATCTACAGGTGTTGTGTGGACATTGGCATTCAATATTATTGTATATTGGTTTCAGGTGTACAGCAAAGTGGGTAGACATTTATATAATTTGAGAAGTGATCTCCCTGACTAGTCTAGAACCCACCTGGTACTACACATAGTTATTACCATATTACTGACTATATTCCCTATGCTTTAATTTACCTCCCCATGACTATTTTGTAACTACCAATTGGTACTTCTTAATCCCTTCACCTTTTTCACCCTGTCTCCCAACCCCCCATCTACCGTGTTTCCCCAAAAATAAGACCTAGCCGGATCATCATCCCTAATGCGTCTTTTGGAGCAAAAATTAATATAAGACCCGGTATTATATTATATTATATTAATTATATTATATAATATTATATAATATTGTATAATATTATATTATATTATATTGTATTATATTATATTACATTATATGACCTGGTCTTATATTATAGTAAAATAAGACCAGGTCTTATATTAATTTTTTGCTCCAAAAGACGCATTAGAGCTGATGATTCGGTTAGGTCTTATTTTGGGGGAAACATGGTATCACCCCAATAAACCTAGTGCCCATCTGTCACCATGTACAGTAATTACAATATTATTGACTCTGTTCCTTATGCTGTACCCTACATCCCCATGACTGCTGTATAACAAACAATTTGTACTTCTGAACCTCTGTCCCCTTTTCACCCACCTTGAAACACCCTCTCATCTGGCAACCATCAAAATGTTTTCTTTGGGGCAGCCGGATGGTTCAGTTGGTTAGAGCGTGAGCTCTGAACAGGGGTGCTGGTTTGATTCCCATATGCGCCAGTGAGCTGCACCCTCCACAACAAGATTGAAGACAATGAGATGCTTTTGAGCTTCCAGAGGGGCAGCTGGATGGCTCAGTTGGTTAGAGCAGGAGCTCCCAACAACAAGGTTGCCGGTTCAATTCCCCCATGGGACAGTGGTCTGTGCCCTCTGCAACTAAAGATTGAAAACAGCAACTGGACTTGGAACTGAGCTGAGCCCTCCACTTTGAAGGACATTGGCTTGGAGCTGATGGGCCCTGGAGAAATACACTGTCCCCAATATTCCCCAATTAAAAAAAAAAATGTTTTTTTATATCTGAGTTTGTTTATTTTATTTGTTCCATTTGTTTATTTTATTCTTTAGAATCCACTTATAAGTGTAACCATATGACATTTGTCTTTCTCTGTTTAACTTACTACACTCAGCACAATACCCTCTAGGTCAATCCATGTTGTTGCAGATGGCAAGATTTCATTCTTTTTTTTTTATGACTGGGTAATATTCCACTGCATCTATGTACTACTTCTTTTTTCATTCATCCCTTCATGGACACCCATGTGTATGAGAAGAAACTTCATGTGTATGAGAAGAAACTTTCTGCCTGGATCAGAAACATACAATATGGACTAAAATAATTTAGGTATCCAGATTCTTTGCTTGCATTTTTACCTTACAGTAAAACATTTCTGGGGTTTTCCACAAATTTTCTTTTTCTCATGTTGTTTTATTGGAAAAGTATTGTTATTATTATATTTTATTTATTTATTTTTTCAATAAATGCTCAGTGCGGTTCTACCGGGCATTTAGTAGTAATGGAACTTGGCTAATATATTAACAGGCTTATTGAATATGGCCCTAACATTTCATCACTCTGTTGCCATGCCTCATCTAAACTTAGGAGCCATTTATATGGGATCTCGAAACAATTGGTTTAACACTCTTGATACAGTAATATGAATCTGGATAAATCAGGCTTGAAATATATCAATACAAATTACATTCCTCACAGTGATTACTTGCATCTTTTGTCATTATTATTTCTCAAGCCTCCACAGAGCATTAACCGTTATTATATATGTAACAATGGATGTCAGGGCCAGTCAACATTCAGGCAACACTCCAAATAAAATGCTGAAAGACAAAAATAAGATTTGAATCTCCCCAATTAACTTAATAGGATACTATATATGCTTTAAAAATGTTGTTAAGCTTTTTTATTAGTATATAGGATTTCTTTATGAATTAGCAAAGTAACACTTTCTGAGTGTATGAAATAGGGAAAAAAAACATCATCTGATTAGAGCATATTAATTAGGAAAAAGCTTCCTGTTTGGCAAGTGAGTTTGGGTTGGTGAGTCTTTGCAGAAGCATGATAGTTAAACTTCTCAAAACTACCTCTCATATTACAGAATAAGTAGAACTGTGGGATACTAAATGTGGCAAAACTGTTCTCATTGTAAATTTATCTATAGTTTTTGCATTTAATCACCCATTGTTGAAACACCAGAAGCAAAATTTTTAAGTGGACAGTCAAGAGTTTTCATATATATTTTAATTTAGAGGAATGATTATGTAAACTGTGAACTACTTAGCAACATTCAACTGAATTAATAATCATGCTTGCCTTATACTATGAAAAACTCAGATTATTGTCAAAATATAGAATTCATTTTAATGAAATCAGAGAAGTTATTTGAAGTTTCTACTGAAGTATTTTCTCATGACTTTATTAAACTCTTTAAAATTAATTTTCAGTGGGTGAAGTTTCGAATTATGCATTCAATCTATTAAATTGTGAGCCAGGAATATTTTTACATTTTTATGGAAAATAGGTTTAACTGAATATTTAACTTTAAAGAGAAAACTAAATTAATATCACTGGATATTATGTTACTACAATTCATAAATATTTGGAGATGTGTAAGTAATTGATTTTTAAGAAAACTTTGATACAAAATAATGAAACACCAGGCAGCAATGACTATTTGACACATGAATAGCACTTTAATTTCTTACATTCAATTATTTTGAATTAAAAAATAATTTTGAGTTGGAAAAATAAGAGTATTTATAAATAACAACCATCTGCATTTACTTTCCAAGTATTGATTAATGGCCATTTTAAACTTATCAATTCGACTGACAGGTCTATATTAAGTGCCAAAAGTTATACTTTCTCTAATAATATATTTTATGGATATGAACGATCATCTTTAATATGGTGTGTGTGTGTGTGTGTGTGTGTGTGTGTGTGTGTGTGTGTGTGTTTCTTCCATTGAAGTCACAACCCAGAATGATTCAGCCACACACTTCACAGCATATCAAGGGGATTTTAGACGCTTACACCTACTGACTCACCATCTCATGTTCTCCAGGTTGTGTTGTATGATTCCTGCTGTTGTTGGAAAATAATTTGCATGATATACTTTTAATGCATACAATCTAAGGTGGTCATTCCGCCCCTCTGCATTTCAGCATGAACGTTGAAAACTTAATGTGGAGGTTAATAAGGTTTCATGTCATAAACTGCAGAAAACTGAAAATAATAACAATAGCAATATTAGCATTAAAGTAGACTGATGTGGGTTTGATAGACTAATTTTCCCTTGAACTTTCTCCTTGGTCTAGTTTAGTAGGTTAATAGATTTGCAAAGGCAGTGAACACTTGTCACTCGTTAAACTGAAAGATAATCATGGAAAGTCAATCTTTCTTTTTTCTACCCTTTAAGACTCAACATATCTAACACCTCCATTTCAAGGACTATATTCAGTATATTCTCTGATAACATAAATTACACTCGAGAGTTGCTAGGGGCTTCCCTTTTCTGGCTTCTTGTGGTAGAAGGACCGAATGCTTCTCTTGCTAACTTGCTACTGGCCATTTGATTGACAGGCTATTTGTGCCATGGCCAGAGCTCTTGCTACAGAAATCTCAGACTTATAGTTAGTTGGCACAGGTGAGAAACTGTAGGTTAGGTGTCCACAAAATATATCTGAGAAGTGAGGCTAAGAAGTCATGCCATGGAATTTAGAAGGAAATGTCTGAATATTTTTGCTACAGTAATTTTATCATTTGTTCTATGATTTTAAAAGAAACATTATATGACAGAGAGAGATTACTTTTTCTCTATGTACTCTTAACTTACTAAGAACTTAGATGATTCATTATGCAAAAAACTAAAATATAGTGATGTTTTAGACTATATCAGTTGAATTATAATTTTAAGAACAGATAAGTTAGTCCCATTGTTCTCTGTTTAAAGTGCATGTATTCTCTTCAGTTCCCAATGTAGCAATTTAAAAATACAGTGACACACCAGAGTATATCTAAAAGATTTCAACAATAATTTTGGTTTATCCATAAATTGACAAATCATAAATGATAAAGAATAATTACATATTTCTCATTGGATAAGATAAATTTAGAATATAGGAAAGAACAGAATAGAAAATCCACTCACAAAAAGCAGTCATGTAGATAAAACAGAGGGCAGATAAGAACAAATGAGTGAAATTTTATATATATATTATATATATATACATATATAATTATTTTAATTATATATATTTTAATTATATGCATTTTAATTATATATATAAAAGTATACTAATAATATCTTAGATGTTATCCTAGCAGGATTTATGCCTTAAAGAGGTCAAGCTGAGTCTTGTTCTGACTCTATTTTTGTTCTCACCTCTCTGATTCAGACACGTAGGTTGTGAAAAAAAACAGTGTTCTCATATTCCAATAAGCACATCCTGAAGTCTGTCAAGCGCAGATGCATGTGATTTCACTCTAATATCCAATGTCACATCCCATTGTTATTGTAAGTCTCTTTAGAAAAGAAACTATAACGACTGCAATTATATGTGAATGACACTTGATGTAAATAAGGACTGCATCATTACTTTCTTACTGTTCCTTGACTATATCACCATAATTTTTCATCAGGCCTTTGCATTCCTCTTCTCTCTGCCTGGAATGCTTGGCTTGATCTCTCTCATATGTTTGGTTTTCTCAGAAGCCTCCCTAACCTCTACACCTACCCATGAAATTGTATCAGATTTCATTATTATATTTTATTCACATATAGACATTTGAAATATTTTGTTAATTTATTTGTGCATTATAATCTTCAACTGGATGCAAGGTCTCAGAGAACAAAGACTTCATATTGCTCATTCAATGCTTTTATGCCTAGCACATTGCCTGGAAATGTGAAGTGCTCAGAATTATTGGATAAATGAAAAACAAAACAAATTAAACAAACAAACAAATAAACTCAACACATGTAACAATCAGCCTATAATCAATTGTTAAAAAGTGATTAAAGGAGATAATTTAGGTGATATAAACTTTATTAAACACTTCAGGAAGCCAGTAGTCCTTTCAGAGACCTGCAAAATGTGGCCAAAGGAATTAATTTTTTATGAGATGAAGAACAATAAATAAAAAAAAAAGAAAGAAAGAAAAAAAAAAAAGAAAATAACTGATTGTCTGGGTCACATAGTCAATCTAGTTTTGAGTGAGAAGACCCAGAGTTGGCTTGGTGTTTGGGGCCTGACTGACTGAATATACGGCATTTCTGGTAAAGCACAGCATTTACAGGGACACAGAAGTTATGTCACTTTTGGTTTGCTGACATGGCACCCTGGACAGGAGTGGCTGCATCTTAGGCTTCAAAAGTTATTTCAATACCAATATAGTTTGCTTAATAAAATTGCTTTGGAGAGTAATTTTTGTCATTGATAGTCTCAGATGTAGAGACTTGTTTCACAATAATTTTTTTTCTTCTTTTGGAGCATCTGTTAGGAGCTTGACATAGAAATCTTAAAAGTTAGTAATAAACATATATATATTTAATATATATGCATAACTAAATAAATAAATATTTCAGTCTTACAAGCGTACCTTTCTTAATAAAAGTTTACAGTGTGTGAAAAACATTTTAACTTTTCTAATATTCCAACTAGGACTTGTTACGTAAAATACTGACCAAGAGACATGTTTCAATGATTAAGAGGCATTGTTATCATACAGCCTTTCAAGCAGTGAGGATAAAGTAAGGTATTCATGTTAAATCAATATCAAATTATTTTTACCAAATTTCATTGAGTAATATTTCCCTGTATGTCTAACACAAACTATTCAAGGTCTTTTCATAGATTTTCCTTTTTCTGAAAATAGATGTACATTTTAAAAGAGAAAGCTATTGCAAATTCAAGCAGAAAATTAACTTATTCACTTTGCATCTTCTTTATGTATTGAGAGCTTATTGAGCTCAAAGCATTATGTAAATTGGATAATAGCAATAGTTTTCTTAAAATATTTGTATTTGTTTTCATTATCTTAGGGATGATGTCTAAACATATTAGCAAAGTGTGAAAGACTGTTAGTAGACCCTTGCCTACCTTTTCCCCTAATCACTTGGCATACTCACTCCACCAAAGCCTTGCCCACTCTGTTCCATTCATGGTAAACTACATCAAGTTGTATGAATATTGCAATGAATATTTTCACCCCTATCTGGATTTCACTTTAGCTGGAATTCCTTTCCTTCCTTGACTATTCATCTTTCAAGCTTTATATCAAATTAATCCTTATCTATGAAAGACTCCCTGTTCTCCTCATGCATTCCTTTATGGGATAGAATTTTAGGAAAGGTTATGTGAAATTAATCATTTATCAGTCAACTTTATGAGCCTTTGAAGGTTAAAGAATTTGTTTTGATCTTAATGTTGATGAGTTAGAGTAGTTCATTTTGAAATGAAAAATCTTAAAAGACAAGTAGCTGGTTTGGCACTAGGGCTACAAGAGCATAAGTAAGCTCTCTGGCCCTTAAGGATTTATAATACTTACGTAAAAAGGGTGGGGGAGGAGGAGCGGGAGAGAGAGAGAGAAGGGGGAGAAAGAGATAACAAATGCAAGATGTATTATATATTACATATTAGTGGCAAATTTAGTAACACAGAAATTCAAAGGAGTGTCTATGACAAAGTGGAATTTTATTTGTTCAGGAATTATGATTCAATGGTATGGGAGAAAGAATAATTTTGTTTCTCGTAGGCTCTTGGTTGAAACCCCCTTGTAATAAAGGACAGATTAACAGGATAAGAAAAAATTACATACATACATTTATATGCACAGGAGCTCCACAAAGATTGGAGACTCAAAGCAGCCAGGCATTGAAGATTACAAAAGGAATAGGAATCTGAGGTTTCAATGTGGCCTCTCATCCAGGTGTTATATAACACCCTAAGCTAAGGAAAATGATAGGTGCCTGGGGCTTTAAAGTGTGTGTGTGTATGGGGGGTGCGGGGGAAGAGGGTGCAATTCACAAGACAGTGAGAAGAGGAAATGTTTGGTAAAGAAAGATTGCCCTATCCTGCAGATAAGTCTCTCTGGTAAAAAGGTGACTTCTGGTACTAGCTCTCTTCCTGGTACAGGTCCCCTTTCCAATATAAATTTTGCTTACGTAAGGGTAACTTTTGTTATATTTTTAGAGCTTCTCCTGTGTCTGCAGTTTCTCAAAATAATGAGTTCAAAATGACCCGTATGTCAGAGGCATATTTTGGGGTAGCATATTTTGCTCTCCTTCATAAGAAAAGAAAAAGGAGGGAATGTCAGGCACTAATTTGGGGGGAAGCCTGAAGAACCAAAATTTTACATGTAGAGTTTGGGGATAGATTACTATTTGACTAGGGAATAATGATGGATCAACTGAATAATAATGACGAATTAACTAGACTGAAATATTTTGCATGATAAATTAAGAAAGTTTTAATTCAAAATGGTGTTCACTTATTAATATAAGGGTGATATTGATTATGTAGAGCTTTGGGAATCATGATTTTAAGATTATATATCAGTTACTATTATATATAACTCTCTACACACACACACACACACACACACACTTGGATGTATTGTTCTTAAATCCCAGTTTACTGCCATGAAGATTAAGAGATTTCTAGGTGGGGGGGAGGGTGAGGGGATTGGAGGGCAGTCGGTGACCACAGGATGGCCACGGGGTTTGAAAATTAATCTGGGGAATGTAATTTAGTGGCTACCAGAGGGTAAGGGGGTTGGGGGGTGGGAGATGAGGGTGAGGGGGATCAAATATATGGTGATGGAAGGAGAACTGACTCTGGGTGGTGAACACACAATGTAATTTATAGATGATGTGATACAGAATTGCACACCTGAAATCTATGTAATTTTACTAACAATTGTCACCCCAGTAAATTAAAAAAAAGAGAGATTTCTATTCATATATAATAGTGATGAAAATTTAAGTCAAGCTTCTCTGCATCCAAAGTCATTATAAATAAAAATTCTCTCAAAGACAAAGCCAACAAAGACTTCCATTATCTGTAAACTGTAAATTAAATTGGGCAATTTATTTTTGATTTGAAATACATTAGTTAAAAATGAACAAAGCTCTTTAAACTTATTGTAGTTTGCTTTTTAAATCCTTTTTAAATTTTTAAATTTAATATTTGTAATGTCTCTTAATTAGCCAAGTATAATCTCATGTAAACATGAAGAAATATTTTGCAAACAATCACTTCAAGTATCCATTATGTAAGTAAATGAAGATAGAATATATTTTTCACATAAGGCAAATTTCCAATAATATCTTCAGTCTATAAGTGTATACAAATTGACTTTTCTATACTTTGTGTTAATTTACATGTAATTTACAATCTATATTTTAATTTTTTTGGTATGACATAGTTGAACATACAGGGAAGCAAATTTGCATTTTTTCTTATACTTAGAATAAAGCAGTTATTAATTAATTAATTTGCTGAGAACCTCTATCTTGATTGGGCAGAAACATGGAGATTTTTACATGTTGTGTGTCTTTTTGCACTTTCTACTACTTAAACAATTACAATTTAGTTAATATAACAATTTGCTAGGACTGCCATAGAAAAGACCACAAATTGGGTGGCTTAGCAACAGAAACTTATTTTCTCACCGTTCTGGAGGCTGGAAGTCGGAGATAAAGATGTCAGTAGCGTTGATTTCTTCTGCGGCCTCCCTTTTTGGCTTGCACATGGCCAACTACTTGCTGTATCCTCACATGGTTTTTCCTCTCTATGTACCCACCTGTGGTGTCTTTTACACTCTCACAGAACTTTTACAATGGACTCAAAGCGTCCACTTGCCTGCATGCATCCAAGCCAATAAAGAAAGGAAAGGTTTATTTAAGGAGTTGGTGCCAAGCCTGGGCACATACTTGTAGGTAAGCTAGTGCTATCAAAAACCTGGAGGCTGGATGGCTTTTAGTAGCTAGGTTACAGAAGGGAACAATTATTAGTCATGGTTGCTATGGGAGATGGGGTTGTTGGCTCTTCTGATTGGCCAGGGTAACGCAGGGAGCATTTGATCGTGGCTTTGCATTCTGATGTTGGTCATGGCATTGTTTGGTCTGGTTTCCAGGGGATGCAGTCTGTGGGGCCATTCTACTTTCATGAGTCTGGGGCTGAAACATAACCGAGGCCAAGGTTTTATCTTTGCTTGACTAAAACCTTATTCTAATTTGAGGTTTGGTTATTGTATTTTGGCCATGGTTGATAGACCTGGAGCTTTATTCTTAAGTGAGTTTGACTCTGACATAACCTAATGGCTTAAGGGCTTAAAGATTAAAAGGAGTGGACATACAGTATAAGCACAAGTAGGATGATCTGGGGAAGGGAATACAAGTGAGTCATAATTCTATTTAGCTGAACAAAGTAAGCTTAGATTAAAGCAGGATACATGCTATAGATATTAAGGTCATATGTGCAGAGGCACAAGTCATATTGGGTTACTGTCCACCCAAATGACCTCATTTTACCTTAATTACCTCTTTAAAGGTTCTACCTCCAAATAAAATCACATTCTGAATTACTAGAGATTTAGTATTTCAACATATGAATTTGGGGGCTGAGGGCAATTTGGCCCAATACGTTCCCCTTTAGCCCCACAATAATTCCTGTCCTTCTTGTACACAATATATATTCACCCCATTCCAACAGCCCTGAAAAGTCTTAACCTATTCCAGCATCAACTCTAAGAGCAAAATCTCATCTAAATATGTAAGTCAGTTATAATTGAGCCTTGTGGTATGATTCATCCTGGGACAAAATTCCTCTCCACCTGTGAATCTGTGAAACCAGAATAAAGTAGAATTCCAATGGAATAGACAGGCATAGGATAAACATCCCCATCCCCAAAAGGTAAAATTAGAAAGAAAAAAGAGTCACAGGTCCTAAGGAAGTTGAAATGCTAACAGAGAAATTTCCATTATATATCGGGAGTGCCAAAAAATGTATACACATGACTTGTATTCATCTTTTGTTATCGGTATATATCGAATATTATAATTTTAATTCAGTTTTTTTTTTCCTTTCTTAAAATCTGTAAACATTTTTTGGCACCATCTGTATATATGTATATATATTTTCAAGTAAACTCTTTAAATGGTAAGAATTCCATTGTATTTTAATGTTTAAACTTAATGCTTTTTGGTTCAATGCCCCATCCTCCAGGCACACGGGGGTGGGAGCATTGTCTTCTGCACCAGCAGGGGTGCTGGCCTTATTTCCTTGGCACTGGGCAGAATTGTTGTCTCTGTGGACCTGGGCACTAGTCCTTACCCCAAGGCTCTGTCCTCTGGAACCAAGGAGGAAACGGCTCTGTCACTGAATCTGTTTCCTTTAGGTACATGATGGCAGTGGGATCACTGTCCTTGCAGTCACTTTTCTCTTTTCTTGAAGAATAACATGTTTAAAGACAGCTCTATTGGTCTGTCCTGTAGAATCGCAGCAATCCAACCACCTTTCTCATTTTGTCCTGTCTCTGTCCCCTTCAGTCAAAGCTGGCAGCATTTCTACTGAAATGATTGATTGGATCCATGAGTCACACTATAATCTCTTTATAGATTTTTTTTCCCCCAGCCACATCTTTGATGTTGTCTGCTGAACAGGCTTTCTGCTTTTTACAATATGTATTGGCTGAGAGTTTTCCAACTCTTCAAATTCTGGATACTTTGTGCTTAACAGTTATTTCTTTGATTTTTTTCTCCTCTTATATTTTACTATAAGCAGCTAGGAAAAACTAGGTAGTGCCTTCAATACTGCATAGAAATTTTCTAAGCTAAATATCCAAGTTAATCACTGACAAATTCTACCATCCATAAAATGCTAGAACACAAGATTTTTTCCCCTACTTTATAATAAGGCTCATCTTTCCTCCAGTGTCCAATAGTTATTCCTCTTTCTATCTGAAGCCTCACCAGAAGTAACTAGAACATCAACATTTCTACCAATGGTCTCTTCAATGAAATCTAGGTTTCTTTTCTAGCATGCTCCTCAAAACTCTTATAGCCTCTATGCATTACTCAATTCGGGAGGGAGGGAAGGAAGGAAAGAGAGAGAGAAAGATTGATTTTAAGGAATCGTCTCACATGATTTTGGAGGCTTAGCAAGCAGAGTAGGCCAATGAGCTGGGAAGCCAGAGAAGAGGTGCTGTTTGAGTGCAAAGGTAGCCTGCTCACAGAATTCTTTTTCCATGAAGTTCAGTCATTTTCTCTTCAGGCCTTCATGTGATTGGATGAGGCCAATTCATATTATGGGGGTGATTTGCTTTATTCAATCTATTGATTTAAATGTTACTATCATCTAAAAATGACTTTCACATAAAAAAATCTAGAAGATTTGATCAAATATCTGAATACCATGGCCTAGCCAATTTGACACCTAAAATTAACTGTCACAATCACTGTGTTTGTTCTCCCTTGAGTCTGTTAATCATACCTTAGTTATTTAGATAATGATAACTACCATTAAAACCACAGTCATAACTAGAAAATGAATTATTATTTGTAAATTAAGTATGTTTTCAAATTCTAAAAACTATTCAAAAATTATGCTTTTATGGAGGAAAAGTATTTTGAGATAAATTTGGAATTTTAACAATAGAAAAGAACCACCCCTAATAGCTTGCTTTATTAATTAATGTAATTACATTAGTATTTAGGTGAAACCCTATTATAAGTTTGGCAAAAAAAAATGTAAAATGTAAAATCTAATCTTTTTACTCCTTAAAAATCTATACCAATGGAAAAAAATTGAATGTATTTGTTATAAATATTGTAAAACATTAATAAGGAACATTAATAAGGAATATAGTTGGCTGAATAAACCAACTATGTCTCCGATACATTGTTATTTTTATTTTTATTTGTGTTTATTTACTAGTTGATGACTGTAATTTCTTTTCACTATGTTGTCATTTTGAGTCATTATTTTAGCTTTTATAGTAATTTCCTTTGAAATTTATTATTTATTACATGGTTAGAAATAGTTTTATTATATAGTGTTAATAAGGTGATGGCAGCAGTAAGTGGTGTTTACTGCTCTTTTCTAACTTTTCCCTCATTATTCTTGCAGTATGTTCTGAACATTAATATATGCAAAACAACTTCAAAAGCATTTAGCCATATAAATAACAGTGCTAAAAGCAGTATTAAAATTTTGTGAAATTCAGAGTTGCATTTAGTCACAACTATAGAATACAAAATTATCAACCTTATCATCAATACTCAGCTGCTTGTAAACGATGACTTACCAAAATTAATTTGATTCTGGAAAACAATTTGCATGCAAAAGTTCTATCTGTGTGTGTGTGTGTGTGTGTGTGTGTGTGTGTGTGTGTAGAGGGGAATAATCAAGGTAAAAAATAACTGGCAAAAAGAAACCAGAGTCAGTTTGAGATTAATTTCTACTGGAAGTAGCTCCAATGTCCACCAACAGTGCAGACAGGAAGCGTATAGGCATGCACAAACTAAAGTTTATTTGGGGTTGACTACCACCCATATAGCATGATCCTAAGAAACTATGAAAAAAAAAAGACATACACCTATGTCCAAATATAATTGGAATCTAGAATTAACTGAAATTGTTTTTTCCTTAATTTATAACTTAAATCAATGACAGCATTTGATATATGAATGATAGTTGTTTTTGTTAGGAAGGCTGGTAAAATATTATAGTTCATTCTAACTGAGCTATTTTTTTTCATAATATAAATATATCGAGAATGTAACTGCAATTGGTGTAGTGCTGGTGTAATTGTTAAGGTTAAATAGATTATTCTCAACAAAACCTTTGGTAATACTGATATTGATGATCAAATGGATTGGGAGATATAATTCAACTTCCATAAGACATCCATCCTGTAAAACCGAATTGCCCAGGGGAGGAAATAGTTATTGAATAACAAATTATTTATTATATTAACCCAATCTGTTGATACCTTTGGAATTTTAATAGTGAAAAGAAGTAAAAGAGTTTACAATCTTACATATGATTATGAGCAACTTTGTGACAAAACGTTAGGTAAACTGAAATTCTTTAAACCAATACCTTATTTGACAATACAGGTTATAAGTGTTATGGCAGTTATCCTTTTGCTTTCACTGTTCTAAAAATGGTGCAATAAAAAATGATCATGAAGGATTTATAATTACAAATCCTAAACCAAGAATCACATAATGGACTACAGAGAATAGAATGGATTTACATCTTAGAATCGATGTTTAGAAAATTGCTAATGTTGACAAATAAGGACATGTTTCAACAAATAAGAAGTAACCAAATTTATGACCCACTCAAAATATGAAACAAATGAAGATTTGCAAATAGAATCTCCAAAATAAAAAAAAATACAATGCAATTTTCTTTAGATAAGATAAGCAGTCATATAATAGCATATGCTATACATATGAAAGTTAGCTAAAGCTGGAATCATTAGGATTTGATATCTGGATATTCTTCATACCCACATTTTAATGGCATAGTTTTAGATTCTACAGGGTAGCTATTAGGTTGGTGCAAAAGTTATTGCGGTTTAACAGATTGAAAACAATTGCAAACACCACAATGACTTTTACACCAACCTAATAGTTCTGTTTGCATGTGTAGTGATACGAGTATATATATGGCCATTATATTAAGTAAATTATCAGATCTTTGCTGAACAGTACTGTAGCCATTAGCCACATGTGGCTATTTAACTTTACATTGATTAAAACTAAATATAAATTAAATAATATTTAATGTTGCACTCACACAAGTCACATGTAAAGTGCTCGATAGAAACGTGGCTAGTGGTTGGTTACGTGTAGTAGATAGAGTTGATTTACAAATGGACTGAAAAAGGTATGTTGATCTCTAGAGATGCTAAGGTTTTTGTTTGTTGAGTCTTGGCCAACATAAGACCAGTAAGATTTATTTTGTGTTCTTTAAAGACTGAACCCCCCTTGGCAACCCCCAGGCACAGATTTTTTTTTTTTTTTTTTTTTTTTGCTAAAAGTTTTCAACTGGCTTAACCTATTTATCAAGCTTGCCTTATTAAGTACCCGAAGAGTATAAAACCCTGCTTGGAACTTATGATTTGAACTCACAAGAAACCAAGATTCTTTATATAGACCATAATGGTTCATTCCAGTCACAGAGAATAACCCACATACAAATAAAATCCCTGGGAACTGGCATATGAGATGTCTTTCAGAACTCTGATGCTTATCTGTATTCTGCTTCTGTTGCTGTACCATATGGTTTGTCTTTAAATAAAAATCTTATGCACTGTGGGATTCTTTCAAATATCTCAACTTGAAAAATCTTTATATTAGCATATTAGCCAGTGATTATAGAATGTTTCTATCATCCCAGAATGTTCTAGTAGACATTTAGAGCTATGTAAATTTTTCAAATTTAGAAATCATTTATAGACTAATAAAAATAGAAAGATTACAAATATGGGTGACATAAAAATAACAAGAAATCTAGTATTTGAGAAAAATGTAAACTTAACATTTTTTCTCTTTTATCATGAAAAACAATCTAAAATGAATAATACGATGAGTAAGGTTTAATATATAATACAGGTTCGTAAAAATAATCCTTAAGAAGAAGACAATAAATCATCATAATGTATATTTAGAGAGAAATATATTGCCTAAGTTGTTAGCTCAAGAAATAAGTTGGCAAATACTATATTTCAAGTTATAAGGAAAAGCTCAGACAGAAACCATCCAACTTTTTTTTAATTTTTGAGAGACAAAGGAAGTGAGAAATAAAGGGTTATATCATTGTTAGATCAGAATAATGTGAAATGTCGCCTAGTGAAAATGTTAGCCTGCCACAGTTTTATTATATATACTAGCAGAATGATTAAATTTCTTTATCAGAGAACAGACATTTTATTTACTCACAGAGCAACTTGGTAATGCTGGTCCCCCATGCCCCAGTGCCCCATGTACCAACATGATGAATGATGGATGAACCTGCATGAGCAAATAACTAGATTTGCACCACAGGAGAGGAACACTAAAATGTTCTGAGAAGGAGTGGAGAAGGTCTCTGCTTCACTATCTCCCAATATAAGTAAGCAAATCACTCTGGGGGAAGAAGTCTTCAAATCTTACCAGAGCAATTCACTGTCTCTTACTTTCAAGGCATCTTTACCATTCAGTCATCCATTTCTAATCCAGGTTGCAGGCTCTCTTTGCTCAGAAAGCTCAGATTTTGCAGAAATTGGAAGATATTTATGGGGTATTGTTTTTCCAAGAAAAGTAGAGAAATAGAGAGGTTCAAAAAATGAACTATACACAAAGTGAATTTACAAAATTTAAATGTTATAAAATTAATCTCAAAAGGAACATATGTAGATGAATTCACTTTTGTCTTGCACATGCAATATAATTTTAAATCTCTGAATGAGCTTGTTAATGTTTATTAAGATAATTAAAATGAGCTTATTTGAAATATACTAGGGATGCCAAAAAAATGTATAAGTGGACAATTTGGTTAACGTTGCTCAAGCAGTAGTTCGCCATAATCAGAAGTGTCTGGATGCTGATGGTAACCATTTGAGCACCTCTTGTAATTGCAGAAGTCAAACGTGATTTGTATTCATCTTTTGTTATCGGTATATATTGATTATTACAATTTTAATAGTTTTTCCCTTTCTTAAAATGTGTATACATGTTTTTTTTTGTTTGTTTCTTTGTTTTTTGGCATCCTCTGTATATATAAAAACCACAGCAGGGCAGTTGTTTAGAATTTAGGCTAATAAAACAATTAGGGGGATATATTTTTTATCATATTTTTTGTTTAGAATTGCAGACTCCTGGTGATAAAAGCAGAACACCTTCTAGTCAGATTTATTACTGATTTTAATTTCTCTACAGACACTACACCTTCCAATTGTCTGAATTCAGGGGGGACTGCTCCCACTGTACAGTCCTTGCATGCCATAGGAGTCAAGTTGGTTCAACCAAGCCAGACTGGATTACTTAACTCCTATCAAAACTGATGGAAGTTTTGATTCACTATGATTTAGGCAGTATATTATGCAGCAAGAGCTAACTGATGTATACAAACATTTAGCAAGTGACAAGTTAATCTGTAGACATTTTGTGTTTGAACTTTTATGGTGATTATATCTCAACCACAGGTAGATAAGGGTCTAAAATTCTGAGGGAAACTCTTTATTACTGATCAGTGCAAACCATGTGTTTGTATGGAAGAATTGAGTAGGATGAAAGGCAGAACTCTAACAGATACAAAATATGTAAAGGAATAAAGAGAGAAAAAGGAATGTACATGGAGAAAGAGAAGGGATAATCAGAGAAATTAAATAGAAATGTTACACAAAGCAAGGAATGAAAAAAGAAAAAAAGACCTCATATGGAATTTATCAGAAGACATCATGTATAATATATCAGATCCTAATATGGAAACTTTAATTTTTATAATAGCATTTTGAAAGGTAATTGCTCTATTTTTTTCACATATACACTTAGAATTTTTAAGTGTATATGTGCCTACGAAAAGAGATGTTTGTGATATATAGTACGCAATGAGTATAATGAGTGACAACATAAATAAGTAAATAAAAGCATGTTTGTGTAAACAATTCGTTAGATTTAAGAGATAGTATCTGTTAAAAAGCCATTTATTAGAAAAGTAAATTAAAAATGGTTTCTTATGATTGTTGTTACTCTTCTCAGATTTTAGTTGAATAGCAGTTATTTATGCTAACTAAATCCAAAAATAAATTTAAATGAGATGAAATTAGTGTAATGCTTGAAAGAAAACAAATGTCTCTTATGCTAGATAAATAACTATACTAGCTGACTTTTTATAAAACACATGATCTCATACTGATATTATAGCTTATTTCTTAGATGATTCCAAGATGATTTTTATAATTTAAATTATCTTGTATAATATCCAAAGTATAAATCATACTACCTGAACCACGTTACAAATTGCTGACAACTTACAATCCATTTTCTGTAAAGGATTAAAAACAAAATTGCCTAAATACACATTGATTGCAGCAATATTAAAATAACACTCGTAGTTTCACTTATAGTTTATAGAAATAGATACAGATAAACAGATGAGTGCTGTTTATTTTCTCATTTGAAACTTCATGTAATTCTCTTATATGATTTTCCCCAAGTATATTTATGAATATTTAATTAGATGGGGCTAGATATGGATTTATTTTTGATGATATAGCTATATTCTCAGTGTATTATTACCTCCACTGAATTTTTCAATAAATACTGGGCTTTACAAGAAAAATAAACATAGGAGACAGTTTAATTGGAGAGTTAAGTTCTATTAATAATATAAATTAACAGCCAAAAATTTCCTAGAGAAAACAAAGATAATTTATTATCTAATATATTTAAAACACTAATGCTATGTACTTTATATGAGTTATATATATATATATATATATATATATATATATATATATATATCTGCATATATATATCTATATCTATATCTATATCTATCTATCTATCTATCTATCTATATATATATATATATTAACAAAATCTAATGAAGTAGGTACTCATCCCAATTTTACAAATACTGAGGACTTTCCTATGACAATAATTTAATTTTTGCCCTGCTTTATGATGAGAGGTTACAGTTTATGAGTATGCATCACATAGCAGTAATGGTAGCTACATTTTTTATTTGCATTTTACTGCCATCTCTTGTAAATGATTAAATCAATAGAATAATTTAGAAGATTATGTGAAAAGTAATGGAAACAAAAAAAAAATGAGTCATGTTGAGTGAACCTCATGAGGCACTGAGAATCTATTTCCTCATCTAAAGGACCATATCATCATGTACTCTTTTATTCTCTTGTTTACATCTTAATATTTTAAACGAAAGAGAACATAAAAAGAAATAAGCAGTTGAAAAAACACAGAGCATATTTCAGTTTGTTCAGTTATAGAGAATCAAATTTAATGTATTAATTTTAGCCATATAGGAATCTTTAGGATAAAAATGACAAAATGAAGAGGTGACTTAAAGAAATAGATTATAGAGCAAATTTTTAACAATTGGAACTGTGTCACAGAGGTAGCCATTTTTTTAAGAAGAAATCTTCATAACAAGTTTACTGAGATATAATTCACATACTTTATAATTCACGTATTAAAATGTAAATCCAATTTTAAAGTATCTCTATGAAGTTAACAACTATCACGAAAATCTTACAATATTTTTATCATCCCCAAAAGGAAGTCTACCCATTAGCAATCGTTCCCTGTACCCATCTCCTCCAACCTCAGCCATATGTGCATAGGCAGTTGCTAATCTACTTTCCGTCTCTATAGATTTGCATATACTAGACATTTTATATGAATGAAATGATATAAAATGTGATCTTTTGTTACTGTCTTCTTTCATTTAGTGTAATGATTTCAAAGTCCATCCATGTTATAATGTATATAGTTACATTGTTATTTTTTACTTTCAGATTAATATCCCATTGTACAGAACATTTGGTTTTATTCATTGCTCAGTTGATGGATTGGGATTTTTCCATCTTTTGGCTATTATAAATAAATTTGCTATGAATACTGGTGAACAAGTCTTTGCATAGATATGTATTTTATGCTCTTGGTATATAGCTCAATGTTGAATTGCTAGATCTTATGGTAACTCTTTGGAGAGGTGGCCAAACTGTTTGGCATTCTTTTCCATGTCACCAGTAGTATATGAGGTTCAACTTTTTCCATGTCTTTGCCAATGCTTATAATCAGTCTTTTATATATAAATCAACCCAGTGGGTGAAAAGTGATATCTCATTTTGGCATTGATTTGCATTTCCCTGATGGCAAATGAAGTTAAATATTTTATCATGTGCTTATTAGCCATTTGTATGTTGTCTTTGGGGAAAAGGCTAGTTAAATCCTTCATGCTTATTATTTTTAACTGTGTTATTTCTTTTTATTTTTGAATTGTTAGATCTATTTATATATTATGGATAATAACCCTTATCAGATATATGATTTGCAAATATTTACTTGCATTCAGGGAGTTCTCTTGACATTCTTAATGATGTCTTTCAAAGAAAATTTTTTTTGAATTTTGATTAAGTCCACCTTAGGTAGTTTTTCTTTTGTTGCTGTGCTTTGGTGTCATATCTAAGAAAACTTTGTCTACTGCAAGGCCATAAAGAGTTGCATCTATTTCTTTTTCCTAAGAAATTTATAGTTTTAGCTTATACATTTAGGCATTTGTTTGTTTTGTGTTAAATTTTATATGAGGTATGAGATGGAAGGCCGTGTTTGTTATCTGCATATGAATATTCCAAGTACCATTTGTTGAGAAGACTACTTTTTTATCCTTGAATTTTCTCAATTTACCACAAATGTAAGATGTTATTTTCTAACAGTGAAATCTATTCCATTGATCCACAAGTTTGTTTTTATGGCAGTACCACATTCTCTTAAATGCTGTCACTTTATGGTAAGTTTTAAATAAAGAAGTTTGAGTCCTTCATCTTTGTCCTTTGTTATGGCTTTGTCCAATTGTTATGGCTTTTGTAAATTTATTGTCAATTTCTGCAAAGAAGTCAGATGGGATCTACAGGGACTGTGTTGAATCTGTAGATAAGTTTGGGCATATTGACATTTTCAAATATTATGTCTTCGATCCATAAATGTAGATGACTTTTCATTCATTTAGGACTTTTTAAATTTCTTTCAACAATTTTAGTTTTCTGGTTATAAGTTTTATATTCTTTTTGAAGAATATACATGAAATATTATATATTTTTTTATACAATTAGCTATTACCTTCCACACTATTAGGAAGCCTCTGGCTTCACAACTGCACTACCTCTATACCGGTAAGAAGATGGATAAGAATAAAATTGGAAAGAAAAAAAAACCTGCTGTAAGGGACTTCGATAAGATAACATGGGAGAAAAGATAGATTACGTTGGGTATGACCATGGCTATTTAGATATAACACCACAGGCAGATTCCGTGAAGTAAATAATTGATAAGCTGATGTCCTTAAAATTAAAAATGTCTGCTCTGTGAAAGACAATGTCAAGAGGATGAAGAGAAGAATCACAGCCTCTGAGACAATATTTGCAAAAGATACATCTGTAAAGGATTATTATCTAAAATCAACAACTCTTAAAATTCAAAGTAAAATGAAATATAAAATAAAATAAAAAAAATAACTAGGTTTAAAAAAGAGCCAAAGGTACATCACTAAAGAAGATACACAGAGAGCGAGTAAGCATGATGAAAAGATGCTCCACATCCTATGTCATCAGGGAAATGCAGGTTAAATAACAGTGAGATACTCCTTACACACCTATCGGAATGGCCTAAATCCAGAACTCCAGCAACAGTAAATTCTGACAAATAGGTGGAATAACAGGATCTCTCATTCGATGCTGGAAAGAATGCTTATGCAGAGACATTCTGGAAATCAGTTTAATGTTTTTTTACCACATGATCTATGAGTACCGTTTGGTAAGCAGTTTCTTACCAAAACTGCTCTAAAAAAATAATTTATTTTAAAATATCAGTAGGGGAAAATCTTTACTTTTACAATGAAATAAAACTTTACTGACAGGAAAAAAACACTTTGCTGTTTTGGTTAGCCTTAGAGTCTAGGTAAGTGACATCATTTTTTTTTTTTTAAATTAAAGTTTATTCAAAAACTCATAGACAATAGTTTAGTGGTTACCAGAGGGTAACTGGGGAGGGGGGTAGTGGATGAGGGTAAAACAGATCAAATATATGGTGATGCAAGGGGAAGTGACATCAGTTTTAACTCCACGTTTGCTCTTACTACCATTTAAAATACTTTTAATTAGCTGAGAAAAAATCCATAGCTAACACAATGTAGAAAATTCCCAAACAATACAACCTCTTGGAAGTCTGCTATTACAAAACGTCAAAGGATTTACTAAATTGAAGTAAAAGTCAGAAGGGGCAAGAACAAGAGGTTTGTCAAATTCCCACTTGGGGAAAAGGATCAATGTTTTTGCAAATTGCTTAGCTGTTCACAACGGAGAAACCAATACTTCAACAAGTCCTATCTTGCTAGTGTATGGAAACAGTTTCACTTAATTCTCTGGTGATTTTACTCCCTGGTAAAGAAATGAAATGAAGAATGAATTGTAACTGATCTCTTCATCTGAAGTGTTAAAATTGGTCTTTATATTCATGAAGCCAGACAGTTTTTGTAAGCAGATAGTAGAGAGAGTAGATCCACCTTCCCAAAATCACAAACCACTGCCTTATCTAGTTAAATAAACTATTAACCTGAACAAATGTAAAAGTTACTCTTAACAACAACAGCAACAAGAGCAATGATCACTACTGTATAGTTGTAAAGGAAAATGCCTAAAAATAAGAATTTGTTTCATACTACATAAAAAAATAAAAACAGGTCAGTTTTCCATAACGAACTGCTTGTAGTAACGAGTTACCTGCCTCAGTTTACAAACCATTATGACAGTGGTTTTCAAACTTTTTGATCTTAAAATACCTTTACACCTTTAAAAAGTGTTGACAATCCCAAAGGTTTTTTTTATATTGATTATATTTATTATTGCAGAAATTAAAACTGGGAAAATTTAAATGTAAGTGTATTTATTTAGACATTTAAAAATAACCTAAATCAGTATATATATGAAAATAATTAAGAATATCAATGAGAAAGTGGCATTGTTTTACACTTTTGTAAATTTCTAATGTCTGTACTAAGACAGTTGGAGTCTCATATTTGTTGCTGCAGTTAAATGTATTTCAGTATGTTATTTTGCTTCAAATATATGAAGAAAATTGGCCTTGAACATGGATGTAGTGGAAAAAAGAAAGTATTTAATCTTTTCAGCTAATCATGGGTATTGATACTCTAATCAACTCCACAAGTGGCGGTGTCCTAAAGGATATTTGACAAGTAGTATTTTAAAAATATACAAACTTTTTAAATTCTGTTAGATGAAAATCTCTTAGTCCATTTTATACTTTAAAGAGATCTTTTATTCATGCACTATTTTGTAAAATTATGCTTTGGTTACTTTGGAATTACTGATTCACTAAATAATAGGGATTTTCTAAATTGTGATACATTTTAAAACAGATTTTAAAATTCACATTTCTTATTATCATTAGTAATCTCATCATGAAAAGTATGTATTGTAGACATCTCAGACTCACAGTGCAGAAACAAGTTTTGGAAATTCTAATTTTCCCTTGAGAATTAAAATTTTATCACTGAAAAAACAGTGTTTTTTCATTAAAATTACAATTACCATTTAACTTCATTCACTTTTAATAAAAAGTATGCAGATAATCAAATCTGGATAATTATCGTTTCACTGTGAGTGGTTATTTGAAGGACAATGTGATATTCTATGACAAAAGTTAGCTTATTCTTTACCTTAAAGTAACTATTATACTACAGTAAGCAGCTGAAGTGCTTTTTGCATATCACATATTTATCACACTAAGTATTAAAAATTGTTTACTCAAGGGTTGAGAGTTAATAAAATTAATAAGTTTTACTACTTCATCCAGGATATTAAGTGACACTGCTGCACTATGCACAAAACCTTTCCATTAGCATATCGGAATTTTCTATTAATTGAGGGCAGAGCAAGGTTGCATACCGACAGCTAATTTTGTGTTATACTAGTAAACAGAGAACATTAAAGAAGCTGCAAGGGCATTGTAAGGCCTGTACTCACACTGAATAATGTGCGTGTAACATTCCTTTGTGTTGTATTTTAATATGAGAAGCTCATCTCTCTTTTGGCCACTCCAATTTAACTGAAATCATTCAATGTTGGTTGTCTAGGATGCTACAGTCAGGGGATGCATAAGGTAGGTGAGGAAAATATTTTGTCCTTCACAAACATCTCCAAAGAAAGTTATTATGGTCATGAAGCATATTTGAGCTTTTATTCCTTTAGTATGAAGAGGAATTTCCACCAACAGATAGCACCACATTGGAGGTTTTACAAGAGTGCTACAGATTTCATAGAATGTTTTGCTTCATAGTCCATGAAATTAATATTCTCGACAAAGAAATGGACACCAGTTGACTAGCTGAGCACATTACAGAGCAAAATAGGAAACTCCATATGATTCTAGGTAAAACTGGAAAAAAAAAAAGAAAAGAAGAATAAATCCTTACCCATGACTGCTGGTTGATAGCAGGCAATTCCCCACTTGCCACTTCTTCATTTGCAGTGCACTTCTAGACTTGCGTTCTCTGAAGCCAGCAAGTTGGTGCTGCCCTTTCTCCCTCTGCCATCATCCATGAAGTTTTAGCCCCAGTGAGCTTAGCTTTTCCTTCTCATCACTCACAGTAAAGCAGCAGATGTCCAAGTGATCTTAAGCAATCATTCTCTTAAAAATAACAGTAATAATAATAATTTAAATTAAAAATAAAAAGGCAAAACATATACCAAATATAGAAAACCAACATATACCAGAATCTTCCCATAGACCCCATTGCATGTTTGGAAAGAGAAAAAGATATTTGATGTAACAATTCATGTTCAATTATTTTCTTCTATACATGTGCAGTATGAATGCACATGTTCACTGTAAGCTGAATTAAATGTGTAATAACCATTCCCTTTCAGAAGTCTAATGATTTTTTTGAAATAAAAAGTAAAAAATCAATTTCCCTAGTTTCACAAAGCCTTTGAAATAAGTTTACATTTTTTCAGTTATCTTTGTGACAGAGAATAGTAAGATTTGTAATAGCGCTGGATGAAAATGATAGTTAAAGACAATGTCCCTTACTTGTAGTCAGTTTATTAGTGTGAAACTAAAAAAAAAAAAAAGGTGAACAGTAGAGACTGATATTACTGATGTAGTAAAATTATTTTATGATCCATTATACTTTCATATGCTCAAAAAAAAAAATAATTCATGTTTAAACTGACTCCAACCTGTGACTAGGATAGTGGCTCACAATTTCCTTAAATAAATTTGCTAACACAGAGGTCAAGTATTCTCAATAAGATTAATACATTTCAAATTTGAAGGCTAAACTTTTGGCTCAAAAAAGAGAAGTGGTGTTATTTATAATAACTTTAAGAAAACAAGCAATTTAGGGAAATTTTATGACATATCGCTTCTGTTTACACATTAAAGTAATGTTTATTACCACAGTGTAATATTTTAAAGTAAAGATGATAAATAAAATAGCTAACTAAATAAAGCTAATATTTTGGTGATAATACTTTATAAAATTTTTAGTGAAAACAAACTTTAGCCCTTATTATTGTATGAGTAGCCACTTCACATTAGTTCAAAGACATTTTGAGAAAAAAAGCTTACTTACACCAGATTTTTCAACTTAAATTTATTGTTTCAGAAGTAGAAGCCAGTGTGGATTCAGATAGTACATTATACCATCAACGATTCAAATTTGAGCATTGAGCAAGTTCAAGAATCAGAATTGTTGGCCAACTTTAGTAATATATGTTACTATCCTGACTATGTCACTATCCTGAAAAAAAAATTTATATATATATATATATATATATATATATATATATACACACATATACATATATATGTGTGTGTGTGTGTGTGTGTGTATATATATATATATATACATATATATATATATATATATATATATATATATATATATATATTTGGGACCTGTACCAATTAGGTAGGATCAGATAATCAAATAATTCAGAAGCTTCATATGTGTACTGACATAAGGTTTTCATACAGTAACAGATGTAAGATTAGGCGACCAGTTGAAGGTTTGAGAATTCCAGACACAGACCATCCCAAATATTTTCTCAGTCTCAGATGATGTGTGTCATCTTTATGAACCAAAATGATATGTGCAAGGGGGCCCAGGCAAGAATTTATAGTGTGGTGTCTTTTATCCCTTTGTTATATAACCAAGCCATTTTGTGTAACTGGTTAAATCAGGTATAAATCATAAAACGATACATTCATAAGCAACGTAAACAAGCCAGCCCTGGCTGTCTCCAAATGAGTTCTGAACTTTAAGGTGTGTATTTCATCCTTTTCTTGGCCAAGGGTGAACACCAGACTTTGAGACTTTCCTGGGAATAAGAATAGTGCTACCCTAGTCCAGTTGTAAGATAACTATCTTACACAGGAGCTTAAAGAAATATGATTAAAATCAATGAAACATAAACTTGATTCTATTTTATATACAAAACGTACTTTAAAATCCCAAAACAATAACCATATTTTCTTTACCTTTTTAATATAAAGAGGTCTCTCTAAATTTTAAATGAGCACTACTCTACGCCTGATTAATAGATGGTGCTGCAAGATTGGAGGGCAAATAAGTAAATGGACTTACAGAATTTCCCATCAACATCAGACTTACGCTTCCCACCCTTACCCCGTTTCCTATGTTGTCAAAAACATGTTCTTCTTACTGTACAAGTTGTAAGTTCTGCTTCTTTGTTTGTTTGTTTTTGTTTTGTTTTTGTTTTATTGCTATGAAAGCTATCATTGAAGACCCCTATGCCTGACCCAAACTCTTTCTGATAACCACTTCAAAACTTTTTCAGTTTATTTTGGAAGCAAATGTATTCACAATGTCAAGTTCTATAACTAGCTTTCTTTTCTTTTCTGCATTTTCTCTGTTAGCTATATCTGCCCAAGGGAATTTTAAACACTATTCTCTTTCCCATAGGTTCTGACCTTGCTACTTGCCCAAGTAGCTTCACTTACAATTTCATGATAGAAGCAGAAAGCAATCATATGCATATTTTGCTGCTCAGCCTTAAACTTTTTCTCTTCTCCAATATCTTTGCACAGTTACCATCTGTTTGCTTCTACTGTCCGATATTAGAGAGAGACGAAATTCAAGGGTAGAATAATCAAAACGTTTTCTGAATAGGCCCTCAGTTCTTAATGAATTTATTTAAATTTACATGTAATTGAGTTAACCGATATGAGGTTGAATACAGTGTTCTTCAATATTAGAATGGAATACATGATCACTTAAACTAATATTTTGCTATTAAATTATCTGATTTTTATTTCCTTTTTAATTGAATTTTATTCATTTTCATTACAAAAACAAAACTTTGAAGCAATTTTGCCACAATATAAAGATTGATTATAGAAAATTCATAAATATAATCGTGTGTATTACAAGTCTTTTCTTGAAAGTGTATTAAAATAGGTCTATAGATGCGTTGACTTTGTACATATTAGTATATTTTCAGAAATATGAACACAATTGTGTTTGTGGGGGGAGAATAATTGAATACTTGAAGAAAATATAAAAGCCTTAAAACGAAGCTTTCAAAGCTGACAATATAGAGGTTAATTTTGTTGTACATATGTATCAGTTTTATGCATGAAAATAAAATATTTCACAACACAATCAGAAAGTAACATTGTATGCATAAATTCATGTGTTATGATTCAGCTGTAAACTGTGATTCAGTTTATATACTTATATACATATATTTATAATTCATTACTATAAACTTCTGCACTAGTGAGAATATTATTTTGAATTATTGGGACATTATAATATGCTGGAAACAGATATACATGATTTCATATGTAAAGAAATGTATGTGTATATATGCATTCATGATCCTCTCTTTTCTGATTATAAAAACACTTTTAAAACAAAATTTGAACAAACAGCAGAAAAATATAAAATAATATAGTAGAATCATCTATAAGTCTACCACAATTTGAATTTTGCATGTAGCTTATATTTGATAAGTGGATGGGCACATGTAAGCATGGGAATGCCATTATATTCGTAATGCAAATTAAACTATGACATCATATCAATATTTCATATATTTACGATTTTTTCAATGTCATGACTTTAATGGCTTCCCCATACGTCTTTCCTTGGAGTTCTGTCCTAAGTCCTTTTCAATTCATTATCTCACTTATTAAATACAAGAAACCATAAAAGATCATTAATAACATTTGTGAAAGCTAATGAGAGATAAGTAGGATTCATACGCATATCTAACTGAAACAAGAGACTACACTTTTTACCTATACACTATACAGATAAATTCCTCTTCCAACTTAGATTTGAGTTCCCTGATAGTGCATTCCCTATTTTTTCGATCTTCTGTTCAACAGACATATTTGATAAAGGAGGAAGGGCGTACCACCATCAATACATTGGTAACCATGTTCTGTAGTTTGTTGTAAAATAATGCTTCATTGTTATTACATAAAAATCTAAGTATGTTTCTTCACATAGTCATTTAAGGTATAACATCATTAAGTTATTAACACATCTAGATTATTACAAGGTGACTTGTTAATTATATATAATTTTACATTCTACGTTAATTTTTTTAATTATAAATCTGTTTTGAACCTTCTGTAATTTACTGATCATCCTTATATAAAATAAACACATTGTTCTTTATGATATTGATGTGCAAAACTGTGTGCAGGAAAGTGACATTCAAAATGTCCTTGTCAAAATGTGTCAATTATTCACAGATTTATTTTGAAGAATTATTTTTCTAAAAATTTCCCTAAATTCTAGTAATTTACAGTATTAAACATTGCAAAACGATTCTATTTATTCTTTACAATCTTCATTTGATGGCTACAATGTTCTCAGATCGAAATGCCTTGCATTTATCACTTATATGAACAGGTTTGCTTTTCTCTTGTAATTTTTATGTACATAAAGATTTCCTATCTTTAGATACATCATGCAATGTTTCTTCAATTTAGTTGATTTTGTAGTCTATTAAAAGAATATGAAATTTATCATTTCCTTTCTGAACAAGATTAACTATACGTGTGTGTGTGTGTGTGTGTGTGTGTGTATGTATGTGTATGCTTTCATTTAGACTTTAATGTGAATAAAAGGCACAGAGCAAACTTCCTTGGAGAATGGTAACTGAAGAACCATTTAATTTTATTTTGCTCGATTTAACAGAACCTAGCTTTGTACAGCAAATGGAGGTGGTATGCCTTATAGTTCTATTTATTTAACACACTCCTTAAGTAGACATATATGCCAACTCATGAGGTTCAACAGGAAACAAGACAAAAGGGAAAACAACATTTTATAAAATATTACTTAATTTATGAACATTTAGTAATTTTCAATTCATCATTTAAATACTGAATATGTGCATCAATGATAGCAAATAGGCAATCTTATTTTGGAAAATGGAATCTCATACAAGGTATGTCTTATAAAAAAATATCTACCTGGATTGTGTTTCTGTAAATAATGACACTGCTCCATAAAAAATAACTAAAATGCAAATCTCCAATATGAAACTATTAAAGTGAATTTCTATAAAGCAAATACAAATAACAATGCATCAATAAACTGGTTCAAAACCGGCCAGGAAATAATTTGAATACAATATTTTATAAAGAGTAAATGCTGGCATAATATCTTATTGTTGCTGTATTTTCTCTTTTTTTTTTTTCCACTAATGCTCGGCATAGATGGAACGAGGATCACTTAGCAAGAGTCAAACTACTGTTTGACTGCTGTCTTGTTGTATCTATGCTTCTTTCTCTGGAATGAAATATAGTATTGGGTCAGCTAGAAAATGTTGTGAATTCTTCAAGTATCCTCTTCAAGAGGATACTTTCCTTGGATTTTTCAGGTACAATAAGACAGTAGTTTTTCAAATTTTGTGCTTTCTCCAACATCTTGTTTGCCTTGTTTGGAAGTTCTTGGTAAGAGATATGATCATTTAGTTAGTAGAAATAAGGAGTGATGTATCTTTCTTAATATTAATTATATCAATTTACCTTAGAGCTTTGGACAAGAAATTGGAAGAACTCTCAAAGAGAAAAATTTTGAAGTTGATTTACATAGCCTGATATACCAAACTGTCTACTGCTCATTTTTCTTCTCAAATAGTTTATGACTCAGCTGCTCAAAATAATCTGTTTAATTAAGTCAATGTTCATATACTATATATATCCAAAGTGCATATGGGAAGAAGAAACGATATGTTTCAAATGAAATATTTTGAGTAAAATCCCATGCTAAATTTGACATGTTAAATATTTAAGTATACCTTTCTTGTTTTCCTTTAATTTTTAAAGACCTATGTTTAACCCTTAGGATACCATGTAATATTTTAAAGGGATAGTTCTGCATTAGTTTTTTGTAATGAATTTGCAGTTCATTTATTCTCCTTGAGATATTCACTGTTATGGGAATTACATATTATTTTCTTCATTGTATGAATAAAAGATTAAAAAATTTAAAATTCAGGCATCAACATCGGTAGAATTTGAACTGGGTTACTAGTTAGTCCCAAGGCTATCAGGGCACATTCACAGATGAGGGATTAGTCCAGGGAGAGGTTGATTGGATAGAAAAGTTAGTGGGATGTTGGAGGTAGAATATAGAGGCATTTAAAAGGAAGTGAGGCTGGGAAAATAGGTGATGGTGAAGTCATGCAAGGAATTTAATGTTATACTGAGGGATTTGTACATCATTCTCTATGAAATCAGAAATCATTTAACATTTAACAAGATGGAATGACACAATTTGAATAGATTTAAGATTAGATCTAACGTGAAAAGAGATTGAAAGAAAAGAAGTCTGAAAATGACCAAGTTTCTATTATCATCATTGCTAAAATTTTTCTAATTACATAATCATATAAATGCCTCTCCACCTTATATACTTTATTTTCACTGGATTTGCCCAAGATAATCATTTGTTATCTTTGAAATATTTTGTTCTCTGGGCATTCATAATATTCCAATACTGAGGAATACTGAGGTGTATTTCTCAACACCTGTATGAGCAACTCTACATCCCATTAAATATTGCAGTAAAAGTTGTCTGGGAGCTTTGTTTTTCGTTTGTTTTGTTGTGGTCTCTCTGTATTGATGATACAAAGCTGTAGATTTTCTCATATGCTTTCAAGGTATCTGGTACCATTTTTTATGCAGATATCTGAAAACTGCATATCTCTAGCAAATGTTTCTCTCTGGTGTTCTGCCTGGGTATCCCACCTTGTAGTTCAAACTCATTAGGTTATAAATGGACTAAAACCATTATTTATCAAGAAATAAAATTTGATGTTCATTGAAATATTCTTATTCATTTCATAAACCAATGTTAAGTTGTTTTATAATATCCATGCAACTATATTACTTAATTATGTAGAAATATCAAGGTCGTGTGTGGAGGTGTGATATATACCAAAATTTGGGTCCATCCTAAATATAGAGAGATTAAATGTCGGCATACATGTGGTTAAGATTTCCAAGGGAAAGGATGCACAGTGAGAACCAAAGAAGGCCAAGTATTGGGAAAACCCCTCATTTAGTAACTGATAGGAAGACAGTGATCCTAGATGCAAGGGGACTGACAAATAATGGTAAAAGAGGAAGAAAAAAATAATATAATTAGGCTTAACTTTTACTGAATAATGAATTTGTTGGTCATAAGCACTTTATGGGTTTTATCTCATTAATGTGTTTTAATCTCATTCTGGAACACAATTTTAAACAGTAGCTCTTGTTATGTGACACATCCTCTCTTTAATAATGATGATATTGTGATTTAAAGAGACTAAGAAATACCTCAGGACATTGGGCTCATAAATGCCAGACACAGAACTCAAATGATGACCATCTGTAAATAAAGACCACGTTCAGTGTAATGATTTTGAATCATCAAAAGATGATGTAGCTAGCATCAGTAGAATTCAATAGGTATATTTAAATTACAGTTTACATTTTATATTTACTTTTGTTTCTAAACTAAGTCATAGATATTCAGTCAAAATCAGCGTCCCTATTATTTTGCTTCATTATAACATTACTTTTATCCAGATTTGTAATGGAATCAATTGAAATACAAGTAGACCAGGAAAATGAATCAAACTCAACAAGACGAGTTATAACTTAATGTTTAACAGTGTTTTAATTGTTGACATAATTAAGTGAGCAGAACCATTAAAGTCACTATTTTCTAAGTTGTGATATAAGTGGTAAGATTAAAATACTCTTTTCCTAATTAAATGACTATAAAGTGCCAATTCATTCTTTATTGGAGCAATTTAATGCACAGAAGCAGCCAGCATTCCTTTTTTAAGTGAGTATGTCCCATTCTTTTATCTGGTTTGATTTTATAACCCTCAAATTTGAGTAATTATAAGAACTAAAGAATGCCATGGTAAAATGGATTTATGAAATTTAACTGCAAAAGGAGAAATTTCTAAGGGAATCTTGATTCAAATAATGTGCATTCTTCATAATAATATATTTAATTAACTGTGAAGGGAAAAAACATGGAAAATTGTTGTGAAAGAAAAGCATAACAGTTTTTATTGACAAAATCCTCAAGGTTTTTTGTTGTTTTTTTGTTTTGTTTTGTTTTTGTTTTTTTATGGGGGGATGGATCATAAGTTATTCTCTACCTAGCATACACCACAATTCTAGTCTTTCATAAGGAAAGCTGATGTTCAGCACAAACCGTATTATTTTCATACACAATTTAGGCACAGTGAGCCATTCTTAGGGAATAGTCATAGAATAAAATATTATGAGGAATAATCAATGGGTGTCCCAACTCACCCCCAAAAAAACAAATAACAGAGTGATGTCAGCAAAATGGTAGAATAGGAAACCCCAGACCTCTTTCCTTCACAGAGACATTGAGATCAACATTGGCATAATGATATAATTTGGGAATATGTACGAGTACATGTTTCCAGAGGTGATTTGCTTTCTCTGCTGTTTGCATCTCAGCCCCTAACAGATCATGACCTCTTTAAACTTCATTCTTGACTGAGGCTTTTTTGAATTTTCCTAATTACTGTGAATATGTATCATAAATCGGCTTGAAGCCAGACTAGTCATTACAATTTCTCAGGCATGATTTTTGTTTTGCTTCTCCAATACATAGTGTGAAATAATGCAATTCCTCTTGTAGTTTACTGGACTTACAGGAGTGGGGAATGTTTACTTCTGGGTTATTTTTAAACTAAGAATTTAGTCCCTTGGTCCCAGTTTTATGGTGGGAGGATTTCCTATTTAATTCTCTGCGCTAGTGGCTGAAGGCAGTACCCTTTGTTTCCAGCATAAAGTTCAGTCAGGTTGTCAAATTCTCCCTGTTCAAAATCAGCTTTAGGGTTCTATCTATATTTCTGTATCTTCTTTGTTTAGATTTTTGAAATACTTATTAATCTATGTTAGCTTGTCAGCTCTTTAATACAAAAGTGTTATCTTTAGTTATTGCAGTTATTGTTTTTGATTTGTTTCTTTTGTGTATTTATGCTTTAAATCTTTTTCATCCAGCAGTTTTAGTTGTGTTCAGTGGGAGCATAAATTTATCTGCCTGACTATTCATATTACAGAAATGGCTCAATCCCTGTGACAGTTATCCTCGTTCATTACCTGTGCATGCATTTATACTTGACATAAAATATAAATTTATCACTGCTGAGGATTGTAGGCCTCCCATAAAACTCATCTCCCAGGCTCTTGAATGTTAAAGCTTGCTTACATTTTTGATGTCTTCCTCTTTGTATCCTTCTCACTTCTTTTTAAATTCGATTTAAACGTGTTGAAAAGGTGTTTTTGTTTTGGTATTTTCCCCCAAAAAATACTACTTGCACACCTAAATTTGTGGTCTCTAGGTTTCAAACCACGAATTTTAACAACAACTAACAGGACATGAGGGCACTATTTGAATTTCTATCTCCAGTGACAAACAAAGCCCATAGAGCAAGCAGAAAAAGGATAAGAATTGAGTCTTGACTAGCTGAATGCTTTTGGACTAATGACTCATTTCTGAGTGTTCAGGTTTTTTTCTTTTCTCTTTCTTTTTTACTTCACTAAAATAAAGATGCTCCTCGCTTGCCACAGCATTCTGATTGCTTCTGCACATGTCTTACTTGCTGTCACTTCCATTATGTTATTCTCCTTACTGGTCACCAAACACCCAGGAAAAGTGGAGAGCCCAATTCTTTGGAAAGATTAGTTCAATATATGTAGATGCCCCAGAGATCTCCATGAGCTAAGGACGCCTTTCTTCAGGAGTGAAAGAAGAATTTTCCCTGCTAATGGGCTCCCTGCCCTTTCCAGAAACCATTGACAGTCCTGCTAACATTTGAGCCTTTGTACTGCACTTACCCTCTGCTGTCCACAGCTTGCATCTAAACATCTGAAACTAATATAATATTCTATGTCAACTGTAATTGAACAATAAATTTCAAAAAAGAATTACTTCAAATAGTACTTACTTTTGCTTCCTATATATTCTCTAGTTCTAGCTAATCATAGGTACTTATTAATTATCCCTGTTCATGAAAAAAGAAAAAAGAAAAAGTAAAAAATTCAATTCTATAAACTACCCTGTATCTACCCAATAATTTCATTTTAAAGCTTTCTAAGGGAGTGTATATATTGCAACCAGTAGAGTCTGATAAATGAATGTCTATATTCATACTTTTTTCTTACAAAATTAGTATTTCCTATAATGTTCACATACTTGAAAGTTATAGAATTATTTGTTCTTAAAGTGACTCCACATATAAAATAGTTAACTGGAACTTTTTCATTCTAGATGCAAGAGTTCTTGCAACTCTTCCCTGGCTTTAAATTATTTAAAATTGCTAAATATTGTCTTTTGCTGCTGTTGTTTTGTGCTGGATGGCTAGAATCATGATTAGCCTAAGGTTATGAAGTCCCTAGTGCAGGTTGAAGTCTGTTCTATGCTGCATTTCTAGACAAATGTTCAGGAATATCAGTGGCTTACAAGGGGCAGAATGCCAACCAGGAAAGATCTCCTCTCACTTCTGAAGAAAGGTATCTTTAGATCTTAGAGATCTCTTTGACGCCTGTAAGTTTGAACTAAACTTTTCAAAGAATTGAGCCCTTCAGTCTAAAACGAGAGAGAGAGAGAGAGAGAGAGAGAGAGAGAGAGAGAGAGAGAGAGAGAGAGAGAGAGAGAATATAAAGAGAAACTAAAAAGAAAGGGAAAAAAAAACAATTGGAAGGAAAGAAGGAAGGACAAGAAGGAGGAAGGGAAGGAGGGAGGAAGGGAAGAAGGAAAAAAGGGAGGGAGGGAGAGAGGAAGGAAGGAAGGGAGGGAAAAGGAAAAGAGAAAGAAATAAAAAGAACATGTTCTTGCTTGATAGAAGCCCCATGTCAATCTTTCACAAGCCCTGGTTGCAAAAATGAACACACAAATACAAAGATTTCACTTTGCTTTCTTGGTTATAAGTGAAGGAAATCTACTAAGGCAACAAATTGAGTTTACTTTGATATAACTGATTTTAAAAGAAGCAGAGCTGCCAGGCAAAGAGCAGTCATCAGTTCACAGAAAATCACAGCTCATTGCGCAGAAAGTGTGCAGTTTTAACCATTCTCATCATCAGCTACTGGTACACAAATCAAAGTTTCCACTCCCCGAAGTCATGTTTCACAGAGAAATCTCCAGAAAGGTTCATTTTGGCAGACTCCTCTAAGAAATTGCACAGTGTTTGAGTTCTTCTCTTTAGACAAAGTTGGCTATGTGCTATTCTTTCTTTTTTTTTTTTATAATGTGATTTTGTACGTTGTAACAATATCATTAGACTGTCAAAAAAAATAAAGATGGAGGAACCGATGAGATTAAACATATTGAAAAAAAAAATGTGACTGGGAGCCTACCCAGGTAGAGTTGAATAGAAGTGTATCTTCAGAAATACTGCATATATTTTAGTAACTGAATAGATTAATAATATAATAAAAAAACTCCACGTATTTGAAAAAAAGCTGGCATTTTTGATACATTAACTTGTACTATGGGTGATAAGTTTTCCTCACATAAATGGAAATTGTTAAAACCCATGTTTACACCTGAAAAAATTTCTGAAACTCTACCTGAGGACAAAGAAAGTAATCATGTTTCATGATTCCAGCTTATGTATGTTGGAGTTAGTAATATGTTATGGAGTTTATTAAGAAGAAACACAGGTATATATTAGTTATACTTCTGGTACTGTCATTTCCATGGTGGGCATCAGAAAATTTAAAATCTTTCAAAATGAAGATTCAGTGACCATGCTGGAAAGACAAACATAGAGGGTAAAATAGTTTTTAACATTAATGTTGTCTAAATTTTAGCCTTTTACTCTTGAAGGAAGAATATACCCCTTCTTAAATTCTAATATTTCCTCTGATAGAAACATTTTCCTTGGGAGTCAAATGAGAAAAACCAGCATTGCTCTTAAGAATCTCTATTTCTTTGTAAAACATAATTTGTTAGGCACCAAATTCCTTTCATTCCACTATTACAAGGAATCTAGTATCCAAAATTTCCCATTTACATTTGTAGCCCTGTAAATGAAGCCATTAAATTCCAATAGCTTGATAAGATATTATTCTAATTACCTATACAAAGCCCCAACCATCATATCTCAATTTTGTACATATGTATCAAGGTAATTTCCTAGATTTAATTAAGTCTACTTCTGTGTAGCTCAAGAAGCATCAATGTTGGATTTACTTCAATACTGTTCTTTAAAATGACCATGACAATTACAATTCCCCCCAAGAGTGTCTGAGAGTAAATATGTACAGCATCATAGTCCAAAAAAGTTAGTTCCAAATCATCACCCTCCAGGGTGATTCTTTTTAACTGAGTAGTGAAAATGGTAAATTATTGATTTATGTTTATTTACTTGGTTACTGATTATCTTAATTATCTTTCTTAAATTGCATTTATTGGACTTCAGATTATTTTTTTTCTGTAAAATGTCTTTGCATAGGCAATGCTTGTCTTTTAGATTCTGTGTTTCTCATATAGATGTGTAGGAATTCTTCCTATTTTCTATACATTAAAACTTAATTTCATGTGTTTTAGAAATGACATATTATGTATCTTTGGGCATTATTTTATGCAGAGAGTTTATTCTTCACAAAGTCTTAATTTTGCTATATAAATGTTATCAATTTTCATATTACACAGTTTTCTGTTTGAAGTGTGAATTCTGAGTGTCACAATTAAGAAAAGTAACATTCTGAGTGTTATTTATATTCTGAAAATTAGCTTTTTGTCAGTTTTATGTTTTACAAATGTAATCTCCCAAGTTAGATTATATTAGACTTCCTTTCATTCTCTTAATTGCATCTTGATTTTAATGTAATCTAATTTATGAATTGTTTATTTTAATTTCTTTTTCTATGACTTGGCAAATGTGTCTTTTTATACCCAAGGTCATGGAGGCATTTTAAAAATATATTCTAGGAAATTTATTGCTCAGCTTTCAAATTTAGATATGCAGTCCTCCAGAGATTGATTTTGTATGTATTCTATGATATGTGATACCACACTTGTTTTTCTTTCTTGCTATGACTATCAAATCAACTTAATAACCATTTAAAAAATAACATATTTTCTCCTATTGTTCTACAAGCATGTTTTTATAATATATTGTAGGACAGCATGGATTTCTGATTTGGGATTCGCAGTTTCCTTTGGTCTATTCATCTAGTCTTGCACAAATACCATGACCTCTTAATTAATCATAGTTTTATAATCAAACTATATCTGACAAAGCAACACCTCTCATTTTGTTCTATTTCTCCATGATTGATTTTAGATATACTTAGAACTTTGCATGCCTATATAATTTTTAAAATCAGCATGTCAAGTTTTAAGAGGAAAAAAAAAGACTACTGATACTGACAAAATTATTTGCTTATCATTTTCAAGGTGAATAGATATCTAGAAAAAAGGTGACTATTTTTGGAAAATTAACATCATTTATTAAAAAACCCATACAAAGTATATTATATCTCTTTATCAATCTACCAAATCCTCAGTGTTGGTCATGAATTTGAAATCTTTTCATAAAAGCCAAATATTAGTAGAAGTAATATTAGGAGGTGGTTGCCTATTACGTCAAGCAGAACACAATTAGGGTTTTTGTTTTATTAGCATGAGTCCTCTCCAGGTGTTTCTTGACAGAAGGAATCATAGAGAGGAGATAAAGACAGACCGAGAGACAGAGAGAGACAGAGAAGACTTTGAGGTATTTCAAATGTCTTTTTAAAAACACGAGTTCCATGGAACTTCGAATAACATATATTAATAATAACTACAACTTGTTTACTATTTAAACATCTCATATTATCTGATTTAATGTTCTGAAAACATCCATGGATTTAGTAGTATTATGTCTGCAAAGTGTGCTGTAGTTGAGTATATTGTCTAACATTATTTAGCTACTTTATGACAGACATATGATTTGAACCTATGCCAGCTTACTATGAATTGAAGTTGTAAAAAGACGACATAACCTGTATTGGCAATTGCTTCTTGTTGTTTCCTATTATTAACTCTTCTGCCGGGAGTTCAACATTCTCCATTATTCCACACTGTTCAAACAGGCCAGAATTTGTTTTCACTGCTTCTAAAAGGATTCCTCCTTTTGAGTCTGACTTGTCTCTTTATTGTTATACTTCAGTCTAGGGTCACTCTTCCCTTGAATTCCTGTTCATCTGTGCACTGGATGTGATTGTCAGTCCTTTAATCTAAATGTTCTTTCAAAATTCAGTTTGCACTCAACATCCTGTAGTTTTCTGTAACTCCTGTGGCTATCAGAACAGTCATCTTCCTATTTAAATTTGTCTAAGTTGATAAGTAGTGAAGGTTTTTACTGTAATATTGTGCACTTATATATTGCTACATGACAATAAATTATATACTACATTGTTTGGTGCTTGTTATAATTTTTATCCCACAACCTAATAATATATAATGGTTCCTTAGAATGCCATATCAATCTAGAAAATACTAAACATATTCTTATTTCACAGTAACTCTTCCTGCTTTTCACTTTTACCTAAAATATAAGTGGGAACAAAAATTATTTTCATTTTCATAATGATAAAAAAATGACATTGAAGTTTCTTATGTGAAAAAAGGAAATTATCTTCAAGTTCAAACATATAAATCTAATAGTCATATTATGGATTTCAAAATACTAGAAAATACATTAGCATTCTATTTGAAAAAAAGAAAAAAGGGACATGAACATACACTTTACTGATTTGTATAAATATTGACATTTAACAAAATCAAATTTTTTATTATTTATTTATTTTTTTTAATTCTGTCTGGATTTTTTCTATATTATGTTTTGAAAATTATCTCGATTTTGTTCAGAGAAAACCAAAAACGCAAGTCAATGAATAGAGCATGAGTGTCAGTGCACAGCATCAAGTAAACTGCACCAGGTCAAATAATGTTTCTGACCCGTGCGGGGTCTCCAGGGTAAAGAACCCATTCCTTAGCAGGGAGTTTCCTCCTAGTAAAATGGAATAATAATCCTGCTTCTCAGTTTTATCATGAAGATTTTTAAAAATGATAAATGTAAACTAAATTGGTGTCTGACACTAGTAAATAGCACGTATGTTTTCAGTTATTTTCATTATGGCATTAGAAATCGTCAGATTCTGATAGATGTTGGATACATTTATAAAAGTTCTCTCTTATGGCAAAAAAAGTGGACTATTTTTTCAATACAACCCACCATCTTTTGTTTTCAATGGATAATAATAAACATCTAGGTATAAACATTTCCAATGACAAAAATATTTTTTAAATAACATTTGTGGGAGGCTCAAAATTAAAATAACTGATTTCTACGTATATTTTCTTGTTCAAACTTGCTTAATATTTGTGAATTTTGCATGTAATATTAGAAAAATTTAGTTTTAGTTTACTAAGTCTGCAACTCAGGAAAATGACCAGAAAAGAATCAGAGGAATAAGAGCCTCTTAAGATAAATGAAAGAGAGGAAAATATTTCTATTAAAGGTATGTTTTGTCTGTCTGGAGAAGAGTAATACCATTATCATAAAGCCATTCCTTGTTGCCTCAGAGTCTGTATCCGTGACCTTTGGGACTTAAATAGAGAACAGGGCAGGCACTCAATGTGACTTTGGAAGACAAATGGTAAGATAAAAATTGAACCACTGAGCATGAAAGGTTAAATGTAGGAGAGAAGGGAAGGTTCTTTTAAAAAATCAGGTGGCTCCCAGGGGATTTTGATGCCTTCCTCTACAGTCAAGCATGTATTTAGAGTAATAACCTGACCTGAGAATGAATTGTGATAAATAGCCTAGTTAATCTGTAGCTAAGAGGTTTATTGGCAGATTTGAATGTATTTGTGCAGTGTAGACTTGAGTCCTGAAAAAGCTTCAGGCACTAGAAAGTGAAAAAGCATGTCTTTTATTTCTACATGACTTCCCAAGGATGGGATAAAAAGTAAACCATTGATCAAGATATGGATATTTAAAGACATATTGTGAAGATTCTCACTAACTTACAATTAATAGTTAATATTTTTACTGGACTTTGATCCTAAATTATGTCTGTTATTCCTTATGATAATCCTAGGCAGTAATTTCTTTCATCATATGTACTTCTAAATGAGGAAACAGAGGCTTACCTTCCAAAGATTATTCAGTTATCAAGTGTTGTGGTGTGTATTATATTCATATATTGTGTTTAAATTGATGTTCAATATACATCTTAACAAAATTCTAGAGTAACCCATTCTTAAATATTGGGAATTAAAAAAAATAAATATATATATTTAAAAGCACACAACTAACTGGAGAACAAAGGCATTCAAAGGGTTATCCCAGTAGATCCTGTAAAAGGAGAACAAAGCAACCCAGACATAATGGATAGAAATATGAATTTTAAAAGAACAATCAAACAAATATATATATATATATATAACCAATTATTGTTAAATGAATTACCAGTTATTGTTAAATTAATGTCTTTTGTTAATTCATAGAATTGGATTGGATTTAAACATCCCAATATATTAAATTATTTGCGGAAGCTACAAAACTCTAAATGATGCATAGATAACAGGGGAAAATAAAGGGCATACAGAATAATATACTGTGTATGAGATAATAATAGAAATATGTGAATTACAGTTATAGGCAAGAAACTTGATTAATTTTAATGTAAAGATATTGTTTTAAAAAAACAAAGTCCTCAAAGACAATATACACTTTTTAGAATAATGCCAGGTAGTTAGTTCCCTCATGTGCATGTGCTTAGGGGACCTAGTGAATCTTCAGTTTTCTTTTGGGCTAATCTATCCTCTATTGACTCTGTCCTGAGAGCTCTAGCTTCCTTGTTATCCCTCGATTCTCAACTCAGTTTCTTGAACTCAAGATCGTACTTGGTCCCTTTCCCTAGGCCGCGTCCTGTAAACTCTCAGTCTGTAAACTGGGGAAATCTCAGTGCCCATTTCACTTATTTCCCATCTTTCAAGCATTGCTGTCCTTGATCTGGAGTGTCTTGAAAACTGATATTTTCAGATATTTGTCCAGGAAGTTATGTATAGACTCTGTTTTATTGGAGTATGGAAATCTATTTTTAAAATTAAAGTTAAATAATTTATTGCACAGCTGTGGTGTTTTGTTATATATTTTTTATATGGTTCTTTTCATTTTTTGATTTTCCTTGAAAATTCTATTGAAATCCTAATGCTTATGCCTAGAAATATATGTTAATAAATTAAATTTGAACATTTGCTAAAATAAAGAAATTGTGTAGTATTTTGACTCAAATGACACATATTTCCCACTCAGTGTGAAATTTTGGAGATCCTTTCTTTACCATTCCCACTGTTGTAACCCTGCTTTACTTTTCTCAGATAACGTTAGTGAGATGTTGCGTAGATTCACTGTTATAACTGCTATTACATGGATATTTTAAAGTCCTCAAGTTTATCTTTACATTTTCAAAGGGAATCTATCATCTGAAAATTCGAAACTTCATATGCAGTTCCATTTATTACTACTTCCCAAATCTCCTTGGCAGTATACTTGTAATACTTGTCTCTTGTATAACCAAAGTTTATTTTCTTAATGCAATTCAAAAATGTTTCACCCATAAAAATTTCCCATCATGATTCACCTTGCTTTTGAATTCCTTAGCCTAGGCCAATTGTCTAATTTATATTGTCCCACAATGCTATTAGATGATATATTTTTGTTCCTTTATCATAACATGAATTTACATACGAGGAGTTAGATATATTTGTTCAACACATTTAAGGGTCATTAATACATACCATGCGCTATTTTTCAGGTTACAAAGATAAAAGCATAACTCTTAGGAAGCACAACTAACTGGAGAACAAAGGCATTCAAAGGGTTATCCCAGTAGATCCTGTAAAAGGAGAACAAAGCAACCCAGACTTAATGGATAGAAATATGAATTTTAAAAGAACAATCAAACAAAAATGATTTTTCCATGGGATTTAAAGAATGACTATAATTTGACCATATTGGAAAGTGGTATGATTGTATGCATTCAGTTATGTGCCTGTGTTGGGATGTGTATTTTTATGTGAGCCTGAGTTTGCTTGGAATTAGGGAATCATTACAAATACATTGTTTAGTAAAATATTGTTTAGAAAATACTTAATAGTAAATAGTTGGATATAAGGGAAAATTAGGTTATCCTGGAAAAATATATTTCAGGTCATCTGTTAAAGGAAACCTGATTAATAAAACAACTAGTTCATACATATTATGAATATAGAGTTCTTAATATGTGAAGATAAGACATGGTCATGTCTCAAAGCACTGAAGCACCAGGCAAGATTACAGGTGCTTGATTAACAGTTTTATTTTCCTTGCTGTTTCAGTCATTTTTCTTTCACAGAGTAATACCTGTTTTCAGACTTGTTTTTATGTTATAGTTTCATTAGAAAGGAGTTGTTTCCAATTTTTTCTTTCCTGCCTATGTATGCCCCTTTCAAATATAGTTTGGAAACTTAATTCCCATACAACAATAGATGGGTCAAGAGTCAAACACAGGAAGCATGCCAATAATCCTTTTGCAGTTGCAATTCACCACAGGGAGAGAGCAGAGGTCAGGGCAAAATATGGACCCAGGGATTGTTACAGAAAAGCTATTTTAGCCTCTTAAATTGGTAGTAATATATGTGATAAGTCATTTTTTATATAAATAATAATAAAGTCGATATATATAGCATCTGAAATCAATATCAATAAATTTTCCTTGATGTATTTTTAAAACAACAAGCCATAAAGGAGACATCCTCATATTGATGAATGTTTTATTAGCTAAATTAATTTGTATACAATTAAAACTGAACAAGTTATGCATATTGTAATATATAGATATATATTTAATATATTTAACATCATTTTAGCATAATGGACCTTTACTATTTCAAAATAAGTTTAAGAAAAATTTGTTTTGTAAATGGAATATTGATCAGCAACAAAAAATGTGAATTTCTTAGCGTACTATTTTTCACTTTGTCATAAAAATGTTTAGTTATATTAATAAATCAGGTATATGTCAAAGATACAGAATAATGGTTCTATAAAATAATAACAAAATTTTATAACTATCTTTCATATTTATTTATGACTTTATATTTTTAACATAAAAATCATTTGCCATTTGTAGTGCTCAATGTGCTTATGTGCTGATTTATAAACAACTAGTTTGAAAGGTTCAGGAGGACAGGTTTGATCAATTACAATATCCACTTATGCATGAAAAAAATTATAATCACATTTATGTACTTAAATGTATATGTATTTCAATATTTGATTTTATTAAGTTTAATATTTGGAAAAATCATTTTTGTACAGTGACAATAGTATAATAATGTCCTCTTAAAAGTCTGCTTTAGTTAGCTTGTAAAACTGACTTGAACATGGTGGATTCTTTATAGTGTTTTTGTCTTGTTATTTTTAAAAATGATTTGACTTTTCATGATATTTCCTGCTTTTTAATAAATATTTAAAGTTACATTTTCTCTAAAACTCTTTCAAACTGTTGTTTAAAAGCATTAAGGTAACATGTTTCATTAAATACTCTCATTTTTATTGTCTGCATAGTTTGCACCTAAAGAATTTTTTCTCTAATTTCATTAAATGTGCTACTCCTTAAAGAGTGTGATTGATTATCCGTCAATTTACCCTCTCACCAAGTGTGTAAGAATTCCTAACTTTACACACTCAAAAACACAGTATTCTAGAAAATGTTTCGATATTTACCACTCATCCTGACAAAAAGTATTTTAAAACATTTTTGCGCTGCATGCAATCGTACTTGACACTGTTCATCTTTTAAATTGATAATCATTTATATTTTCCTTTCTGTGCATTCTAGTGTGTATTTGCCATTTTCTTATACTTTTTTTTTTATAATTGGCACATTATAGCTATTTACATTTAATGGAAACAATATTTTTATTACATATAGTATAAATAATATTAATTCATTTTCATTACACTTGCATTTTTTGGTGATTGTCTAGGCAATATTACTTATTGCTTTGAAGAAAAAAATATCATTATCTTCCTTTACTATTTCAAGGGATAGTACATTTTTTATTATCCATATTCCTGGCATTTATCTTGAGAAGCTCCATTATCTTTACTCTTCAATTCAACTTTTTTCTCTACTTCAGTTATTCTGTCTTTTTGTTGTCTATCTATCTATATCAATCTATCCATCATCTATCTACCTATTATCATCTACCTATTTTCTAATTTATGTATATATTACTTCCATTTGCTTTTTCACCTCATTGGTTTTGCTTTATCTTGCCAACAAAGGGAATTTTAATTCTTCTATTGGGTTTTTATTTTCCTTGTAGTAATTTCTAATTTCTTTTAACTCCCTTTGCATATCATATTATTTAACAGTTATTGTAGTTATTCTGTCTTTGTGCCTTCTGTATTTGTGTAATATTTTTAATTCATCCATTCATTCATTATTCATTTCATTTATTCAATGAGAATATATTAAATACCTCATTTGTATATAACTATGTTCTGGAGATATAACAATGAATAGAAATAAAAGCAATAACAAATAAATAAAAAATATAGCATGAGTAGAGATAATTCATATTTAATTAAATTATTAATTAAATTATCAATGAATTGTTACTTAATTTAATTAAAGTTCACTGGGGTGACAATTGTTAGCAAAATTACATAGGTTTCAAGTGTACAATTTTGTATTACATCATCTATATATTACCTCGTGTGTTCACTACCCAGCATATCTGATCCCCTTTACCTTCATCTATCCACCCATCTCCCATCATACCCTCTGGTAATCACTAAACTATTCATATGTAAAAACTATATATATAAAAAGGGGAGCAGACATATTGCAAGTGGTAAAAATATTAGAATTGTTACAGATACCTCTTAATGAAGTAACAACAGAAGAGAAACCTAAAAGAAGTGAGGAATTAACTCAGACAGATATCTGGAAGACCATTATTCTGAGTAGAGGGAATTGAAAGTACAAATGCTTGGTATTTTATTCCTACATATTTTATTCTTTTTGTTGCAATTGCAAAGTGATTTTTTTTTCTTTTTCTGAGATTTCATCATTAGAACATAGAAATGCAATGGACTTTTGTAAGTTGATTTTGCAACCAGCAACTTTGCTATATTTGTTTATTGTTTCTAATAGCTTTTTGATGGAGTCTTTAGGGTTTCTTCAAAAAGTGACAATTTAACTTGTTCATCCCCAATTTGGATGCCTTTTATTTCTTTATCTTGCCTGATTTTTATATTACTCTTTCTGATGCAGTCAGAAAGTTCTTGTAGAATTCTTTCATTTGTTTTAATCTCTCTATTCTTCCATCTGTGTCATTTCCAGATTTCTATCTTTGATGTCATTGATTCTTTCCTCCATCTGGACAACTCTATTACCTAAGCTGGCTATTTCATCTTTCATTTCTTTTATTGAGTTCTTAATCTCCAGAAATTTTATTTGGTTCTTTTTTAAAATTTCAATCTCTTTGGTAAAATGTTCATTTTGTTTTTTGATTATGTTTTTGAGTTCATTAAACTACCTATTTGTGTTTTCTTGCATCTTGTTGAGTTTTCTAAGAACTGCAATCTTGAATTCTCTGTCATTTAAGTCACATATTTCTATGTCTTTAAGTTCATTTTCTGGAGAGTTTTCATTTCCTTTCGAAGCTGTCTTGTTATCTTGGTTATTTATTATTGTTAATGAATTATTACTTCTCTTCCTAGCCATCTACAGGAGTGGGTTCTGCAACACATTGATAGGAAAAGGTCTTTCTTTTGTTTCCCAGTAGGTTTTGGTAGAATGTTTCATTTTCTCTCCAACTGCAGCCTTTTATTCTCTCTCACACTGTAGTGTTACATTTTCTCTGCACTGTTCTGGCTCCTCACACAATGGGGGGGAGGGGTCCCTGGAAGGTGGGCTTCTCCTCTGTGAACATGTCACCTGAGTCAGAGGGCACATCCTCTGTTGGGGAATATGGAGAGCTTCTGAAGTTTCAAAGCTCTTCCTGCACTAGTTTCAGAGCCTGTGTGTTTCAGTGGCTCTGTTGACTCCTGCAGGGATCCACCCAGATAAGTGGGGACAGGGGCGGGATGGGTTGTGAGAGGTGACCCAGAGCAATGGCAGCAAACACCAACACAGGCAGTCCTGCACTCCAGGCTCCCTCCCCTTCATTGGGACTAGTTGGGCTGTGAGCCCATGGCTGCAGGCTTGCAGTTCTCAGAATTGCAAATATTCTCTTCTTTTGATCTGACATTGCTACCTTTTCCTTTCTAGCACTGGGAGAGTGGAGGTAGGGCAAGCTCTGGGAGGGTAGGAGGGGGTGGCTAGGCTCAGTGCCTAAGGTATCTGTTCTCTGCTCAGCAGTGAGGGCTTAAACCACCATTTTCACCCTTCTTCCTTCAATCTTTGCTCTGAGGCCTCTGCCATGAGTGTTATTGGGTTTAGCCATGTTATATGCTGATCCCTCAAGCAGGATTGTGCCCATAAGGACTAGCAGTCCGAATTCTTCCCTCTCCTGCAACTGCCGTGGTTTGGGAATGCAGGGAGCTCGGATATCAGAGTTCTGGTATATGTTTTGCACACCCTATGCCCGTGTCTCCCCACTTCATGCTTCTCTACTTCCCTGCTAGCCCAATTTGCCCACTTTTAAATGATTTCAGTTGGGAATCTCTTAGTCTTGCCTGTCTGCTGTGCAGGGAATCCTTTGTGGAGTTATAGTTGTTCAATTTGTTGTAAATTCCAGGGGAGATTTCAATAGGTTCACTTCACATCAGCATTTTTTTAAGCATATTCTTAGGAGTTGAATTTGTAGGCCACAGAGTATGTGAATATTCAAATTTAAGTTATAATACAAAATACATTTCCAACGTGTTTTCATCATTTTACACTCAATCAGAAATATATATTTCTGCTGTGATACTTGAAATTGTCAGATTTTTAATTTTTGAAGTGTAAATGTAAGTAAATTGGTTTCTTTCTCATTTTGATTTGACAATAACTTAAATATAATTTATGATTATGTTTAGACATATATTCAATAAATTGTAAGCAATGATTAGAAATCATAATGATGATTTTGATAGTTATATTAATCTTTATCTAATATGATATAGGTGAAATAACTCAATATAAGAATACTTGTTTAGTATCATTCCAATATTTCCTGAATTCTGTCCTTCTTGTATATTTGTCATTGACTATCACTATAATATCTTGCTATATTAATGCTAAATTCAAGTAAATTCAAGTATTTTTTTTATAATGGCTTTAAGTTCCTTGTTTATATACATAGATGTTATATATACTATACACACACACATATATACATATATATAGGTGTATATACATATATGTATATATATATTCACATATATATTGATGTATATATATATATATTTACACACACACACACACACACACACACACACACATATATATATATTCTTTAAAATTTCTTTAATAAAAGGCTTTATATTTTTGCTACAGGTATGAGTTTTTCAGATGTTGCTGATGTTAGCCATACATGCCAAATGCATTAGAAGACATTATTATTCCTTCATTTAGAAATTCTTTCTTCTGTAGTTCCACAAACGGACCTGGGAGGACATTAAGATACTTCCTGAAAAAGTACAAAATTGCCTGAATAGTAAAATTATGCCCTGCCATTCATCATATTGGAATAAAAGACTCAGGAAAAATCAGCCGCAAGGTTGACAGTGAGCAATGTTTCCCTGTAGGATGCACTGTAACTATAAAGTGTCATAACATTCTCTGCTTTGAGGAAGACTACTGCTTTCTTACTCACTATGGAACACTGCTATCTAAAATCCTGGACTCTCAGGAGCTGTGTTGTTTGAAATTATATCAGGAAGAATGAACTACCCCCTTGCCTGGAGTATCTATGTCCCTCTCGCACAGGCAAGGAGTTTTGATTTACAACTCAGGTAAATCCCAGCTGTCTGGCCACAACACTCCACATCAATCTTAACTTTAAAGTCTCAAAGGAAACAGGACCCAGGGCCAATCTGCAGTCCAGGTCTAATGCTAACTAACCCTTTTACTCACAGCTCTGCTTTGCTTGAACCTATCAAAACACTGTCATTTCAATGTCAATTAAACTCCACTCTCCCTCCAAATTCTATAATAGCTCTGTTTCCTATCTTTGGGGAGAAGCGTCATGGTTCCCTGATGTGTAGCCTCCTTCAATGTAATGATTCAATAAGAAATAGATAAGTTCCTCATGGTTTTAGGGTCATTCGGAGGCTCCAAAGAGAATTGACTGTGAGTGCCGTAGACAGGGACCCTCAATTTACTGGTAATGCACAGAACTTGAAACAGATTTGATGGGAATTAAATAGGAAAAAAACAGAAAATCAAAATCAAAATATATCAGCTCACCCCCAAAGACCTTGATTAAATATCATTAAATAAGCAATTACATTTATGAGGAAAATTACTCAGACATTTATTTTTTATAAAAACTAAGAAATAAATGAACTAGACAAAAATGGAAAGTTATTTCATAAAGGCAGATCAATCTGTATAAAGAATTGAGAAAAAAGACAAAATTTTCTCAGAAATGGACACAATTGGTAGGGTCAAATGGAGACTAGATGTAATTGAAAATGTAATAAGGGTAGTGCAGAAATAAGTTTTTATGATTGTAGGAAAAGAGGATTTATGTGATTATGTATTCTGTCAATACAGAAAAATCTTCACTACTGAAATACGTGTATATCAGTGTATACAAGTATATTAACCAAGGTTCTCCAGAGAAAAATAAACTAGGTTATATCTATATTAATACTAATATTGATTATCTATACACCTATCTTCTATATCTGTCTGTCTATCTATCTATCTGTCTATCTATCTATCATCTCTCTCTCTCTCTCTCTCTCTCTCTCTCTCTCTCTCTGTATCGTCTCTGTGTGGACTGACTTGTTTGTTAAAGGAGTAGGCTCATATAATATATTTCCAGGTTGTCAAATCCAAAATATGCAGTTCAGGAGGGTGGGCTGATATTCAGATAAGAGATCATGAGTTAGTATTCCATAGGACAGTAGGCTGGAAACTCAGGTAGGATTTCTATGTTGAAATCTTAATTAGAATCTTATTTTCTTTGGGAAACCTGTCTTTGTAAGTTAGTTGCTCCTGATATATTTTTAAAAATGTGAAATTCATATGTGCAGTGAAATCAGTTACTAAGTGCAGTTTTTGGACATGTGGAGTCTATTTATCTGAGAGTTTCTGTACTTTGTTAAAAGCTTAATTATAGAATGTATGCTCCTAATTTTCACATATTTTCTGTAATAAATTTAATGTCTATTGTTTTAGATTATTCATATTCTCTTTCATATTCTTTTTCTCATTTATATTTAATGATAGTTAAATTTTAAATAAAAAGAAAACCCTAGTAGTTCAAAAGATAGGTTTGATTACATCAACATGCCTAAGTGTTTTCCATTCCCTCAGAATCTTAATATACTGTTTTCTAGATATATCTGCTTTCAAAATTTTACTGCATGTTTGTCTTAATCACTGAATTCCTTCCTTCTCTTCAATCTGCAAATTAAAAATCAGTAGTCCCAAATCAGTCTCTGACAAGGGTATTCAACTCAGGAAAGATAACTATGTTACAAAAAAATCTCCTCATCATTACAATATATATTACATTCCATCAAATCTTTAATCTCTACATTATTCATTTTCTGGCAAATAATCCATTACAGTTTAAGAGACAGAAACTTCCTCAGAAGATTACACTATATTTGATGTCAAGATTTGTTATAGTCATTTTTTTTCTGTATCAAAAACTAATCTTAGTGGCACAAACTAAGTATATGCTCAAAACAAATTTATATAATTAAATAAAGTCATTGTTTTAAGGGAACTCCTTAGTAAAAATGTTAGAGGCAGAATATCTTTGTCCAGGAGATTTTCTCTCTTTATGCCTGTGTGTATGTGTGGCATGGTGGTGTGGTTTGGTAACTAATTTGTGGAATTGACATTAAATATTTAATAAATATATGCAGGACCAAAGAAGCAACTTGAACTAATTTTTCTTTAAAAATAAACCAAACAACAAAAATAACATTTCCTTTTTCATTACCTTGCCATATTTTACTAACGTTTAAATCTTTTTCTTCTCAAGTGCTAATTTTCTATGTTATATATCACATTAAATATTTTTACTATGGTATGTATCATGTTTCACACTATGTTTATTATTGTGTTCAATCTTCTCTAGCAACAAAAATATTTCTAATTTTAAATTTGACATTTCTTTTTGTAATTGGGGAATATTGGGGGACAGTGTGTTTCTCCAGGGCCCATCAGCTCCAACCTTGTTTTTGAGAGTTCACCCTCTAAACAACTGAGCCATCCAGCCACCCCTAAATTTGACATTTTAAATATCTACTCTAATGAAGAGGGCACATTAAAAATAATCAAATCAATATATCTGTAAAACCCAACATCATCTAACCTGGTTGTAAGAATACACGTTTCATATGAAGAGCTTGTGAATAAGTTTTTTTTTGTTTGTTTGTTTTTTAATATAAAACTTAAAAGTGAAAATGTAGAGGTATTTTTAATTGCTACTTTTTAAAGATGTTAATTTTATGTGTTAACCTATTAACTTATCTTTTTGTAATGAATTAAATTCAATGAATTTCTTCAGCATGTATTTTTTTTTCCAACAACAATCCAAATGAACATAGGCAGTTGTTAATGTCATTTTAGCACTTCTCGTCTTTTAAATGGGCCCTACAATTCTCCTAGCCTTTCATTGAACTAAGATGATTGCCCTTGCTCCCGTCATTATTGTCATGTTCCAGAAAGGAAGAACATGGATGGAAACTACACAGATAAAAGCCTTAGAAATCTATTTCAGACAAGTAAACTTTCATATAAATCACTGGGAGACTTCCTTCTGTGTTTATTTTTACTGATGCTATTATTTTGTTGTTGAAACTGTTGGAAAACCTTATTTGTAAGAAGGAAAACTTTATTTGTAAGAAAGACTAAAAGAAGTAGATTTATAACTAGATATATCGCTTTCCAAAACCAAACACAATTGGGGTTCACTTAATATAGGATAGGGAGAGAACGGATGTTGTGAAAGTAAACGATAGCATATTCCATACCTATTCAGTAAACATATAGTCATGTGCCACTTAAGGATAGACATGCATTCGGAGAAATGCTTTGTTAGGTGACTTCATCTTGTGCAAACATCATAGGGTATACTCCCTCAAACCTAGATGGTATAGCCCACTACACACCTAGACCATATGGTGTTCCCCATTCCTCCTAGACTACAAGCTTGCATAGCATGTTACTGTACAAAATGTACAAGCTTAAATCAGGTACAAAAGAAAATGGTGCAATGAAGACTATGTAAACACAGGATGTACAAGGCTGCAGCTGGCATAACATGGCATACTATGCATACTGTTTTATGGCAATTTATTTTTTTATCAGTAGAAAGAGTACACTGTAAAATAATGATGTACAGTCCATACATAAACCGGTAATAAGTCATTTATTATGATTGTAAGTGTTATGTGCTGTGCGTAATTGTACGCGATATGCTTCTAGATGATTGGCAGTGCAGTAGGTTTGTTCACTGCAGCATCACCACAACCAAGTGAGTGATGCGTTGAGCTCGAGTTTATGACAGCTACCTTACGACAGTCACTAGGCCATTGGAATTCTTCAGCGCCAATTATGATCTTTTGGGACCACGGTCTTCCATGTGATCCGTCGTTGACTGAACACTCGTTTCACTTTTTGTTTTTACGATAATGCTGCCACAGACATTTGTTTACAAGCTTTTGCATGAACATATTTTCAATCACTTTAGAGATATATGTCTAACTTTTTTCTATAGAATCGTGAACATATTAATCATAGTTATTTTAAATTCCTTATGTGATAAATATATATAAAAAGAAAACAACAACTGCCATATCTGGTTGTAATCTTTGCTGTATCTCTTCAGACTGTACGTTTACAAGCATGACATGTATTTTTTTGTTGGAAACTCGACGTGATGTATCAGGTAATAGGGCTGAGATAAATAGTCCTTTAGTGTTAAGTTTCATGTGAATCTGGGTAGAAATTGGGTTTTGATTCAAAAGGACTGTAGCTGTAGATGTCAGAGGCCTCTATTTTCTCTAGTATCATTATTTGTGTCTCCTCTGCTTTGTTTCTGTTTCCCTAAAAACTCCTACTTAGAGAGTATGTGCACCCAGCTGTTCTTTCAGCTGTAATCATCTGTGATTGCATTGAAGCTCTGTTGCTGTGGTAGTAAGGTACAGAGGGAACTTAAGCCTTGTCCTCTTTTCATAGAACTTACAATTATTCTTTTATAATTTATGAGTTTACTTATGATATACAAATATGATTCTGAATCAGTTGTTTAATAGGCCTGTGTCCCTGGCCTGTGATCTTTACAGGGATTCCTCAGCTTTCTTCACTCCCTTTGGTGAAACAGGTATCTAAAGAATACTAGTGTTGTTATAGTCCACTTCCCCTAAGTTGGATAAAACAGTGGTAAAGTCTTTCCCCTGCTGAGATTGCCTTTCTTATGGAATAAGCTTGGGTGCATTTCAACAAGGTCATATATTCTTTCCTCCTGTCAACAGGGTTACACATCCCTTCCTCCTGAGGATGCTTACTTTTCACTGTGACAACCCAATGGGGTTCTAGAGTTTATCTGTGATAGTGTAAGTTATCTAAACTGAAACTTGAACGTTAAGTGTCTAGATGCATTTCAGATAGAATGTTATATATGGGTAGTAACCATGTTAAAGTACCTAAAATTGAAATTGAAAATTAAGAAATTTAATTACCATTTCTTTACTTAGAATGTCCACCAACATCTATATTTTTACCTCTCTATTAGCCACTTGGCTGTCAATTAAAAACATAGGCACATTCAAGAATGAGATTGATAACTGGACAAGGAATTATATCATTCCAGCTGGCATTATAGATCTGGCAGATGGATGGAAATGATAGTTTTTCATATGCTGATTTTTTGTTTCCTTAGCATTAGATATATTCAGAAATTTAGAAAAAAAAACCCGAATTTTTCTTTAAAGGGCATGCTTTATGTTAATCTCTCATTCTTCTGTGGAAAAAGCAATCTGAGAAGTAATTTTGTTTTAGAGAAGGAAGAAAGGATATAAACAAGTCACAAGTATTGTGCAACCATCAATCCCACAAATTATTTTTCATTATGCATATATGCTTATACTGTATAAAATTAAAAACAAGTAATTTATAAAATAATTTTACTTTAAAAGTGATTGTCAAAGTGTTTTTTTTGTTTTTTTTTTTATTTACATTCTGGGGGAATCTAAGATATAAAGTAAAATACGTTTTCTATGGTGTGCTTTGGAATTGATTTTTCTTGCTGGTTTTCCAATGCACACGGGCCTCCATTAACTCACATTTCATTTTTTAATGCCATGGTAATCTACCAGCAGTCTAAAACTTTTGGATGGAAAAGGATTAGCTTTACTAGAAAAAAGAATCTCATATAGAAAATTAACGATGCCATTAGGTAACCTTTTAATTCTCTGCTAGATACTGTTTTGTTCAAAACATTTGAGATCACCACATTTTGCATATTGAAACCATTGTTTAAAGTGCAGAATCATAAACTTTAATTTAAAAATCCTAAATACTTTTACTTAATTACAAATCTAAGAGATTTTGCTTAAAACACACACACACACATACTTGTACGCAAACATTACTTTTGTTTTTTAATGTGTTTTGTGACAGGCTTTTAGCATGTCTTTCTACAATATATTTTTTCCAACAATATACTTTGTTATTCATATTAATATTTATATATATATTAATACAACATATTTTGCTAAATTTAAATACATTGAGGCTTGCATGGTTACAATATTAGAAATGCAAGATTAATACATTTCATACAAAGTTCATGGCAGTAGTTTGATACAGTATATCCAATGGTAAGGGAATAATTAAATGATGTGCTTTCTTTCCTTATAATTATAGTTGTCCACACCCTCTTTAATCCTGAAAGATATATCTGGAGTTATTTGTAAATCTTCTCATAAAATAGACTCTCTGAGCCAACTACTTTTCTCTTATAATAGAATAAAGCAGATTTGATTGGACTGAGTTCATTCTAACTTAATTTTAACAGTTTGAACACTTTGTAATTCTTCAGTATGGGAGAGCACAAACAGGGCACTATAGGGACACTAAGATTACACTCACTGAAACAATTAAATCACCTGGATTAATGCATACAGTCTGCTGTCAAGATAGCAAAATCTTTCAAATTGGTCAAATGTACATTATTTTTAAGATATGAAGAAATGAGGGAGATAGGATGAAATATATCAAAAATCTTACGACTTTCTCTTTTGTTATTTTTTTTAACTTACTATCTTTTTTTTTAATTAGTTGCCCACGTTTAGTCATAAAATGATGATTAGTGAAGGTATATATCTGTCATGTCAGATTCAGGAAAGAATGCTAGATTACTTTTCTTTGTTTCTTTCTTTTTTTTCGTACTGAATAAATTTTTATTATTTAACAGTTTCTTTAAAAAAAGAACAATGTTTTGATCTTATAATACGTACATTTTTCAGGTTTTAAAAAGTGATTCATATATTCTTTATAGAATGTATAGAACCTCCATTACTTTGACCAGCAAGGGACCCCTACAAAAATTACTCAGGTATGATACATTCTAGAGCATTAGGGTCACACAGTTAGTTTTAATATTTTATTAAGACTGCCTACTTTATGCTGTATAACTAAGACATATAATAAGTAAAACAGCAAAACAAAACACCAGTGCCTAGGAAATTTAGACACATTTCTCTAGAAAGGGATATTCCAGAGTATCAATTTAAAATGGTTTGTAAATATTCAGTATCCTTGTTGAGTTTTGGATCATAGTTAAAGCCTAGTTTATGTTTAGAATGAATAAAAATCTATCATAAAGGGAATGCATAAGAAAACAAGTTAAGTACTTATTCTCAATGAGGAAAATTCTACCATTATGAGTTTTTTTTTTTTATTTTGCTTTTCACAATGTAACTTATATCTATAAATATTAGTCAAAATGTCATTGAACATTTCTTGCTCCCCATTTCATGTGAATGCAAACCAAATGTTCCCAAACCCATTTTCTTCAGATTTCTTGTAATCACGTTGCCATATTTAGCAAAGAAAAACAGGACATCCAGTTAAATTTGAATTTCAGATATTCAACTAATATCTATATATTTATCTATATGCATATATCTATATCTATACATTTGTATATATATTCATATTTAGTATAAATATGCCTATACAAGATTAGTGCATATTCATAGAACATGTATTTATTGTTTATTTGAAATTCAGTTTTAATTGGAATTCTTATATTTTATCAGGCAACTCTACTTGAAGCCCCCACGTCACATTTGTTCAGAAAGTGTTGACTAGAGATTTAGGAGTGTTGTAATGCTTTCTAGTAACTGTAAAGATTAGAAGCTGTTTCATCTAGGAGAACCTCAAGTAATACCAGTTGTTCTCGTCTGATCAATAGTAGTATTCTTTCATTCGCAAAAGTGTCCTTAATTGAACATAAGTTATGAATTTTATTCAGCTTGATAAAAGGTAAGAATAGATTGGGTTCCTACTACTTTCCCAAACATTCTGTTTCTCTTTCTATTTTTTACCACTAGAAACATGAATATAAATACAAAACAGGTATTAGAACCTCAGTATGCTCTCCAGGGTATATTTATGCACAATAAAAAGAACATAATACATTAAACTAACAACATAACCTTCACTAGAAGCTCCATTACCTAAGAAAAAATGAAGACGAAAACAGAGGTCTTTGCACAGGAAGAGAATCATTGTAGTATCACAACCAGTTCCTACTCTATTCAGTTCCCAACCAATAACAAGAAATCCACTACGGTATTTTCTTCTAAAGGTCAGACTCATAAAGATATTAGTAATGGGAAAAATAAAACAATTTTTAATTGCTACAGTGAAATGGAATAATTGCCTAGGTTTTTATATTTGAACTGTGAGGACTTTAATTATGTTTTTAATTTCTTTTTCCTGAGTGCCTCATTATCTTGTGTGTATTGTGATCATGTGAAACTAGGTTTTATCCCTGACTTGACTGTCCCAATTTTCAGCTCTTGCCTCTCAAGCCTGATTCCCTTTCTGTTTTCCTTATTGCCCATAAGCTTGCTAGATTGGACAGAAAAGAGCAAACAGTAGAGAAGGGGTTGAGAGAGCAAAGGGGGAGGGAAGGAGACCGAGAGTAAGGGACCAAATTGCCTAAATTGATCTTTGTTAACTCTCTTCTCACCATCAAATATAACATCCTCTATGACAACTATATTTAAGTTATCTCCTCCCTTAAATCTCTGATCTCTCCCCCTCTCTTTCGCTATCCTCTCTGTTCTGAATGTTTCCATACAAATACAAACGTAATCTATTATCTTTCATCTTAAAACAACTCTCTCTCTTCCACATGCTTTCCAGCCTTTGTGCTGTTTATTACTAAACTTCATCTTCTGCACATACTCATCCTCTAGTTCCAGTTCTCTCAGTAACTGGCACCAGAGCTAGTTATTAAACAGGAGGGAATAGTTCATGAAGACTCCCCTCCCTCAGATCTACATCAAACCTTCTATAAACTTGCACGTCCTCCTCCAAATTATATATTTATTTCCTTCCTTTGCTCCATTGCCAGCAACCTTCTCTCTCCTGGACTACTAATGGAGTTTTCCATTGATTTTCCTTATATACTATCTTATTCTCCTCTTTCATCCTTTTTTTTTTAATTTTTCTTTTTCAGAATACATAACTACTGAGCAAAATGATATCGATCTCTACAATACCTGACAGGTATGGAAATGCTCTAACTCTGGATTCCATTCAGTACTATCTGAGTAAGTCCATTCTGCTTACTAAAGAAACTTCTTGTTTCCTGTCTGTATCTCCTCCTTTGCCAAAGAGGATCATGGTGAAATGTGGGTATCTGATTGAGTAGCAGAGGAAAAGGAGAATGACTTAATGGATATGGTGGAAGGCTGGGGTAAAAATTTAAGGAAATCTGAAGAAAGAGGTACAACATTAGTCCACAGGATGAGGGAAGAGAAGGAAAGTGCGGTCTTCACATTACGTTTGAGAAGCATGAGTTAAGTAGGATTGGTTTCAATTTACTCTATAAATGTTGCATGATTTCCTTGGTTGTAAATTTGGTATGGATTATGTATATAATAATAACTGGGCTGCCCATAGCAAGTAAGTAACAGCATTACATTTAGGTTGTCTGAAATTTCACACTTTACTCAATAACTTATTATATTGAATATATTTGTTTATGATTTGACATTAGACCTGTTGAAAATAATTAAAATATATAAACCTATCAAGAAGTTTTTATTCAATGACTATTTTAGAGAAATTTATCCTCTGTATCTTAATTCCAACTGTGAAAAAAGTAAACTAAAACAAAACTCAATGATGTTTTTCTTATTTTCCTTTTCCTTTAGCTTTTTTGTACACACTTGTGGTAAATCAGCTTTCCAGAAGAATTGTGTTTTAAATAGATACAAATTAGTCATTTGAAAGTGCTCCTTTTTGAAAGAAACAACATTTATGTGTGTTTTCAAATGGATTTCTCTATATTAATGTGGATTTTGAATGTATAATGCTATGTATTCAGTAGTAACAAACATTTCTTCATTTTGATTTTGGCTATACTTTTTAAAAAATAAATGCTATTTACATACTTGGGATACCCATATTTCTTCAATATTCTTTGATATAAACTGTTCTTAATTTTTTTGAAAAATAAACTATATATATATATGTGTATGTATATGTGTGTATATATATATATATACATACATACACACACATATATGATGTCACATATATATGTGTATACACACACACACACACACACACATACACACACATATATGATGTCAAAAAATGTACACAGGTGGACAATTTTGTCAAAGTTGCTCAAGCAGTATTTCACCAAATCTGGTGTCTGGACGCTGATGGTAACCACTTAGAGAACCTCCTGTAATTGCAAAAGTCAAATGTGACTTGTATTCATCTTTTGTTATTGGTATATATTGAGTATGACAATTAATAGTTTTTTTTTTCCTTTCTTAAAATGTGTATACATTTTTACATTTGTTGGCACCCCGGATACAGATATGTGTGTGTGTGTGTGTGTGTGTGTGTATACACACACACACACACACACACACACATATATATATATACAGATATCCCTATTTTAATTAGTTGTATTGATCTTTCGTTTTTCTTATTTTTTACTTCTTATTTCATCCTTCCCTTCTGTCACTTGTGTTTTCACTTTTTAGTTATCATGAGTTTCCTTATTTTAAAATCACTAAGGCATCACGAAATAGTTATCATTCTTTAGGCTATATTTATTTTTTAAATGTGGAAAAATAAGTTTTAGTAGTAATAATAAATAATATACGTAAGGCAGATTACCTGGAGATTTTGAGAAAACCTGATGAGAAGTGTCCCAAAGTTTGAAAACTAATTATCTTCCACATATTTTTTAACACATGTTCTAATAAAGTCTTCAAATTGGTAAAAAAAAAAAAAATATATATATATATATATATATATATATATATATATATATATATAACAGTTATTTTAAGTACTCATAGTGTTCTCTTTGCTTTTAAACAGTAACTTTAAATCTTGAAAGGGGTCACTTCTACTTTTATATTAACCTTGGGAGCCAGATGTAAAATATCTTTGATATAAAGGTATGAAATTCATATACAGAATGAAACTATTTTAACTTGGGAAAACATGAGTCAAAATATTTTAAGTTTAGAACCCTTCAGAGATTTCATTTCAAATTAAATATTTTACAAATGTAAAAAATGTGCTAATTAAATTTATGGGAATAGGATGACATCATAAACATGGCAGGGTGAGGTGAGCCTCTTGAAATCTCTCCTGGAATTTACAACAAATTGAACAACTATAACTCCACAAAGAACACCCTTCACAGCAGACAGACAAGACTAAGAGGCACACTACTGAAATCATCTAAAGGAAGAGCTTTCGAACTTCAGAAGCTCTCCACATGTCCCCACAGAAGCTGTGACCAATGACCCAAGTGAACTGTTCACATAGGAGAAGCCCACCTTTCAGGGAATCCCTCCATTGTGTGAGAAGCTGGGATAGTGCAGAGAAAATATAACACTACAGTGTGAGAGAGAATAAAAGGCTGCATTCGGAGAGAAAATAAAACATTCTGCCAAAACCTACTGTAAAACAAAAGAAAGACCTCTTTCCATCTATCTGTGGCAGAACCCACTCCTGTAGATTTCTAGGAACAAAAATAATAAATCATTAATTGCCATGAATAACCAAGGTAAAAAGACAGCTCAGGAAGAAAATTAAAAGTATCCAGAAAATGAACTTAACATGGAAATGTGTGACTTAAATGACAGAATTCAAGATTGCATTTCTAAAAAAACTCAACAAGATACAAGAAAGCACAGACAGGCAGTTTCATGAACTCAGAAACACAATCAAAGAACAAAATGAACATTTACCAAAGAGATTTAAATTTTAAAAAAAGAATAAGATAAAATTTCTGGAGATTAAGAATTTAGTGAAAGAAATTAAGAATGAAATAGCCAGCTTAGGTAGTAGAGTTGACCAATTCGAGGAAAGAATCAGTGACATCAAAGATAGAAATCTGGAAATGAAACAGATGGAAGAAGAAAGAGACTTGAGACTTAAAAGAAATGAAGAACTTTCTGACACCATCAGAAAGAGTAATATAAGAATAATGGGTATACCAGAAAGAAACGAAAGAGAGAAGGGAACAGAGAGTATATTCAAACAAACAGTTGACAAGAACTTCCCAAACTTGTGGAAAGAACTGGGTCCTCGAATCCAAGGAGCAAATAGAACACCTAATTACTTCAACACCAACAGGCCAACTCCAAACAAAGCACATTGTATTGAAGCTGTCAAAAATTAACCACAAAGAAAGAATCCTCAAGGCATCCAGGGAAAAGCAGAAGAAAGGGAATAATAAAAATCAGAGCAGAACTAAATGAAATAAAGAACAAAAAGACAATAGAAAATAATTAATGTGACAAAGAGCTGGTTCTTTGAAAAGATTAATAAACTTGACAAACCCTTGTCTAGACTCACTAAGATAAAAAGAGAAAAGACACTAATGAATAAAATCAGAAATGAAAGAGGGGAATTTATCATAGATGCCACAGAAATACAAAGGATCATCCAAGAATACTATGAAGGACTATATCCCCCTAAATTCAATAATCTCGAAGAAATGGACAAGCTCTTAGAAACATATAGCCTTCCTAGGCTGAATCACGAAGAATAGGAAAATCTAAATAGACTGATCTCCAGTAAGGAAATTGAATCAGTCATTTGAAACCTTCCCAAAAGCAAAAGTCCAGGACCAGATGGCTTCACTAGTGAATTCTCCCACACCTTCAAAGAGCATCTAATTCCTGTCCTACTCAAACTCTTCCAAAAAATTGAAGAAGAGACAGTACTCCCTAACTCATTTTATGAGGCCAACATTATCCTGATACGAAAACCTGGTAAGGATAACACAATAAAAGAATACCACAGACCAATATCTCTGATGAATACAGATGCAAAATTCTAAACAAAATTCTAGCAAATAGAATGCAACAATGCATTAAAAAGATTATTCATCACGACCAAGTGGGGCTCATCCCAGGAGCAGAAGGATGTTTCAACATATGCAAATCCATCAATGTGATAATCACATAAACAAAATAAAGGACAAAAATCATGATTATATCAATTGCTGCAGAAAAAGCGTTTGACAAGACGCAACATCCATTTATGATTAAAACAGTTAATAAAATAGGTATAGAAGGAAAATACGTTAACATAATAAAGGCCATATATAACAAACTCTCAGCCAATATCATAATTAACTGAAAAACTGAAGCCCTTTGCTCTACATACAGGAACACGACAGGACTGTCCCCTGTCACCTCTGCTTTTCAACATAGTATTGGAAGTCCTCGCCAGAGCAATCAGGCAAGAGAAAGAAATAAAGGCATCCAAACTGGGAATGAATAAATGAAACTGTCACTCTATGCAGATGACATGATGCTATATATAGAAAACCCTAAAGACTCCACCAAAAAGCTATTAGAAACAATAAACAAATACAGTAAAGTTGCTGGCTACAAAAATCAATGTACAAAAGTCCATTGCATTCCTATTAACTAACAAAGAAACCTCAGAAAAAGAATTTAAAAAGAAAAAATCATTTTCCAATTGCAACAAAAATAATAAAATTCCTAGGAACAAACTTAACCAAGAATGTGAGAGACCTATATGCAGAAAACTATACGACATTTTTAAAAGAAATTGAAGGCACAAAAAAATGGAAAGATATTCCATGCTCATGGAATGGAAGAATCAACATAGTTGAAATGGCTGTATTACCTAAAGGAATACACAGATTTAATGCGATCCCTATCAAAAGCCCAATGACGTTTTTAAAAATCGTCAGATTTGTATGGAACCACTAAAGACCCCAAATAGACCCCAAATCCTACGAAAAAAGAACAATGCTAGAGGTATCACACTCCCTGACTTTAGCTTGTACTACAGGGCAACAATAATCAAAACAGCATGATATTGGTAGAACAGCAGACACACAGACCAATGGAATAGAATTGAGAACCCAGAAATAAACCCACATAAATATGAACAAATAAATTTTGACAAAGAAGCAAAAAACATACAATGGAGAAAAGACAGCCTCTTAAATAAATGGTACTGGGGGAATTGGAAAGCCATGTGCAGAAAGACTGAAACTGGACTGCTATCTGTCACCATGTACCAAAATTACTTCAAAATGGATCAAAGACCTAAGCATAAGACCGGAAACAATAAACTGCCTAGAAAAAAACATAGGTACTAAACTTATGGACCTTGGGTTCAAAGAGCGTTTTATGAATTTGACTCCAAAGGCAAGGGAAGTAAAAGCTAAAATAAATGAATGGGACTATATCAACTTAAAAACTTCTGCACAGCAAAAGAAACCATCGACAAAATAAAGAGGCAACCAACTGAATGGGAGAAGGTTTTTGCAAACAGTGCCTCCGATAAGGGGCTAACATCCAAAATATACAAGGAACTCATGAAACTCAACAACAAAAAAACAAACAACCCAATTGAAAAATGGGCAGAGGACCTGAAGAGACATTTCTCCAAAGAAGACATACAAATGGAAAATAGACATAGGAAAAAATGCTCAACATCGCTAATCATCAGAGAAATGCAAATAAAAACCACAATGAGATATCACCTCACCCCAGATAGAACAGCTATCATCAAGACAAATAGTAACAAGTGTTGGAGAGGCTGTGGGGAAAAAAGAACCCTCATACACTGTTGGTGGGAATGCAGACTGGTGAAGCCACTATGGAAGGCAGTGTGGAGGTTCCTCAAAAAATTAAGAAAAGAATTACCATATGACCCAGCAATCCCACTCCTGAGTATCTATCCAAAATATCTGAAAACATTTATCCATAAGGACAAGTGTGCTCCAATGATCATTGCAGATTATTTACAGTGGCCGAGACATGGAAACAACCAAAATGTCCTTCGATAGATGAATGGATAAAGAAGTTGTGGTATATATACACAAAGGAATACTATTCGGTGATAAGAAAAGATGAAATAGTACCATTTGTGACAACGTGGATGGATCTTGAGATTATAATGCTAAGGGAAATAAGTCAGACAGAAAAAGTAGAGAACCATATGATTTCATTGATATGTGGAATATAAAACTGAAAACAACAACAACAAAAAACAAACAAATGAAGGAACAAAAACTCATAGACATAGACAATAGTTTAGGGGTTACCGGAGGGTAGGGGGAAGAGGGGCTCTAAAAGAGGGAAAATGGTGTCTAATACATGGTGATGGAAAGAGAATTGACTCTGGGTGGTGAACACACAATGTGAGATATAGATAATGTATTACAGAATTGTACACCTGAAATCTATGTAACTTTACAATTGTCACCCCAATAAACTTTAATTAAAAATGAAATATGGGAATTATCAAGATCACTGGATTAATTAGCAGAAAATGAAATTTAAGTAGGCATTTGGTATACAGTCGATTATTTATTTAGGAAAATAAAGTACCACTCAATTCCGTCAAAGGAATTTACTTACCAGATCTTTGTAAAAAAATCACTGAAAGTAATTCTCCAAATTAAGTGTAAAAAGAAAGAGGTGTGGCATATATAACTCCTTTTCCTAAAAAAAGTATATTTCTATTAAAATTGCCAGACATCACAGTTGATAATTATATAGGTTTATAATCAACTAAGTGGATTTCATCTTATAAGAACAGATGCTATTACTATTAAATGTTGTGTAAAAGCATAAAAGGAGGGAATGAAAGGAAGCAAAGAAAAGAGAATCCACACACATAGATAACTATGTGTGCATCTTTCACATAACTATGAACTTCTAAAAAGATTTAAGTCTCGATGTTTATGAAATAAAAAAGGAGGCTCATGACCACTGGGAAGGTGTCATTTCCAAGGTAACATAGACTTGTAAGAAACTTCTTCCATAGCTCATCCCTATATTGAGTATAGTTGAGTATTCCTCTCTGAAGTATTTTGTAAGCAATCATAAATGTAAATAATCAGGAGATAAGTGATAGCATCATAATTTTATGTATAATCAAAGGTGAACATACTAGCCAGATTTAATTAAAATCCTTAAATATGTACAGCAAGTGCATGAGGTGTGTGTGTATAAGTTTAACAGAATAAGAGCGGGAAAGTGACAGAAGGGGGAGAGAGGCAAAAACTAAAAGAAGAATAACTGAAAATATTATGAAAAGAAATTAATAAATTGGATAGCTTTGTGGTTATTTACTACTTATGACTCCTTTAGTTTCAAGACACTTTTTTGCAATATTTTAATAGTTCTGATTTTTTAAAAATTTTTATATTTAGAATTGACATAAAACTTCTGATCCTTGAATTTTAATAACTTTTGTATATTTACAAACATAATGTTATTGTTACAATATCTGAATTTTCCTAAAACATGTGTTTGGTGGGATGTTGAAGAGAAAAGAAGCAAACAGAAAATCAATGGGTTGTGTTTTCCTTCAATTATTTGAGTAGGATCCAAAATTGGTATTATGGTTATATTCAGTGTGAATCAACATACTGTCTTCAGATATTTACTTTTCACATCATAAAGCCATCCCTTAAAAATAAATAGTTATAGAACTCAGTGATTCCATCACCCAATATGATATAATCTGTATATGAGCACTCCAAATTATAACCATCAATCTTCTTAAACCTTTTAAAAAATGTTGCCTTACTCATTTATTTGTAGTTATGTTCAAGACATAATCTGTGGGCAAAAAAATGAATTAAAAATATGCACCGGTCCCCAGTTTCTCTTTCTTCTATATTTGATGCAAAGATTTATATTTTGGTTTCCGGTTAACTGTTTTCTCATCTTTCATTTCCCCCTGGCTTCCCTTGTGTTTTCAATTATAACAGGGCTGTACTAGTATGGAAGAATCAAGATGTTTTAGAGAGTATTTTAAGAGTAGGTTTGTCCTGAATTTAATGTAGAACAGAGTTTAGAATCTGACTTGACACTTAATAATCAGATGACTTAATCAAATTAGTTACCTAATCTGAGGTCAAATTCCTTAATCTGAATATTGTCAACATGAATGTAATATTGTATTTATTATTCAGCTGGCATTGATAAATAATGGTGTGCAAACAGCGAAAACCCTTGCCATCCAACTGATTATAAACTAATATTCTGATATTATATTAAGAATAAATGTAAATGATTCTTAGTAAACATAATCACCACTTGTATAGATTAGTTTGACTGATCTAAAGGAGATTTGCAGAAATATGTATATACATATTTCTGCAAATCTCCTATATGTGTGTGTGTGTGTGTGTGTGTGTGTGTGTGTGTGAAAAGAATAAAAAGTTAATTGAGTAGTGACCCAAATGTAGAAGTAAACTATGAGATCGAGATGTTATAAAATCCAAAGGAGGTTTCCATACAGGAAAGATAAGAATTATTTCAAATTGTGCTGAACTGTTCTAACTTTATGAGGATTAAAAAATACCCTTTGGAATGAAAAACAGAAGGTCACTGGTGACAAAGTAGTGCGAGTATTTTATTGGAACAGGAGGCCACAAATGCAGATTGGATTGGACAAAAGAGAGAACGGAAGAGAATTCTAGTTTCCCATGAGGGTGGATTAAAACAATGAATATGGTGAATAAAATATAAATCACCTACAGAAATAAAACGTCACTTTAATAACATTCATGAAAGAAATGAAGGTCAAAAAGATGATAAGGTAGTCACAAAATCATATTGAAGCATTAATATCAGGATAGAGTAATGTTGAAAATAAGATGGCAGTGGAATATATATCTACAATGAAACTCACTAAACACATGTTGGTGTAGCTATAGTAATATCTTAAAGAAAAAAAAAGAAAACGAAGGCAAAATAGCTGTATATTTTGTAATAATCAAACAAAAAATCCAACAAAATGATATACTAATTCTAAAAATGTATGCACCTGAAAACATACCTAAATTATATAAAGAAAAATTGATAGAAATAGAGAAAGACAAATTCAAACTACTGTGACGTTTTAAATATGCATACATCTCACTCAATAAATATAGTACATAAAAAAGATTGCCAAAAAGCATGTAGATTTGGAAAACACAAATAGCTCAATTGATCTAAAGGATGTATAATCAACATTACACTCAAAAGGGCAAGACAAATATTCACTGAAGTTTATATGGAGTAGTTCACAAATTGATCATTCTCTGGATTATAAAATAAGTCTTAGCATATAAAAAGGACAGAATGAAATAATGAAAATATGTTCTGTCACCAGAGTGGAATTAAGTGAGAAATCAAGACTAAACAGATAATTAGTAACCGCATTTAAATTCCCAGGTAATATTTCATGCACAACATTATGACTAAGAGCTCCAATAACAATATTTCATATATATGATTATCATAATCAATTTGAAATTTTAGATGAAATGGAAAAGTCATTAAAAAACTGACAAAAATAGTACATATATGTAGTCTCATTTCTATTAAATTAATTAAAATTTTAATTGAAAGTATTCCCGCAAAGGAAACTCCAGGCCCTGTTGAATTTACCAGTGAACTATCACATACATTTAAAAAATGAATAGCACCAGCACCATGATCACACGAATTTGACCAGGATATAAACAATAGCAGACACTTTGTTTTAGAAAGCTAAGATGATCACAATAGTAATATTAAACAAAACCACTAAATGAAAAAGTAACTTTAGGGCAATCCATGCTATTTGGGATTCCTGCTATTTATTTCTAGAAAGATGGTGCTCTCTGTGTTGTTTTCATGTTGGGCATACCTTTTTTAATTGTTTATCATGCTGGGATATACAAAGTAATTAAGGAGCCAGTTCCAGTCATTTTTATCATTGTATTCTTTTCAATGAAATATGGAAAAACAACTTTTGAAATAAAAGACGTACGTATTTCTAAGAAACTATCTGGACAATGTAGGACTTTTTCTGTTATTTGCTGAAAGTGAATCATGTTGAAAATGATGTTTCAAAAATTGTTCTGGTAACTTATTATCATTGAAAATTTTATGAAAATCAAGTATCCCTGAATTTTACATGCAATTATATGATAAATGAAGAAGAAACTGTTTTTTTGTTTTGTTTTTCCTTTCCTGAAAGGAACCTTAAGTACAAATTATTTATAGCAGGGATTTTTCTGTTTTAACTCATTACAATCTGCTCAACTCACTTTCTGGAGAACTGCCTAAGCTGTTGCTTAAGAATTATACACTTAGAAAATTCTTGTTTGTTATAATAGATGCCCCAAAATACTATAAATCAAAAGTGCTGAGAATTATTATAGTCTATTATCTTGTGCTTTTGTCACCTATAGTTAAATTGATGCTTATCATTTAATTACTATATTTAAATCATATTTGTAGTGGTTCTGACCTCCACATTATTTTATCCTTTCACATTTTTGGTTTTATATAACTACAATATTATTATTAATAAGCTGTCTATTTAGTGTGGGTATTTTTAGAAAGACAATATGGAATATAAGTATATTTCTATATTCACTAGAGTTGATTAAAGCAATGACGAATCGGAAATATAAAACTTCTCACATATAGATTTTAAATAAATTAATCAAATATCTGTTGTTTATTCTAAGAATATGACGAACTGTTTAACTGTTTGTATATTTACCAAATAAACAAACAAAAATTATACTTATTTGAAAAGTGAGGGCATTTTTAACAATAAGCAAAAATGAATTATCCAGTTTAGTATTATAAATCTATTTGTATACTGCTCAAATAATTACATTTTGAGGTCTATATCTACATAGCAAGCGGTAATAATAGCAACACATGATTTTATACAACTTTATATTTTCTATGAAACTAATTTCACATACCTCCTTGTTTTGCTATCATTAGAAAGGAATAAACTTCATAATCTATAAGCCAAGGATTTCTAATTTACATTCATTTGAGTACCTCACTATAGTATATTAGAACAATATAAATCAAGCCTTATGTAACAATAGGGTAATAAACGTGAATTATTTAATTGTTACACAATAGTAATCATTTCTAAAAAAAAAGTAAATCAAACCAGAAGGTTATATATAGCACTTTTGAAAAAGTCAATTAATTCTAAGATAAAAAAAAGACCATGCACACACACACACACACACACACACACACACACACACGGCGATATTTCATTTGTTTAATTGTGAGATTCCTTTAGTGCTCAGAATGTATGGGGAGGACTTACTTTGTATTAATCACAGGACAGGATGTAAGAGCAATAAGACTGGATTCACAGATAGCAGACTTTATACTAAGAGACTAGAGAAAATGGTTTGGGGATAGGACCTGGAAAGATCGCCATGAGGAATATTTAGTACTTAAAGGTCTTTAATAAGAAGTGTGCCCTGATTTCTCTATGTGTGCTGAGATTGTGCTTTATGAAATTTTAATTGGATAACTCATCTTTTTCACTTCCTATCTTTAAGTTCAATTATTTATCAATATATTTATATTACGTAACTATATCAAGGTCGATATCTATATTCCAATAAATGTCCTGTTACTCTTTTAAGCTAAATACACATAATTTCTCTACCAAAGAGAGTTTTTTAATGACTGACCAAAGTTGAGGGTTGGGGACAAAGACAGAATAATCCAAATCAAAGTTTAGTTACCAAGCATTTTGTTCCTGTTGACCAGTGGGAACAATCAGTTCAACTATTCATTTATATGGCAAGAAATCTGGAGGGTGTGTGTTTTCCCTTGTTATAGGAAAACGAAGGGTCATCCATGAGTCTTGTCTAAGTCACACAAGAATTGTGGTTCTTTGTGGTAAGCCATTTTCTGGTAAATAAATGGTGGTGGGATTTGTTAAACTTCACTGTTTCCCAGGATCGTAGGGTTCAGGTAAACGTCAGCATTTTTTTGTACAAATAAAAAAATACCCTTTACTCATTGGAATCTAATCTTAAAATCCTTTTTGAGGGCAAGGTCTTCCTAATTATGTGTGAATTGTACCACAAAAAATCATATACGTTTCAAAATTTGATTTCTATATATGTATAATTGATCTATATCTACATCAATAGATATTTTATATGCGTAGGCTATTGGCTTATGGACACAGCTATCCTTTAAGGAACTATTTATTTCTTATTTGACATTTTAGCTACAATTCATGTCTCTATAGTCATGTTTTGTTTTGTTTTGTTTTGTTTTGTTTTGTTTTGTTTTGTTTTGTTTTCCCCCCAGCTTATTTTTAGGGAAACCATCTTATTGCATTTTTACTTGTCATATTTAAAAAAAAAAATCAATCTGTTATTGATTAATGTAAATTATTTAATCAATAAACATACACCTAAGCCTACCAAAATATTTAACATTTCATCTACATTTAAATAAGAAAAGGATTGGGGAAATTTTGAAAATTAAATACTGTGATTAAGTCAATTATCTTTGAACTATCTTGAAAAATTATCAATGCACTATAATATTATTCTATTTTCTTCATAGGTCTAAATAAAAACCTTAAATGTAATAGAAAATCAGCATATGACTTCTCATTGTTCTACTCTGAACTACAATTCTTTTAAATTTGTAATTTGTTATTAAAAGGCATGATACCACTGATTGAAATAGAGTCTATGTATGCTCTTCATCATTTCAGAGGTTGAAACATTTTGTGTCTTTTAGTTAATCTTGTCTAAAACTCGACAATATAGTTATTTTATCCTCATTTTGCAGACAAGAAAACTCTATAAGAGAATTGAAGTACCTAATTAGGGACAGAGCTAATATTATGCCTAGAGTTTTTGGAAACCATTATTGGTACACTACTCATAGCACTTGTTAAAACCATTTCTGGTGAATTTTTTTCAGCCTGATCTAATGAATAGGTTAATAATTCTGTATAGACTGCTTATACTTATCCATAAAAGTACAGTGAAATCAGTCTCAAAATCGTTTAAAAAAATAAGAACAATAAAAAAAATCAATTATATACAAGTAATGTGCTAGTTATTTGAAAATTATATAATTGAATGGGATTACATCTCTGTGTATTGAGAGTTCATAAGCTGGAAAAGAAATCAGAAGTGTAAAGGGTAATTATGGTACAAGAACATATTATAAAGCTGACATAAACAAAGTGTATGGAAGAGTTTGTGTCCTTCATCATACTGGATCCCTGGTTGAAAATATAGGATGTCTATTTTATCATTTCAAATGTATACATTAGGACACCAATTCTGAGTTTTAAAATGAATTGCCTTAGGTTATACAGCTAACAAAATGTGTAGCCATCACTCAAATCCATATTGTCTGTTGCAAAATTCCTGTACTCTCTACGGTCACCTCACACAGATTCTTAGGATGTGACAATTATTTTTCTATCAGGTTGCTCACCTAACAATGTGAAGTTCATTCAGTTCACATATAGCTAGTAACTAAAATTATATATTTGAAATTCATCACTACTTTAGAATTATGTAAACAGTTAACATTACTTTTAAACATTTCCATACTAGAAACTTGAATTAATTTCTTAAAGTCATCAGCATATTTTTCTTTGAATTGTTAAACACATCGGTTTTTCAATATCAATGGGCTATTATTTAAATATCATTTCTTAACAATTGTTTAATAAACATCACTATATTTATCACTTAGCAGTCTTATTTTCAGTAATTCTGTTCTAGGCCAGACTCTTGGGAGCTCATTTGTATGTCTGACACTACTGTTCTGTTTAAAACAATTAGTGCTAAAATTCTATGTAGTAAATAGACACTTCTCAATGGGTCCAATTGAAGGGGAGCTTTTGCTGTCATTCAGCAATTTCAAATATTTCACTTAATATAGTTTGTTCCTAACCTATTTCCAATAATTTATGTAATGTCTCACAGTCCAAACAATTGGCTTTTACCATGTCCTCTCAAATACTTATTATATATGTTCTTTCACAACCATTTATAAATTGGAAAATTAAATTCATTATGCTTTTTATTAAAGGCTTTTGACTAATAATGCTTTTGATTAAAACCTGAAAAGAATCTGTGAGTTCTCCTTTTTGGTTACCTTAGCTGATATGTTTTAACAAAGGATTGTTAAAACATTCCTTGGCTTATAGAAACCTTCAGACTAATTAATAACTTTATTGTAATGGCATAGTCAGGGTTGTTTCTAGGCCAGGGTTATGGATACAAATGAGAAGTACTTTAGATGGGCTAAATGAGATTTTACCCTGTTTTGAAGTTATCAAGTGAGCCTGTCTTAAGTTCATAGATTCTGAGAGAAGACATAAGTCCCCTGTTTTAGCAACAAAGGATTTTATCATGCACAACACAGAAAGAAGACTCAGCTTCATGTATACAACAATTAGCCTCACGAATCCCCAAATCCCTGGGTAGTAATATGGAGGTAAGCCCAGGGGGGCATTATGAATATAGTGTTTGTTTGTTTGTTTGTTTGTCATAATGAGAAGTGTGAGAATAGGAAATACTAATCTTACAAGGAACTGCTAGATAACCCACTTTGTTTAGCAGGAATACATTTCCTTTTTTATTCTGGTCAGGAAAATATCTATAGTCCCACTCATATATTGCCCTAAAAGATTTTGGTTTACTTGCAGCATTGTAAGCAGTCATTCACTTCATGTTTAAAGATTCCTCAAAGTAAAGCTATACATGGTGTCATGGGTATATGTATATGGTTTGGCTTATTGGTCAGTAATCAGGAATGAGAGAAATTAGAGAAAAATGTTGTTCAGAAGTCCAGGAAAGAGGTATGTGTAGACCTACAGTAATAGCAATTCGAGGTGTATCTTTTGTATTACATGTCAATTTCCCAAAATAATTTACAGCAGAAGGACATTAGTGAACTATGTGGCCAAGATAACTCTTCCAGACACCGTCCTTGATACAGATCTTGTGCAATATATCTATGAACTAAATAGTCATGGTGGCAGAGTTGGTGGATATGTGTGGACCTAACATTGAGGGTTGTCATTCCCAAGGTTAATCTAGTTACTGCCATTGTTGAATGCCCAGTCTCTCGGAGAGACTGAAGCTAAGAAATCAATATTATGTAATGTCTTGAAGAGAATACCCAGCCACTTGGCAGAAAATTGATTATGTCAGACTCATTCAAATCTAGAAGGGGCATCAATATTTTAACTGTGATTGACAGGTATTCTTGTTAAGGGTTTCTCTGTTCGCCTGAAATGCCTATGCCAGCACTAAGTCCAAGGGCTCACAGTGTGTCTGACTTACTGATGTGGGATTCTTTGTAAACAGGGCTTATACCAAGTGACAGACTTGATAGCAAAAAATGTGTGTCAGTGGGCCCATGACCATAAAGTCCTTTGTCATAACATATACGTACACCACTCTACGTACCGGGTAATAAAGATGCAAAGGTGCTTTAAAAAGATGTTAAGAACCATTATATTTGATGAATGTGAATTTAGGAAATAGGTCTTTATGAACATTCTTTATTAAGTAACTTATCTTTGATACTGTTGTTAGGTAACATTGATTTTAAATTATCTTGTCTTCTTCCAATCATGCTACTTTTTATGAACTGATCATAGCTCTTGGCTTGATTGCAGCCCAGTGACATATTCAAAGTAGAAGGAAAACTGGGGACTAGAGTGAATTGACCACATTTTAAAATTCAGGATGACAAATAAGCATTTTTCATAATTATTGGCGTAATTCTGGACGTACTGATAACAATCCTTAATTTTTTACATTGCTGTGAATATTCTTGGTATATTATTCGTAAGCACTCACAAAATATTTCTGCCTTCACTCATGCATTTATACTGATAAAAATATCATTGCCAGAGCTAAATGGAAACTATTGTTTACTGCCACTCCCTTAGAGTCACATGCAAAATCACAACTAACTGCTATTGAAAATATGAGGCACACAGACACACACACACACAGACACACACACACACACAGACACACAGACACACACACACACATAATTAGCAGGCCAAATGAAAACCATATAAATTTAAAAAAAAACTCTTTAATTTAAACATTCCACATACAAAACCTTGAATTTATTGATTTTTTTTTAAGGAAACAGCATATTATTTTGAAAAGTGCTACTAAGATATATAGTTGCCTATTTTTTCACACAAGCTTATTTTTGAGAGCATCATAATGTACTTTCCCTAAGTCATTGTTGTACGTACAAAGGGAAAAGAAATTTTAATGACTACCAAACAGCATGAGGAACTGAAATACAAATAGGAAAGAAACATGCTTTGGAAACTAGCATGATTTATCAAGTAGCAGTACCAATAAATATAGAAGTGTTGTAGGAGGAAGACAGGGAACAGTTAAAGAAAACTCAGGATTTTGAAAATATAAAGAATAACATGTATTTGAAATATTGAGGTTACCAAATACAAATAAACACATTGGGTTTTTTACATTTTTTGAATGAGGACACAATTTTGCTCACATCTTGTCTTATTTAGCCCACTTTGATTACGACATTAGCAGTTGCCCCCCACCCCGTTCTAATGTGCAAACAGTCCTACTTGTATTGTGAGTCAGTGGTATTAAAGAAGTCCTTGAAATTGTCTCCTCTTCCTTCTCCCCTGCTTCTTTTATTTCATCCTCTCTCTCCGTCCCTCCCCCTTTTCTCTTCAATGTTATTAAGTACTTTACTTTTGTGTCTTTGAGCGTTATTCTGAATGTTGGATGTTATTAAATGTTTCTTAACAACTAACCATTAGCTATTCTGATTATCATTAGATTACTAAATTACTGTAAATAACACTAAGAAGAAAAAATTCAATTTTTCAATGTATGTTTTAATGAAAAGATAGATTATTGAAGTTGGTCTTGTAAAAATTGAAAATGAAAAAGTTCTAATTTTTAACTGTGCAGGTTTACATGCTTTATTTTTTTTCATTTTTATTTGAATGTCTACAGAATTATGTCTTGTAATTTCTAGTAGTACTTTTACACATACTAATTTAAGTACACATCACACCATTTTTAAATAAACAGAAGGCATGACTCCCATGGCAATTAATCAGTCTCACTGGTATCACCTGTATTCCTCTCTTCATTTCTCCTTATTGTCTTTGATTTTTAAATTCAAGAAATATACATTTACTACAAAATAATTATTCATACTCATATATAAATAGATATTTCGTCTTGTTTTAAATTAACATTTTGGAAATATTTTAAAGGAATATCAATTTTAAACCAGTGTTAGTTTAAAATATGTTTTTTCCGTCTTCAGTAGGATTACTTTTTTTGTTGTTTAAGATAAATAACATTTTTAGTATCACTAATGATAAAAACACTATTCCTTTTATTAAAGTTATTAGAATTCTGGCTTTACATTTTTTACTATCCCACCATTTTTCATCTTATAGTTAGTTTTATTTTTTTTCGTAAGTGTATAACGTCACTATTGTAAGCTCATACAAGTAGCTCTTCAATTTTTTGGATAATTGTGAATTTTAGTAAAATATTATTTAAAACTCAATGTGTCCATAATAACACACAATAAAATAATTTTAAATAATTTATTTCTAATTAGTTAAAATTTAAATAATATGTTTTTGTCAAAATAACAGAAACATTTATTTGTTTTACAATATACACTGTGCTAAGAGTTTACATACATAGTTATTTTACTTCTCAAAACATTTAAGAAGGTTCTATTTCTTACAATTTTATAGAATTAATGAAAAGTAAACCTCCTGAAAAATGATCATTTATAAAATAGATATAAAGCCAAGATTTTGGAAAACATTAAGGTACCATGAAGGCTGCCATATTTTGAGGGGTATGCATCCTGAACTTTAGGATAGTCCCATGACACTCATAGTAAAAATATGAAAAACTAAAGTTAAACAAAAATTGTAAAGGCAGATGGAGAAAAATACACATCGACTTCAAAGAAGATGCACATGTATCTATCCTTAACTTTTGAACAGACATATTGAATGTCTAAAAACAACTGAATGCTATCATTAACTTGCTGAAAGAAAATAACTGCCAACTTAGAACTGCCAACCTGTGATATTCAGATAACATATCTTGCAAGCATAAAGAATAAATTTGTCTTATCAAAATTGTATTCTAAAACATATGAAAGTATGTTTTTCAGAGACAAGAAAGGTGCATTCAGTTAAAACAAATTCAATTAAATGGAAATGAAATTAGAGTGAAACATGAAACTTTACAAAGCAATGCAAATATTAGTTTAAATGAATATTGCCCAATAAAATAAACCAGAATCTAACAAGACCATTATAGGATAGGAAATTGCAGGCCAATATCTCTTTGAATATTGAGGCAAATAACCAAAATAAAATATGTGATTTCTGTATATAACTCTCTCTCTATATATATGTGTGTATATATATATATATATATATGTGTGTGTGTGTGTGTGTGTGTATGTATGTGTATATGTGTGTATATATATGTGTGTGTGTGTATGTGTGTGTGTGTGTGTGTATATATATACACACACACACATATACACATACATGTACACACACACACATATCAATAAGTCCATGTGCTTTCATTTCAGGACTAAAATATAGGTTCATTATTCACTTCATTCAATGTTATCTATGGAGTTGATATAATGCAGAACTTACATTCACTGGTAAGAACTCTTAGCAAACTAGGAGATGGTAAACTTGTTACACAATAACAGTATTTACAATGGATCTCTACCAAACCTCATGCTGAAGTTTGAAATATTGAAAGCTTGAGATTTAGAATAAGAAGCCAATGCCTACTCCCACAACTTGTATACAACATTATACTAGAAACTTAAACAAGTGCAATAAAATATGGAAAAAAAAGAAAAATTATAAAAATTTTGGTATTACTCAGTCATAAGAAAAGATGAAATACTGCCATTTGTGACAACATGGATGGATCTTGAGAGTATCATGCTAAGCAAAATAAGTCAGACAGAAAAAGTAGAGACTGTATGATGTCACTCATACGTGGGATATAAAACTGAAAGAAACGAAGAAATAAGACGAAAAAAGAAACAAAAACTCGTAGACACAAACAACAGTTTAGTGGTTACCAGAAAGTTAGGGGGGTGGGGGATAGTAGAAGAGGGAAGAAGGTATCAAATATATGATGATGGAAGGAGAACAGGATTTGGGTGGTGAACACAATGCAATATATAAATGATGTATTCTCGAATCGTATACCTGAAAACTATATAATTTTGCTAACCAATGTCAACCCCATAAATTTAATAAAAAATGCCTTATTCATAGATAAAGAGTGTGAATTACCACAAAATAATACACAGATATGGATTTATCAGGGTTGCAGGGATATTAGATGATATTAGATGTACATGCAAAAAAAAATACATGGTGCCATACTCCAGCCCAAAAGAGAACAGGAATTGAAGAAAACCATTTATAATAGTATCAAAGACTTCAAATACATAATAATTATTTTATGATAGATGTGCAAAATAAGTTAACACTTAACTACAAAGCAGAATTGAGAAAAGTCTAATTTACTGGAAGAATAACCCATACTCATAAATTAGAAAGCACTAACATTTAAAGATATAAATTAAGTTGATCTACAGTTTAAATGAAATCCTAATAAAAATATTAGATGTTTTATGGAGAATTAAAATATATTTATGGAAATGCAGATGTCCAGAAATAACCAAGACAAACTTGCTGTAAGAAAACAAAGTGGAAGGCCTTAACTAACATATATGACAACTCACAAAACCACATTAATTAAAGATAATGTTAAGCAAGAAGCTTGACGCAAAAATCTGTAGAGTCTGATATCTATTTATAAAGTTCAAGTTTGGGAAAATAAATCTAGTATGTCACAAGCCATTGTAGTGAATACATTTTGGGAGGAGGGGGTTAATGTCGTCAGGGGCCTGAGGTAGCTACTAAGATGTTGCTAATGTCCTATTTCTCCATCTGAATCATGATTATATGAATGAGTTCACATTATGAATATTCAATGAGCTGAACACTTATGAACGTTTTCCATAGGTATGTAATACTTCAATAAACATTTATTTAAAAATGTATGTTACATATGTATGACTGCACTCACTTTACATGTGAGAAAACAAAGTTAAATAACTTTCATGGTTAATCCCTGTCAAGACCAGTATTCATTTACATTGGTTCAACCCGAAGTCCATGTTCTTACACAATAATTATATTATCTCTGAAAAAAACCTGAAGTTTGTTCAATGGAAAAACAATGGAAATTCAATTATTCCCATGGTTGGAAAGAAGAGTAGAAAGAAGGGTTAGAGTGATTAGAATCTAAACTAGTAGATTCAAGAAAACAAAAGTGACCTGAATTAAAGGTATGCCCTGAATTGATCCTACACATTGTATTTTGCTATAAAGTCTGTGGAAATACACATGTAGAAAAGTTTTCAAGGTAAAATGATTGATGGATTTAACATTGTCTTGATCTCAGAGCAGGTTGTAATTTGGGGCTAAGCTGAAATTCTTTTGGTTTTACATATAAGGATATCATCATTTTCTTAAACTTCTCAATTCAACTTTTTTTTGTGTGTGCGCGAAGACAGTTTATCAACTGTTATACATAGCTGTCAGTTTTACATTTGATGTTTTATTTTCTGTGTTCTTAATTACTACCTGTCCTTATTGATTGGAATATTTTACGCAATAATTCATTTGAAGTAGTTTCAGTCCTTAGCTTTGGTCAATAATTTTATTTTATGGTTGCATTACAATGTTTTCTTCACATGAAAATATAAGGAGCTTGTTTTTATGCCATGTGTTATAAAAAGAAACACATCCTAAGCATGCATATATATATATATATATACATATATATATATATATATATATATATATATATGCATATATATATCATTGTCTGATTAAACTGAGTTAAGTAAACAGAGTCTTGTTGAAAAGCTGATTTAGTGACTCAATTTGCTCTGTTTTGCTACTACCAGAACAGTTTTCTCTGACAGTGGATATTAATATCAGGAGGTGATTTATACAAATTGCTACTCTGATTCCTCCTACACCTACTGTGACTAAGTAATGTGACCTTCTATACATTTGTTCTAAAAGACAATAATTAATAAGTGTACTCAGTTAATGAGGTGGTGTCCTCACCTCCGTCCCCTTAAATAAGTTTCCCTCAGAAACTTAAGAATAGAGAAAAAACATGTAATTATATTATGTATGTGAGTGTATGTATTTAAATTTCAGTCATAAGCCGAAGTGGGGGGGGATGATTTTAGTGCATCTTTTGTGTATAAAGCACAATACTAGGTTTAACAATTATAATTAAGATTTACCGTGAGTCATTGAAAGCCAAAAATAGCAGTGGGTTAAGTAAGAGGGAGATTCTTTGCCGACTATACAAATTCCAAATGTAAGCAATGCAGGGCTGATATAGCATTCCTATAGTCATTAGAAATCCTTACAGATTTCATTTCATTACTAATCCAATATGGACAACAAGATCCTTACGATAGCAGTCAGGAAGGATTACGTGAAGAGAAATGGGCAAGGAGTAAATAAGAATGGTCTTTACTAATAATTTCTGGAAGCTGCACTGGTGCTTTCACACACATCTCATTGATCAGAAATGAAGTTACATGGCCACATCTGGTTGCACACACAAAAGAAAAAAAAGTGTGTGTGTGTATATATATATATGCATTTTATATATAATATATATACATATGTATGTATATGTATGTATGTACACATATATACATATGCATATATACATACATATATGTATGTATATTTATATATATAAATTATATATAAATATACATATACATACATATAAAATATATATATATATATATATATATATATATATATACATAAAAATATATATATATACACACATTTTTTTTCCCCAAATGGTCAAGCACCAGCTGAAAACCTGGAATTCTATCAATATGTAAAAAGGGAAGATAGGATATCGGAGCCAAGTATGCATTTCTATAGTAACCGCATTCTTTCATCATTAAATGATCTATGCACACCATTCCTTTTGAACAAGGAACATACTGAACCCTCCTTAAGACAACCTAACTGTATCTATGTCAAAGTCTGAGTCCTCTTGGTGATATATGCTCCTGTCCATCTGGTACAAAAATGAAGTAAATAAACAGATGAATACATACAGATCCATATACATATTCTTTTGGACATAAATTACAGGTAAAAAATAGAATTTTGCTAATTTAATTTTTTCATGTAACTTTTATGTGCAAATTGCAACATCCAAAGATTTTATAATTCTAAATATTAAAACAAGTATTTTAATTTTCCAGTTCTTAATTTAAAAGGAAATATTTTGAAGTATATCTGATAAAATAAACCTGACTGGAAAAGAAACACCAAAAACACCTTGAACCCAGTAGGCCAAAGTTTTGAACTAATATCAGAATTGCCAATACTGTCAAATTGAAAAAATAAACTTGTTGTGTCCATGGCTAGAATAATGTGTAATGACTGGTCATATCTAGACCAATCCTCAAATAGGGTTTGGTTTACAAAATTCAGGACAGCATATTTATTGGTAGACAGAGGGAAAGCAGATAATATTAGCAATACTGACTTTTTGAAAAATTCCATTTTTATAAATGGGTTTCCCATCAATGATTTTTGGTGCAGTACACCTAGTAAATATGATAACAAATTAGATCAAGGATGAATTGGACTTTTTATAAAGGATAGTAGAATTAAATTAAAAATAAGTACTAATGTATGCACATGGATTTGCTGTCTTTATTTAGTTTATCTTGAAAAATTTATTGACTTATGTTTGCTACTTTGTTTTCTCAGGCCAAAATCTGAGTAACAAATCACCATCACATTTGCTATTTTTTTTTTAATCTTTTATTGAAGGATAATTGATGTACAATAAACTTCACACATTTAAAATGTAGAATTTGATTATTTTGAACTGATAATATTAATAGTTATGCATATTCATATTATTGTGAAAGTAAAGAAGAGATTTCAGAATATGGGCAGGTTATTATTAATTACACTAGTAACCACATTGTTTCTCTTTTACTCTAATTCTTTCTCCTTCTGGGATGAGATGAGAAGCAAATTGATAGGCTTGCATGTATGGGGTAATAGCATGAGAAGAACTTTGCATTTTAGAAGCTAGAATCTTATATAGGACAACTTGCACACCTGTCCTCCTTACCATCTGAGAAGGAAACTCAATCACTCTACTGTAAGCAAATGCTTTTGGGAAGAGAAGGGAAAGGCCCCTGCATTCCTAACTTTTGGTGTGTCAATAATTGTCTAGAGTGAGGACGTAAGATAGGCTCCCCGTTAACAACCTTGGGTTTTAACTCTCTTTAAAATGTATATACACAGGGTCATCTTTTCTTGGGTCGCTTGGCTTTTCAATCACCTTTAGCTTCCAAAGTTTGTTCTTTGATGGGCATTCCAGGTTTCTTTGTTTCAGAAAATCCCTACTGCAGAAACATGAAAATTGTTTCTCTCTAATGTCCCACTGACATGTGTAACTCCCGTGAAACCAATCACCTCAAACAAGATAGGAAATGTACCTATACCCCCAGAAGTTTCTTCATCTCCTTTTATAATTCCTCTTTACTGCCCTCCTGTACCACCCATCCCAGGCAACCTCTGAGCTATTTTTGTCACTATAGATTCTTTTGCATTTTGTGGAATTCGATATAAACAGAATCTTAAAATTATGCACTACTTTTCTTGATACAGTTGTTTTCTATCTGACACATTTAATTAAATAGAAGGGACTTTAACTGATTACTTCAATTAATAGGTCTTAATAGGAAAGTAAATGGATGATAAAAAAGAAAATTGTATCCTAGAATCAATTTTAAATTAAATAATGAATGTGACCAAAATCAAAAGCATGACATATCACTTCTCTATTAAATAAACTAACATTACATTATTATGAAAAAGAATCATCATCCGTTTTGATTAGTCACATATAAGGGAAGAGAGATTTTAAATGATTGTTCTTTCAATGAGTATTTATGCTTAAGTTTCAGTTTCCATTTTCTCAAATTTCAGTATTGACAGGGAATTCTACCAGCTACTTCAGAAAGTAAATGGCTAACATTAAACAAAAGTAAATAAGTAAATCAATCAGTCAAGTCAGTCAAGAAACCCTCATAGTTACGTATATTCTGGATTACCAAATAATGCTTTGACCACAAAAAACACTTAAAGTATGTCAGTAGAAAATATTAAACTAAATTTGATGACAGAAATTTAACACTGTCCATCTGTAGTTTGTAGACAATGGAAAACACCACTGATTATTCTCCTACTTGATTTACAATATTATAATATAAGCACTTGTAATTTAATGCAAGATATTTTGGAGTGAGTTTAAGAATGTATATTAGCTTGGTTTGCCTTTAGAAAACAGGGTATTCTTATTTTAAAAATATATATTTAATCACTTATTAGTTTGGTCATCTATGGAAATGATGAATTTGATTTGGAATTGTTTATAAAATTAGTTTTGAGAAATTATTTTTTACCAAAAATATTTTGTAAATCCAACAATCGTGGCTTTTTTGATATTATTCATACGATTTTTTAAATATTCAGTAAACATCTCTACCTGTAAACATCTGAGCAGACGCTAGGCCAGCAAAAATATTGAATGGAATGAACTATTATAGAGAATAGCACATGCATTTGGAATTACATAAGTGAAACAGTGAAAATCGGGTATCATACATCATTTTGACTTTTAACCACACTTATGATAGTTAGCATTGCTGGTGGGATGCAGTGTCAATAAAGCCCTCAAGGAAAGAACAGGTGTGTGTGTGTGTGTGTGTGTGTGTGTGTGTGATTTTCTTACAAGACAACTGTTTTAGATGATCTAGTGTTCTTGAAATGAAAACAGTTTGACAATCATTTACACCAGTAGAAACCAAGACATCCTTAAGAGAATAATAGATGACTTAATATCTTTTTAGAGAAGAAAAATGGAACAATTTTCAAGTGCTAGTTGGTATTAAATAAAGTATTTTAACAATTTCTTGATTGACTTACTTTGGAAATAAAATGGCTGTCCAATTTAAATTATATAGCAGAGATTTTTTTTTTTGTCAGAATGAAGTCCAGGTGGGAGATTTTCTTCCTTTCACAGGTCTCATTTTGAAATCTCATACTTTGTGAATGTTGATATTATTATTCACTTGCCAATTATAGCACCTTTTATATAAAGAGAATAATGCACATCAAAATTCTTAACTACAGTGAGTTTTAGCAAAAGCAGCCATGATGTGACAATCAAACAGTACAGTATACAATCCAGTCTTTTAAATTCATTTTCTTGTCAAACACTGGATGACATATATGTCATATATGCACATTTTGTTATAAGAAGTGTTTGGAATTTGTCATCTAAGCACTGAATTTGCCACGTCTCCATTTAAGGAATTTGAGTTTATATTATCAGCTGATTTGAATTTGATTAATGTTTCATTGAACTTCATTTTTTTTTAAGTTGCAGTAAATGAGGAGAAAATTGCTTATTCAAATATTTCTACAGTGATACATTCCTGCAGGACAGCTAATATATGTGTAGCTCAGGGAATTACAAGCAATAGTCATTTGTGAAAATCTTTTTTTCATTTAATAACACAACTAAAAATAAAGTTGTTAATAAACTAGATTCCTTTGAGTTTGGAAAGTATGTTTATGTGTATTTTACTAAATTTAGCTACTAATGAGGGGACCAATTAGACTTCCTCAACATATGGACAATGACAGGTGGGAAGGATGTGATCTATCTGTCTACCCAAGTTATTCAGAAGGAACATGGAATTTAATTTATAATAGTTTTGATGACTCAGTGGATGGTAATTTGTTGATCTGGAGTATTCTCTCCATTCCTCCAATGACATATTAATATCAGCTAATATTTATCTTCAAGCTATGTTAGAGAGCTCACTTCCCATAATTTACTTGTTTGAAGGTTCTCCCATATAACTTGTGAATTTGGAAGAAATTTTGACCATTGTTTATATATATATATATATATATATGTATATGTTATTATATAAATATATAAATATATATATATATATATATATATATATATATATATATATATATATATAAATAGTGAGTGTCATCAGTAATGGTACAAATCAAAATTGAGGAACACAGCATGACGTGTGCAGTATTCCAAAGGTGCAGCACTTGTATTAGTCATGAACAGTCATTTGACAAACCCAATTTGAAGATCAGACCTCTAAATAATTGGTCTATAAAATTCAAATGTGACAAACCTGAAAAAAATCAGAACTGTTTCATACTAAAGTAGACTAAAGACTTAACATTATATTATTCCCCAGTGCGTTGAAGGGTGCCTGCCACATAGATTCTCAAAAATATCAATACACAGTGTGATACATAGATGATGTACTGCAGAACTGTATACTTGAAACCTTTGTAATTTTACTAACCATTGTTACCCCGATAAAAATAATAATAACATTTTCAGACAAGATCGATTGCATTCAAATGGAAGAAGAATTGACTCTGGGTGGTGAACACACAATCACAATGCAGTATGTAGATGATGTATTAATGTAATTGTACACGTGAAACCTATATAATTTTATTAACTAATGTCACTCTAATAAATTTAATAAAACTAAAAAAAGCAATTTAATTCTTTCTATTTATTTTTTTGAGAAACGTTAATGCCTACATAGCACACCATCAATAAAGCTCCTCTTAAAAGGTTAAAAAATATTTGCAAAATGAAAAAATAAAACACAACAAAATAGACTAAAGAGGCCTAACAAAACAATGTAGCACATGAGTCTGGACAATCTCTTTTTCCTTTTTCTTCTTCTTCTTCTTTTTTTTTTTTTTAATTAAAGAGTATTGGGGTGACAGTGGTTAGTAAAGTTACATAGGTTTCAGGTGTACAATTCTGTAATATATCATCAATGTAGCACATTGTGTTTTCACCACCCAGAGTCAGTTCTCCTTCCATCACTAAATGTTTGATCCCATTTACCCTCATCTACTAAGAACATCTTTAGGATGATTGGTGGAACTTGAAGGGTATGGATTAAAACATAGTAATGTATCAATTTTAGTTTCCTCATTGTTATTGTCTGTTTCATAATTTTGTAGGAGAATGTTAGAAGGGAATTTGTTGGAAGGAGTACCTTCAATATGTCAGAAACCGTGTTCCTCACTAAATTAAAAGTTTAAAGATAAACATATTTCTTCAAATAACTTATTAAAATATTGTTGTTTTGAAAATATATCTATACCTTGTTGAGACATTTAAAATATTTTAAAGAAAACCATGCATGGGAGGTGGGGGAGAGATATTTGCATAGTAAAGCACAAGAAACAAAAAGTCTTAGGAAGACATTTATAAAATTATAACATGGAAAAGAATTTGAAAAATTCCGATTTATTTCCTATTTCTAAATGTTTGTTATCAAATATTATATTATGCAATTTTATATTTTTAGAGAAATGTGTCTAAGATGCAGCTGAATATTTGTGGTGGGAGTCATCCTGGGCCTCTAAATTCAGATCTTAAATCCTGCTGCCTTGTACGGAGTCAAAACAATTCCCTGACTCTTTCTTCATTATTATTCCCTCCTACGTTTTTCTCTTTATTTATCACTTGAAAGCTTCTTTTTTCTGCATATTATTTTCAGTGAAAGCAATTTACTGGTAATCTAACCTGCATCTACATTCCTGGTTAAAAGAGAATAATCTGCATCACATGAACGCCTTTAAGATCCCCAGCCCTCATTTTCTCTCTTTAATTGTATTTAAGCCACAAAAAAAGGAAAAAAATAAAATTAAATTAATTGTGTATTTTAGTGTTATTTTACCCATATTGATTCATACTTTTTCCTAAAGAATATGTTTGTGTGACAATTCATCTAAAAATACAGTTTAATTGAGAAATAGTGTGAATAGGATATTTTTTACCCATCCATATTTATTTATTGTTATGGAAAGAGTGACAATTTGTTCTGTAGGAGAAATTTGAAAATGGCTTATTAACTAATCTATAACTTTTGCTGAAGGCAAATATATGAGTTTAGTAGTGTTTATAACACATTAAGTGAATATAGAATACTGGAGCTTTCCTAAAGAAAAGACATGTAAATATAAAGTTCAACAAAATGATTAGTGATTACTGTGTTTTTCAGTCTACCTACTTGTATAAGTTTCTTCTCAGCTAGTATGCTAAGCATTTAAGGATGACACTCTCCTAAATCTCAGTGGATTAAATAATCCTTAAATTATGCAAATTTAGATATAGAAGGGAAAAATAAGTTGAATAACCAGCTTTTTTCAGAGACAAATATAATAATAAATATTGATGCCTAAACTTTAACTATATTTTGTAAACAGTTGAGGCAATGGTCATCTTATCAGCTACTCACATTAATTTGATTGTAAATACTCATTTCATCTTTTGGTGGAAGGGATATTTCCCCAGTAATGTGAAACAAGAGGGAATTCCTAAATAAATGCTTTAAAAGTCAAAGATAGAAGTGTTAAATCAAATTCCCATAGACAGTAAACTCTCAAATTTGGAGAATGCTTTGTGATTTGTTATATACAAACATATTTCACTTCCTTTAGAATACATCTAAGTGTCCATATGTTTATTTCATTTTAGTCAATGACAACCTCCATTAAATTTACTATATTGAAACTGATTTTTTTTCACCATAGGGAAATAGAAACTACAAACTCTACATCAGAGGGCATCAATTATTTTAAGTATATCATCAGTCTCTCACTAAGACCAAAGTAAGTACATTCACTTTGTGTTTTGTGTGTGTGTGCGTATATTCATGACTATTAATGTGTTATGTATTATAGACTCCATTATTATTTTTTTCCTTTAAGGATGTGTCCTACTTCATAAAATACTTTTGAAACTAGGGTTCGTTAAAAGAATACAGCATTATACTTTGTATAATCAGCATTGGACACTACTAGTACCATAAACTTCCTTGTTCTATTTCTACGTTTATTAGTGCAGGAGTAATATGAATTAGGTTTTTTAATAGCCATGTTACAATTGGAAAGTGCCGTCACTTGTTTTGTTTATGATTAAGGTTAACTTTTCATATGATGTTATAATACCACATTATTATTATTGTGAATTTTTGAGGCATATTAATTTCTATTATATTTTATACTGTTCATTTTGGCTATCACATAGTATCTTTTTGAATCCTGAATTTATTATCAAGGACATTTGCAATAGCGATATCTCTATGTACTTTATTCTGTCACGATCATTATGCATTCTATTCTGTTACCAAAATAATTTAGTTTTATTTGTAAAAATATACAATGATATTCATTTTCTTTTAGAATATTTGTAACTAAATATAAATTATATAACATCTTCAAACTTTTGGAACCAAACATTGACAAATTAATAGCAGATTTTTGCACTTGTTACTGAAAGCCAAAGTCATGGCCAAAATGTTTACTTTAATATCAAAATCCCAATGAGACTTTATTCCAAAATACAATATGAAACATTGTGTCAGACTGCGTCATCCAAATATGGCCACCACAATAGTTACAATCCTATATTTTCCTATGTGACCTAACCATTTTTCCATATAAAGAGATGGAATTCATGCCTCTCCCTTAGAATCTGTAGACTCACTTGCAAGCAATAAGATATGGTATCCTTGATGTTGTGTTAGTCTAGGCAAGGTCAGAAAGGTGATACCACATGTGCTGTGTTCACTGGGAACACATGTCTGGAGACCTGAGCCCTTTTATGATGACCAACTATTATGGGACTATTGTGCTAAGGACACAGAGCAAGACTACGGCTAAGTCCGCTGGTAAGCGGTCTCAGCTAAGAACCTGACCTTCAGCCAGCATCAGTTGCTGGACAGGTAAGTGAAGAAATCTCCAGATGATTCCATTACTCAGCTCTTGAGTCACCTTCAGGGGATAAGTGTTGCCAGCTTATACCCCTGAATATCTGGCAGCAAACACAAGCTATTTCAACTATGCTCTGTCTGAATTCCTAGCCCACAGAAACTTCGAGTATTACAAAGTCTTTGTCTCAAGCTGATAAATAATTTGTTATGCTGCACTGATATCCAAAACACATCATGAAACTATCCAAAGTGTAAAGGCAGATAAGGGATATGGATAAGAGGCAGATATGGTTAAAATCTCAAAATTTACTAAATTTCAGTTTTAAAACTTTAAAATTTCAGTTTTAAAATTTTTCATAGGAAAATGACTTTGTAGGAAAAGTACATTCTTGTCTCTTCTTCCATGGTGTAATGTCACTAAAATTCAAAAAGCATTCTACATTATATAAATACACATCATATGATTTTCGTAGTGAATATGTATATATAGTACTTCAGGTATATTGAGTACAATAAAATACCATGTTGATTTTAAATGTAATTTTAGTGTCTGGAAAACTATCTAAATGAGCAAATAGTGTAATCACTAAAGTTATTTTATCTTGACAGCCAGTCTCTGAATATGCTTTCCAAAGTCTTTGTTGTGATTCCACAGGTAGACTACTGACTAAATATATTTCAATCCTTACTATAATTAGTTAAAGGAATCTAAGGTAGCACTGGAAGAACCCTCTGTTGTACAGTTTGTTTATTTGTGTTGATTCAGGATTCCAAACGGTCTTCGTATCACACTGGGTGACAATGTTGACTTCATGAATGTGTGCAGGTTTTGCATATAATCATATGAATTCCTGATTGTGTATCTTCTTTTCTCCTACTCGTTAATTTTATAAAATCTTTATGGATTGCATACAGTTAAAATGATCTCTGAATTATTTTCATATATTAGAATTTTAAGACCCTGGCCTAGCCTGATGTTGTTATATTATACAAAGACTTATAGGATTACAACACATATATTCAGTACTCACCGTATCATGTGCTGCAGATATATGGTGGCTTCTAATTCCTTGACCCTTTAAAGCTGTCTCTATGCTTCTTGTTTTGCCATCTTTTACTATTAATACTGGACTCTGTATTTCATTATTTCAACCTTTCTCAGGCCAATATCTTCTAACCTTGCCATCTTTCTTCCCAAACACACTTCTGATTATAAATTAAATTCCTTTAGGAACTTTTCATTCTCTTGACCCAGTGAGGAACAAACTTCGTACGTTTTCTTACAAGACTATCCTGTACCTCACATACTTTCCTCAATGTTGAAAGATTTCCTCTCTATTAAATTTGTGAGTGTGTGTTGTGCAAATCAAACTGATAGTTAAAAATGTAACCATATCATATTACAATGTTTAAAACTGTTCATTTATATTTTACAAAGATATATTGAGACACTTTATTTACTTATAATTTACTTATGTAAAGTTTAGAAAGTAAATTAAAGTGTGTGCCATACTGGTGACAATTCATATATCTAATGAATATAGTGGAAAGAAAGAAAAAGAGTGAGTGGGTATGAAAGGGATTTTCACATTTTTCCCTATACAATCTACATACTCTCTAATAACCTGAATTTACTATTTGATTATATGTTTTCTGAGTAATTAAAAATACACAGTTTTTTCTCAATTTTTCCAAATCGGGAATTTTAAGTACTTTTTAATATCTGAGGTATTGTCATAGTAACTGTTGTGATTAACACTAAAAGAGACAATATCATCTGTAAAAATCGCGAACATACAATTGCTGTTAAGGAAACATTAGCTAAATATGTGACGGATTCATATAATACTTTAAAACATAACAATAATTAAATGCTCACATCAGCAGTAGTATTACAATGATGATAGAAATACAAAGAAGGAAAAGTAACTTTAGTATAAAATCGGTGTAAAAGGAAGACTGAGTTTTGTAACAAAGGATAAAAACCTAAATCAATTGATCTGTGTTGAAGTGTATTTCCAATAAATGAAATAAATAGAAAAACGCTTGCACAATCTAAACTAAGAACTCTATGCAAAATAAAGATGGGTTTTAGAGATGATTGCTGTAACTATTGGTGTCTCTACAACCATTTCTTGCTACAGCTTTCCACACTAACTCCAAATACCAATCAAACAAAATCAACACAGATAAAATGTTTTTCAAACACCAAGAGAAAATTCCTGCTGAATTTTGGAGTACAATAATTCAGTAAATTCAAAAGTTAATGGATTCATTCATGTACAAACGTACATACAGCAATGTGCCACTTCTACATACTCTCATGCCTCAAAATCCAAATATATAATTTTTCTATTGTTATTAAAGTTTGATAGCTCAAAAATCATGACACTGTATGTTATCATTTAGAAATAAATAGAACTTTTTTTATATAGACTTCTGTAATAATATCTAAGTCCAATAGTCTTATTTCAGTATCATTGACATTATGTCAAACATAATTTTCAATGGAAGGTGACAGGGCTATGGTGATGTTGTGTATGTTTAAGTTGTTTTAGCTGTTCGTGAAGTGAATGTCCTTACGAAGATAATTTTACAATGTCTGAGTTATTTTTCATTTAATTTAATTCCTTTTTTGTCAATTAAGTAGACTAAGTTCAGCTTGTAAAAATAATAATTCATGTTTTATTAATTACTTTAAAAAGCATGTATGTTATTAAATTAGTATTCTAAAAAAATTAATACGGAATAAATTTACTAACAATTGGGGACAGGTTAAAACAAAGGGAAGTGGTTAATTACCCTGAAATATATAGGTGCATAGAATATTCTTACAATGTGTCTCTTTTGAGCACACACAAAAAAATTATTCTAATTTTGACACTTAATACACATGTGATTTTCTTAATATAAAGTGTTGAAAATTAATCCCACACTGCTTTTCTCATACCTCTTCTTCACTTTTAATAATTAAACCAGTGAAAGTTAATTAAGTTCATGGAAATCACAGAAAAATATAATCAGGATGGTAAATGTGCTGCAAAAACGTCTTGTAATATTGGGACTGAAAATCAAAATATACATCACTGAGAATACACTCCCCCATAGTTTTCTCTTAAACAGTACAAATAATTGAGCTGACTATTCATGCAGGTGAATGAATGAATCAACTGTTCATACTAAAATCACTATTACTTATGACTAATTGAACTTTGATTTATATTTATTTTTTAGATAAATTCTCAGAATGCTAATTATTAATTTTTATGAAAATGTCTATAATAAAAATTCATTAGCAATATTTTTATATGTTTCAATGTAAAATTATATGTATAAAATGACTCGGTTATAGAAAATTTTGCTCTTGGTGTTTGGTAAACTGACTGGACTATGGATCCTTCACAAAGGCACCAAACAAGCAAAAATCTGGTCAAATAAGAAATAAATATCAACTTTACATTCAGGTACATATTTAGATATCTTCTTAGTTTAGGCACAAAGATACTCAAGGACTCTTTCACATCTGTATACTGAAGATTATTTTTATATACCTTGTATGTCATTTCTGTTGGATGTGATATAGCAGACATTCTGTTAATGTCATGGAATGAAGTGTGTCAATGAATGAACAAATTTACTTTCATACAAATGTGTTCATATATAGGCTATTTCCATAGTGTAGACCTAAGTAAAATATTTGAGAAATAATAAGAATACATTCTCAATTATTTTTTCCAAAGGTCAAAACTGTGATGCAGAAGTGTAGTATTAAGTGATGTTTGAAATATCCCAAAAGAATTTACAAATTAATTTAGTAAGATTATAAAAATACGAAAAAACATGTTTGAAACTATATAAAGGTACGTGATATATTAGAAAGAATCTAAGGTTAATCAACCTAAATACAACATTGAAAAGACACCTAATGAATTTTAAAAAGACAAAGATAATGTGAACTTGTTATTCAGTTAGATATTGAAATAATTGCCTCACTTTGATTTCACTTCCCAAATGACTCATTTTCAACAATTAAACAGATTATAACAGGAGAGAGATCCGTTTAACAACAATCTGTCTTTAATAACACAGTACTTTTTTCACAATGAGAAAAAGATCATCCAGGGAGATGATAACTGTGCTTTGGGCAGTTTCGGCAATACAAATGAGAGATTCATGATTGTTAGAAAGTAAAAAAATTCCCCCAAAACAAATTGTCCCCCAGTGAAAAATTGAGTTACTTGTTACATTTGGATTTGACTAGGAGAAGCTGGCTTTGACATCTGCTGTCTTACTGAGCTTATTATTACTCCAGATGGCAACTTCAGACTGTTCCACAGTGTTTCACTTTTGAAGAATAACAATTTTGTGCTTTCAGAATACAAGACACTTTTCTTCATGCCATTGTTTCCTTTTAACTTTGTCTCAAAATATTTTATCAATAAGATTTAAGGATACAAATACAACAGGAGTATTCCTAAAGCGTTTATTAAGTTATGTAAATAATCTTAGAAAATGGCTATAATTTAAATACTAAGAAAAATGTTTTGTTAAAAATGGAATAAAATCACATTTTACCTCTTTTAACTAGATAAATAACTCCAACATCTATCACCAAATGAAAGAAAATAAAACATAGAATTTAGGAGACATCTAAAGCACAAATCATGCATATGATCGATAGCAATATATATAGCAGAAGTCAACAAAGGAACTAGCAAGATGATTCCCTCTCTAAGGTAAAAGTGAGTCCATTCCTAATATCTCAGAATTAGTCAGTTGATTACATTTTTCCTATTAGCTTCATTAACTAATAACTCTTTGATTCTTCTAAAAAATATATATATGGTGCATTTACTGCATAGGCACTTTGTGTAGGAAGAAAGGCAATCATGTATGGGGACCAAATGAAAGACATTAACAGACAAGGCATATCTGTCTAAAGTAGCCTGTTGATGAGTCAGGGTCAGGAAAGAGAGTCTGCAATATCATTTGGCTGGGGTAACTAAATTTAAACTGAGTAAGGTTAAAAAAAATTCCCTGACGTTTGCATCAGAGCTGTACTATAGGAGTAATTGTTGCTAAACTTGATCATAGACTCGATATTTTTTCTTATAAAACTTCTTAAAGTTCTTATTCTGGATGAACTACTCTTATTCACAAATGAGTAATAGTTAAAAAAAGAAAAACAAAAAACAAATAATTTTTTAAAAGGAGCGAAGAAAAATGAGTGAAAGAAACACAACTGATATTTCAAGAATTTGAATTTTTGAGGCAGAGAATCAGGGTGAGGGAGTTGGGGAAGAGCCAAAGATGAAGAAGGCCTTAGAAATTTGCCTAAAGTTCCCTTGAGTCTATTGCTGAATAAAAATATGTGCATCTGCAAGGGGGGACTCCACAAAACTGGGGCAATTGCTACTGGGAAAATGTGAGGTGAATATTGAAAGAGCTCACAGAGGGATTTGAGACATTCAAGTTCTGACCAGACAAAGTGGAGAGACATCGTTGAATATCTGTGATATTCAATAAAGACCTTAGAAAGGTCACACATTAATAGTTGGTCTAATCCATCCCTAGAATTAAAGTAACTCTAAATAAACCATGATATACCCTAAATGAAGATGTAAGGTGATAATGCCAATCCATAACTTAATGGCAGTCAAAAAAACTTCAACAATCTTTTATGTAAAGAGAGACAACAAAATCCACACAATGGTACAATATTTTAGCATTTACTCAAAAATCACTACACACAATTTCTACTTAGAGCCTTGTAAATTATTCATATGTGGCTCACCATGTATCATAAAAAATCAAATGTTAAAAAACAGAAAACTGGACAAAATATATGGAAAAATATCCTGTTTCTGACATTGAAAAACATGCAACACAGGACTTTTACCTCTAAGAACAGGTGAGGGCTATGAGTGTAGACTTTTGCATGGAGTCAAATTCCACATGGCAGCACAGTAGTTGAGGACAGAAAGAGAAAAAAAAAAAAAAGGGAATCCACAGTAATTCAAATCTCTTAAGGAGAGTTTCGGACAAATGGGAAAAGACCAGTAAAAGAGTACCAAAAATGTTTAAATGAAATTCTCTGAAATGTTTGACTGAATACTAATCTGCACACAAATTGAATAAAACTTCGTAAGTCCAGGCATTGAAAAATTTTCTTGTGAGTGATAAGTTTAATTATTCCTAAAATTTAGGCAGAGCTGAAAACTATTCTTTTTCCCCCCAATAATAATAGGGAGATTTCATTTAATCACTGTGACATTTAATAGATTCCAGAAAGATCATGCTTTAGTAGAAGGTCAAATATAAATCTATAGTAAAGGCTACTCTTCATTGATAAAGCTTATAGTGAGATTTGAATTAATCAAGTTTAACCAGAAATAAATGCCTTTCAAACAAACTTGGAAACCTCTCAAAGAAAATTATAAAATGCTAATATACCAGTATGGTGTCTGGTATCAAATGAAAAATGCCTAGACATTTGAAATGGGGCGGTGTGGAAGAGGGCAAATAACAAATAAGCAGGAAATAAATCATAAAAAAACAGAGGTAGAAATATCAGTGATTTTGGTATTAGCCAGCAAAGATTTTTAGAATTACTATAAATATGTTTTAGGAACAAAAGCTAAAAAAAATAAGTTAATCAGAATGTAATATGGTAAATATTGCCTGACCAGCATGTAAGGAACTTAGAAGTGCCCAGAGCATCCTGACAAGTGAAAACCTGGACAAACTGAGAAGTCAACAACTCTTTTTGGGTCAGAGAAGTGAGGTCACAAGTCAAACCACTACTCCAAAAATCGGAGAGACAGACAGGTAGATGTAGAGAATCAAAATTTAATGGAGAAGAAACCCATGAACAGAAAATACTACCAGTACTAGCACCAAGAAAAGAAAACCTAAACTATCATTTTGAATTGCTTTAGATTCGGTGTGGACACCACTGAGAGTTAAAAACTCTAGGAGGACCCATTTATAAGAGGGTCCCCACACTTTTCTATTTTACCTCCAGAAGCTGTACTCACAGTAAACAACAGAGAAAAAAAACCTCTCATGCTTCCAGCAGTGGGAGGGGAAAATAATCATTTTAAAATAAACCAGAACATATTGTTCTTCTTAACAAAGTCATCCCTGAGGAGAAACTATTTTATCAGAGTACAACCTGATGAGGTTTTATCAGAGTTTAACTTACCTGCAGAAAGGGAAATACCCAGCTTCAGCTGCATAGGCTCATTCTGTCCCACTAAAAGAGGGAGGGGACTGAGAAGCACTGGTGAAGTTCACAGTCTAGAAACACAGGCTCAAAACCAAAACAAAATCAAAAGAACAAAAAGGGGACCTAATCATAAGACCATAGAACACTTACCCTCCCCCACACTTTATCACCACATTGAAAAGGCCTAGTTACTGCAGTTCCCTTTATTCAGTACAGTATGTCCAGTTTTAAACAAAAAATTGAAAGACACAGTAAAAGCAAAAAACAAAAATAGAAGAGACTGTTTTACAAGCATCAGAACTAGAGTCAGATAGGGCAGTCATGTTAAAAATATCAATCAAGGAATTTTTAAAAACTGTGATAAATATACTCAGGGCTTTTTTGGAAAAAGTAGACAACATGCATGGAAATATCAGAGAGATGAAAATTGTAAGAAAAAATCAGAAATGCCAGAGATAAAAAGAAAACAAAACAACAACAACTAACAAAAAACAACAGAAATGAACAGTGTTTTTGATGGATTTATTAGTAGACTGGACAGGGCTGGGAAAAGAAAATGTCTGAGCTTGAGGATATGACATGAGACTTTTATATGTATATTACATCATCACATTGCACACTTTATACAATTTTTTAAATCAATTATAGCTCAATAAAGCTAGAAAAAATAAAAACCCAAAGAAAGAAAAAATAAGTGGAGAAAAAAATAGTACTACCTTTCCTCCTCCCTATTTGTTTAATAGACAACTGAGTTTTTAAAGAAAAAAAATGCAACATGGTATTATGGAATTTATATTTTCTGCAGAAGGAAAATTTATAGCAGCAATAGTGGCAGAATTGGGTTGGTAAATAAAATAGCAAGGTTCTATATGATTGTGATGTTTTTGGTAAAAGCTATTTGAATTACTCTACTATTTGTGACCTACGACTTTATCATTATTTATGTGTGCTTAAAAAGAGTGCATATTATCTACTTTCTGTGTGCTAAATAAGTCATCTGTGGAGAGGATAATTTAAAAATCTCCTCCAATGAGGTGTGTTTCAATTTTTTATACCTTTACCATCATTTTCTTATGTGTTTGAGAATAATATTTTATATGCACAAAAAGTTAAAACTGTTCATATATTTCTTTTGAATTGACAGTTTTATCATTACTTAGCAACTCTGCTTTATCTTAATAATCTTCATTGCTCAAAATCTCTTTTATTTTATATATTAAATTTTTATTTGAAAACATTATTTTATGCTTGTCCTAGAAAATACAATTCGTTTATCACATAAGCCACTGTGCTTTTTCTTGGGAAGAGTATTAAATATCTTTATAAAGACAGTGAAATATCCACCCCATCATAATTCAGTTTCCAGATATTTTTCACTATTTAATTAGCACTGTTCTCACTTTAAATCATCTTATTCTTAGATGCATTTGTCCCAGTGCACATAGATTTACATAAATATCTGTTTTATGTTTATGAAGCTTTTGTTCATTACTACTTTTCATCTGTAAGTTAAGTCAATTTTTCTTTTCTTATATTAAAGATATCATGTTACTCTGAGTATTGTAAATAAAATATGGAGATAATAGTTAATTATGTTTTATGATATGAATAATATCTTGTTAATAAATGTAACATGAACCTTTTGAGTTATAAAGTCCTTTCGTGGCATGTAATCCTTTAAGAAAATAATGGTTATTGAGAATAAGTGACATTCCTATAAGATAATAATTAAAATTCCCAAATTGTCTAATTAATGTGAACAGCAATATTTTATTGCTTTTCCCAGTGTTGTCTGAGACCACCTGAGTTAGTCACACCTCTTTTAGTTTGTGTACCTATATTCAGAGCATGGTAAATAAGAATAGATGAAATTCCTTTTAAAACACAATTATTCACATATTTCAAATTTGTGTAATGCATGTGACTCATGTTTTACTTTCAAAATGCCAAATCATCTGAAGTTTGCTTGTGAGACTGCTGAGAACCAACTGTATATACAAACCATAATTTGAGAAGCCCTGTTGAGTGTTTACAAAAAGTGTTGGCAAGAAGCTAATAGATTCCGAAAATTGAGCACAGTCTTGAAGGTTATAAAGAAAAAAATAGAGTATCCAAGTTAAAGTTAAAGTTTCACTCCCTTTCTTTACCCTGAAGGGTGGCAATGCTTTATGTGGAACATTGTCTTCAGAAAGTGAAAGAACATATTTATTTTGTCTTTTAAATTTCTGATATAAATATTTTGTTTTCAAAGTAGGTATTCAGTGCCCATCACTTTTGAAAATGATTCTGATTTTATCTTATCCCAGTGACGATATCTGTGCACATACACAGAACTCTCATCAATCTCATGGTCTTGAATAAAATGGTCAACATAAAATAATATTTCAGGCTATGAAAGACCCTTAGCAGTCAATGTTAGGGGATATTATTTAATTGCTATTTAATCTGTTATTTCATGAGGCTTTATAATCAATATTAATAAACTCTCTGTTAAAGTAATAATACCTTGAGCAGCAATAGCTTCAGCAATATTTTAGAAATTGTGAACAATAATAAAATAAAACCAACAGCAACAGGACTGTATGCTAGATATTGTTTGGTATGCAAGTTCCCTTCTATCAATTTTGCCAAAACAGTAATTCGGAACATGTATGGGTAAGAAAGAATATAGGATAGGATAACATCGGATCTTTCTTTGATTTTGAATTAATTCTAGGATGGTTTTATATCAGCAGACACATTCAGATATGCAAATAGAAGAGTAAGGATTCAACTTTTAAATTATTAACCGTATGGTTACTAACCTTTCCAACGCACAATATTATGGTTTTCACATATGATGAATCTATCTTAGCCTTCTGAAAACTATTTTCACATATGTGGGAATATTTAATAAGTAAATTAAATTGGCTTAAGATACACTATGCAATCTTTATAAAGCCTAGCCTTACTCATTTTATTCTTCCTTTCCAAAAATATTTACCTCAACCTTGGAAAAATTTTGAACAGAAACCTATTTTAATTTTATTTTTGTTGTACTCAAGTAAATACATTTTTATTGAGAGATAATTATAAACAAGATCTTAAACACGGGGGTTTCCAAGGTAAAAAATTCCAATAAGATCTCACTCAGTCTGGTAGGGAATTCAACATGCATTCAACCAAAAAAAGCACAAGACAAAGTAAAATAGGTTGTCCAAACTAAGAAGGGTGAAAAGCATGGAGTGATTATTTTTTCTTGTATGATCTTAAAAGATATTAAATTGACATTAATTGGAAAGAATATGTCATGTTGCACAATTATGTTTCAGTCTTTGTTGATTATATATATCTTATAAACTTTTCCAAACATTCAGTGAACATTGTTAAAATGGTAAAGTAGAATAATCCACATTAAACTTCAGTGGAGTGGACAGTCTTAATGATGTATAGATCACGTCCCTGAACCCCCCAGCCATAAACCCTGAAAAAAACTGTCACTGAATCATACCCCCAATTGCAATTTTGTGCGCCTCTGTTAAAATATAAACATTACAAATGAGAAATAATATGTCACAATTAAAAATATCTTATTAATGATGAGACATCAGAGGAATATAGTGTAAGGCTAATTGATTTAGAATTAAGGAGAAAGAGTAGGCTAGAGATATTGATATTATCTTTGGAATGAGATGTATAGGAGTGAGGAAATTGTGGGATTGTGAAAAACTCTTTCGGTACCTGGATTTTGTAATTAGAGATGAGGAGAGGGTGGCTGTATTTCTACATTAACACAATTCCTAATTACCTGTGTTGTCTCAGACTGACCAAGTGTTTAAATAAGCAATTAATGGAAACCTTTCGGAAATAAAATAACAAGCTCTTGTATTCAAGATTGTCCCTATTCTTTGATCTTCATGATAAAAGGATGAAGGTGTATACAAATCTTAAAACGTCTTCTATGTATTTAAAATATTGTCTTCTCTAGTTTCTTAATAATTATTTGTCTTCATTAATTATATATCTCACCCCCACAGATTCCCAACACTTACTTTAACTTTTTTATTATTTCTTTTCCTAAATTGAATAGATTAAAAAAAATCAGCATACATTTAAAGTAAATATTGCAAATCTACTGCTATTTGAAGAGAAGAGTAAATAATGTTTGTAATTAAGATAGTTATAAACTATATCCTGTACTACAGGAAAGAGAAATAACTTTTCTGAAAAACAGTAAAATTAAACTGATCTCGATCCACATGTTGTAGGTAATGTATCTTCTGAGATCTATTATCCAATACATTAAAATAATCCAATAAATTAAATTATCCAATAAGTAAAAATCAAGATTAATACTATCCCATCAATTCACAGAATACATATGGAAGAAGAGAACATTTTATCTCCTTTATACTGACAGAAGTGACTGAGGAAGAAGTAGATTGTTTTATAAATAAACCAAATGGGATTCAGTTTGAATTAAATCTATGAGGTACTAAATTGGATTACATTTTACCTAATATGAACAACTTGCCAAAGCTGTTTTAAGACATTACTTTAAAATGTATATTTACTTTTAAATATGTTAACAGTGTGTGATTTAGGTTGATTAAACTAGTTACTCTTTGAGGAAATATTATCCAGTCTGAATGTGAGTCTATGAGTCTATGTATGTGTGTGAGTGGTGGTGCTGGGAATAATTTCAACTGAAGAAGCAGTAACCAACTCTCATATGGAGAAGTAAATAGAAGAAAAAAAAGCATGTTCTTACATTTTTGATATTAATCTACGTGTTACTTCTTCAGATATTGGCATTCATTAATATCAGCTAGGCTATGTGTATGCTTTTAAACATTTAATGCATGTCTTCTTTCCCCGGTTCCATTTTGCTGATTTTATTTCTTTCTCACACTTACAAACTTGGCCACATTCTTAATATTCTTTTTCTTTCTAAAGTGTCACTCATTCTTACTTTACTGATTCATCTGATTCTTCAAGTGAATCAAACAAGTTGGCTGCTGCTCACTGAACTGGATCTCTTTTGCTTATTCTGTTATCCACCTTCTCCATGCTTCTTTTGTAAGAGACTGATCATTCTGAACTGCATCAGCAAGGCTTCAGGTCAGATGGAGGAGAACAGTGACTAAAAGTATCATTCTCACAGTTCTCTTTCTGTTGCATTATCTTGTAATGGTTGTTAACAACTCCTGTCAAGGTGATTCTATACATTCAACTTTCTCCTTTCAGGTTGCGCTAATTGTTACTGTATCTAGTCCCTTCTGGCTAAGAGTGCTAACAGAACCTGTTAGTACTGCCTCTGATTTACTGTGCTGTATCTTCTAGGTAATTGATTGGGACATATCACAATTTCAAAATAATCCCTTTATTAAGCCCTCCTTGAATTACCTTAATATTAGTTTCTACTGGGAACGAGATAAACTCATTATAGTAATTAGACCCATACACTGAGACTTACACGACAGTCTATAAGAAAGATAACTTTATTCATATTCTGGCTATGATAAAGTTAAAAAAAAAAAACCTCAATGACTTAACACATTACTGTCTCATTTGGATTATATGTTCGTTGTGGGTTGGCGAGTAGACTTTCCTCATTATTGTTTCCAAGGGACTCTGGAAGTTGCATGGAATTATAACTCCAGGATTGCAGAGGCTAGGGAAAGAAAAGATGAAGAGCTAGAGGTTGGTTGTAAAAGTTTTTTTTTTCCTAGATGGTCACTTCACTCACATTTATCTGGTTAATCCGTCAAATGGCTTAGTCTGAATGATAGTATGATATTCCTACAGGAAGGAGCACCTATACCGTTGAACACTAAGAAACTAATAAAATTTGTCATTTTAATCACCAAATACTAGGTGTCTTTCTTATTTCATGTATGGAACATTCTGACGCCATCTGGATGTCACAGCTAGTCATTATTTCTAGGATGAGTTCCAAGATCTCTTGGTATTGGTGATTTTTCTGTATACCAGGCCAGTACATGGTTTATTTTTCTCTGGAAAACTACGAAAGCAAAAGAAAAGTTACTTTCCCCCTATGCTTACAATATAAATAGGTGGAATTGAACAGGAAATTTCAGGAAAGAAATATTGTAGTTGCAAACTACAGGACAAAGTGACTACAGAATACCAAAGAGTCAAAATGAAATATAGCACATAGGAAATGTTTATTAGTTATCCTCTTAGTTTAAAATGAATCTCATCAATTAAACAATTAGTGGTTAAGAGGTCAATATATAGTCAATAAAACTAGATACTATGTTTCTCCAAAAATAAGACCTAGCGGAACAATCAGCTCTAATGGGCCTTTTGGAGCAAACATTGATATAAGACCCGGTCTTATTTTACTATAATATAAGACTGGGTAATATAATATAATATAATATAATATAATATAATATAATATAACCAGGTCTTATATTAATGTTTGCTCCAAAGGACGCATTAGAGCTGATTGTCCAGCTAGGTCTTATTTTCAGGGTATATGACTGTACTCAACATTAAATAATTGGGTAGATTTTCATGCCTTATTATTAAAGACATGAAATATGAAAAAAAAAGATAAAAATAAAAAAGCCACTGGATACTTGCTAATTTGAAAAAAAAAACTGTTTTATGATAGTCTCAGTATATATTTCTATTAAACCTAATTACTTCCTTGTGGAATAATTGCAATTTTTGAAAAAAAATCGAGTATTTAAAATTATTAAAATGCCAATAAAATAGTAATCAGTGACAGTCTTACCAAGAGTAACAAAATAATTTGGGGGAGTCAATAATTTCAACGTCGATTCCCAGTGTATTCACTGATATTTCAAACCTACTTTTTCTGTTGCATCATCTAGACAAAAGACATACTTCAATTGAGAATAATTTATTTTATTATTTCATGGAAGAAATGTGTATTAAAATATCATGTGGCTTTTTTCTTTTTTTTTGAGTTTTTTTTTCTTTTTTATTATTAAATGTATTGAGGTGATACTGGTTAGTAAAATTCCTCGTATGTAGATTTCAAGTGTACAATTCTACAATACATCATCTATGTATCACATTGTGTGTTCACCAGTCAGTTCTCCTTCTATCACCATATATTTGACCTGCTTTTCCCTCTTACAACCCCCTTCTGCCCTTACCCTCTGGTAACCCCCAAACTGTTGTCTGTGTCTATGAATTTTGTTCATTTGTTTGTCTTGTTCATTTGTTGCTTTTAGGTTTATATCCTACACCGTTTCGTGTCAACCCAAAATTTCCCTTATTTTTTATTCAATCTGCCCTCTTTGAGCATATTATTTTCTTACTCTTCAAATTCCTAATTTATCTTCCCCGAATTTACTTTAAAGTTGAAATACCTAGGCCAATAGTTCTCAAAGTTTTTATTCATAGGATCCTTTTATAGCCTTAAAATTATGAATAATCCCAGAATATTTTTAGAGTTATAATTATTAAAATTTAACATTTTGGAAATAAAATCAAAATCTGAGAAAATTATAAAAATATGTATTTTTCCATTTAAAAATAAAAATGAATTCTTAACTTTTTAACAATAGTATTTTATGAAAAATAACTAATTTTATGAAAAATTGTGAAAAGAATGCTATTGTTCTATATTCTTGCAAGCATTTTTAATGTTTGCTAAGTATGAAGTAGGTAAGTTTTGTATCTGCTTCTATATTAAACCCGTTATAAACCTTTTTGTTTAACTATATGAAGAAAACCATGCCTCCTATAGATACGTAATGGGGACTAAGAGGAATATGTAATAGTCTTCTCAGGTATATGTGGTTATTCTTCTTTGATACTATACTAGAATGTAACAAGTTGAAGTTTCATAAAGACTAGTTGCAATAAGAAATTTGAAACTACATTAATAATCTGTTTGTACTGTTGAATTAAGACTCAGTGATCTATCTTCCAATATGAATGTATCTTTAACACATGATAATCATGTAACATGTTTTCATCATTTGGTAAACAATTTTAAACTTAAAATTTATAATGTCCGAGATTCCATTATTTGTGAAAATATACACCATATGCAAAATAAAGCAAACTAAAAAAAGAGAGTTAGCCATTAATATAATTTAAACAAGTAAACACACATGCACACACAGGCATGCAGACATACACAGTAATAAAAAGCAACAAAAAAAGATGAAGAGTCTTCATCTGGATCATAACCAGAAGAACCAAGAAAGGACATGTGCCCCTCTTCCTCAAATGCATAGTTTCTTCCTGATTTGTATTACACTATATTATATTGTATTATATCCCTGAGATTATCATTATTTTTTCCTGTTCATTATAAACATTAGATTTTGGAGGTGTTATACACACTAGCTTGTGAGTTATTAGTTTCTGTAGACGGACTCTTAGTTGTTGTACCATAACATACTAATCACAGATGGCAAGCTACCTAGTGTTCACATTTACCAAGATTCTAAGGGGAGCAATATAAGTTTTTTGTTCTAATCTTATTTAATGACATCTTTAAAGATGCCTTATTACGTAAACATATCAATAAAATAAAATCTTTGAATTAAGCTGAAAACCTTTCTAAAGCTAAGGGATACAAACAAATTAACGAGAAATGATAGGGGTTAACAGCACCATGGCTAGAGGCACAAATGATGTCCCATAAGGTATAAAATAAAACAGAACCAGTGACATTTGCATACGGGATCTGAACATACTTCCATTTGTTCTCCCAAGTATCAAGTCTCATGCAGTTTTAATTGAGTAGTTTGTTTTTCAATGCAGAAAATCACTGTGGAGATGAAATTTGTAGCAGTTGGAAATCATGTAATTCTTGTTTTAATCTTCATATCAGTACCCAGAAGATTTGAATGTATTCACTTGAATAAATAGCCAGAGCTCAATTCTAAATCATTATTTTTCTTCTATTACTCATATGGTTTTATATTTTATATTGCAGTTTTTAATCTATCTGGAATTGATTTTGATGTAAGTATAAAATATACATCTAATGTTTCATGTTTTCTGAATTGGTGTACAATTGCTGCAATGTACAACCATGAGATGAATTACAGAAACAAGATCTGTAGCAACTATGTGAGGGGAAGTAGAGCTTGCCACCAAAAATATGTCATTTTGGGGGATATTGATTACTTACAGGTGATTACTAAAAAAAAAAAAAAAGACTGAAGAAAGGCCTTTTCCCTCCCACTAACTGCCTAAAAGAACTCAGATAGACAAACCTGCATCAGGAAGGGATCTATCGCCTTTGCATATGTTAATTAAGTATGGCTGACGGGGAGAAACCAAGCAATGTCAGTTTCTTAGCTCCATTCAGGCATCCCATTGTTTCTGGGTAGCCCTGCAAGAATTTGTTTAACAAATATTTGCTCCTTCTCATCGATTTGTAAATTTCCTGTTTTCTCTTTGACCTCCCAAACCCCAACCTCCTTTTCCTTAGTTAGTAATGACATATAAGCCTCAACTGTCCTATTTGTCCTGGAATTTCAATTCTTAACGACTCCTTGTAGGTATATACATCATTAAATTTGGTTATATTCTCCTATTAATCTGTCTCATGTCAATTTGATTATTAGACCAGCCAGAAGAAATAAGAAAGGATATGTGCCCCTCTTCCACAAATGCATAGTTTCTCCTTATTTGCATTATATTATAATATATTATATTATATTTATAATACATATAATATATATAAATATATACTTGTATGTTTATATGTATTCACTGATCATTCCTTTTACCCTCTGTTTGCCCTATTTTTTTTCAAATTAAGCTTAAGTAACTAATAAAAGGAAAAATAAACATATTTCTAGTAGTATAGATGATACTATTTTTTAACAAACTTAATTTTGTGTGCAGAACTTGGTTATGAGAGGATGTAAGAGTTGGAGCTGCTATAGCCATTTTGCCACTAAAAGGGGAGAGCATGGAACTGCTGAAGGCCATGAATAGACAACCAACATGCCAGTTCCTTGATCTAGGACTTTCCAAACACCAAAACTGCCAGAAATAAATTTCTACTGTTTATAAGCCAACCAGCCTGTGATAGTTTATTATAGCAGCCCAAACAAAGATACCTACCAATGTTTTTGTTGTTTCCTTTTGACCCTTTTTGCCCATTTCTCCCACGCCACTCCGCAAACATCTAGTGACCACCAATTTGTTCATATCTATGAACTTGTTTTTGTTGTTGATTTTGTTTTTGTCTTTGGATTGCACATAAAAGAGAGATCATGTGGTATTTGTCTTTCTCTGTCTGACTTATTTCACATAGCATAATGCTTTATCCATTTGTTCATTGATGGACAGTGAGGTTGTTCCCATATCCTAGTTATTGTACATAATGCTACAATGAACATAGGGGTGCATATTTCATTTACAAATTAGTGTTTTGGATTTCTTTGGATAAATACGGAGAAGTGCAATTGCTAGATCATATGGCAGTTCTATTTTTAATTTTTTGAGGAACCTTCATACTGTTTTCCACAGTGATTTAATCAATTTACATTCCTACCAACAGTGTACGAGAAAAATGTTCCCTTTTCTCCATATCCTTGCCATCATTATTATTTCTTGTCTTTGTGATAAATTAGCCATTTTAAAAGTGTGGGGTGATATCTCCTTGTGGTTTTGATTTTCATTTTGCTGATGATTAATGATATTGAACATCATTTCATGTACCTATTGGCTGTGACGTCTTCTTTGGAAAAAGTCTATTCAGATCTTCTGTCCATTTTTAATCAAATTGCTTTTTTTTCTTTTTTTTGCTATTTAGTTGTATGAATTCTTTATATATTTTTGTACGTTAACCCCTTATCAGATATATTTTATAAACACTAAAACCCTAAAATAAACATTAAGGCTATGTTATGCATAAATAAACACTGAGCCTGAGTATGTTATGTGTAAAGAAAAAAAAATCTAACACATTTCAATTCCACCAGTTAAGTAATAAAAATTTTCTAACATGTTTAGTGTTCACCATGTGACAGTTACTATGATAAATGTTTTTACACACATTGTCTCCTACCATTTCTGTGACATAGGTACAATTTTGGGGCCAATTTTATAAATGAGAAAACTGAAGATCAGGGGTAGTCACTTGTCAAAGTCCACAATGAGTAAGTATCAAGGCCAGCATTTGAAACCACTTGTTTGACTCCAGTCTGACTACTTACTACTGTGTTCAATGGGTTTCCTGATGTGAAAGGGCTAGAATAGTGAGGCAGAAGGATGGGGATACAGGGACTATACACATTAGCCTGTTACTAGAGTTGGAAGCCATTGCATCACTGGTTCATTTTTTCAGTCATTTACTTGCTTCCTAACATGCATTGTCTCTTATAGAATGATGATTGCGAGATCAGAATTCACTAAATTAGGATTCCTTACTCTAGTTGTTATCTTTGTAATTTAGCTTCTAGATTCATGACTGTTTCATTAGCTACCATAAATGTTTTTTGTTGTTGTTGTTTTTGTTTTTTAAGTGAAAGTCTATCTCACCTATTAAGCATAGATAAAGAAGTATAAATGAAAGGAGCTGTGGAGTCACTAGTGAGTGCAAAGGAGTTATGCAATTCTAACAAGAATTAAAGGGAGATAATATAGAAATTACAAATATTTAATATAGACCAGGACAAGAATTTGAACTCTTGAAAGAAGGCTACATTGAAGAAAATTTTTAAAGAGACAAATATGATCAAGATTTCTTGAACAATTGATTCGTTTTGTAGAATTGAAACCCAATGATTTCCCAGCTTTTTCTAAGAAGACTACACAAATCTGGAGGCAGATGCTAAGAAAATAAATGGATAGGCTATACAACAAATAGGAAGGAATTAGAAGCAAGCTGTCTAGTAGTAAAGAGGTCTGTGTTATGAAGTGGTTTGTAAATACTGGCAATGTAGGAAACCTATTTTCAGTCTTTGATTAACATTGCCTGAATTAACTATAGGGTATCCCGCTCATAGGAGGGAAAAGAGTAGGTGTCACATTAAGAAGACATACTCGTTTCAGTGTTTTTGTTTTGTTTGTGTGGTTTTTTTTGTTTATTTGTTTGTTTGTTTTTTGTGTGTGTGTGTGTGTTTGTGTCAGAAATTCAGGGGTCAAAGGAAAATGATAAATCAGAGTATGTAAATATATAGGTTGCATAGTAATAGTCAAGCAGGAACCAAGGATTGAAGAATTCATTGATAAAATTTCCAAATTTTATGAGGAAACATCTTTTTGTTTCTAGTAACCAAATCAATGAGAGAGTGGAGTATATAAATTTGGGTTTAAAATATTAGTCTATCTCAACCTCTGGATTCTTCACAATGTTAAATGTAGCAATGCAGCTATCAAACCTGAGGAAATAATAATTCTCCAAAATGATGTAAACATTTTGTTTGTGGTCCCAGAATAACCTGAGTGTAATGATTGTGTGTATAATGTTGAAAATGAAATTTTGAAGTGTTTTTCTTAACATTGTTTTCTTTCTTCACTTATCTTATACATCAAGTAATGGCAATGTAAAGGCATGTTTTTGCCTTAGTGAAATTAAAAGGGATGATAGACCAGTCCTGTTAAATCCTGTTCAATCTTTGAACTTTTGAAAAAGTGGAATACATAAAAGTCTTGGATTAGTCAGATAATCTATAATTAGAAGTGGTAAAATAGCTGTATCTGTTCAATTGGCAAACGATGCAGGCTACAATTGATAAAGATGGAAGCCTGATTTCAGTCAGGCAAAGAAGCAATAGCTATTGAGGACGAATAATTATAAGGGCTTAAATCCATGTACTGCATTGCTCTATGTTCTGTAGCAATAACACAAATGATATTATGTAACCAGAACGATTCATAGTTTCCTTGTCAAGTTGCATAGAAAAATCACCTGGGGCATTTGGAAATAATATTGCAGCTACCCAGATCTACTAAGTCAGACTGGAAAGAAGGAACATAGGTAGAAGTATATATTTTGAGAAACACCTTAGGTGATTTTTATGTAGTCACCCTTCTATCTTTATTCATATTAGCTCTTGAGGATATGTTTGTTCAGAATTTCTATTTCTTTGTAACTCAAAAGAGAAGGAATTTCCCTTTAAATGTTCTTATTAAGTCTTCTAATAGGAATTTAATAATAGATTTGAGCTCATAAAGTCTAACATACAGCATCTTATAACATTTGCAGTGGGTTATTTGAGCAATGCTACCATGTCACATCAGCAAAACATTTTTTATTGGTCAATTTGATTGGGAGCCTTAACTAGGAATAATTCAATAAAGAGATAGACTAGTGTATAAAGTTTTGGCATAGTTTATAATATGCCTTTGGTTTTTTAACTGTCTTAACGTATTTAAGAAATATTTTTGTACACATGAAAAAAATAAGCATTCTATAGGCTTAACTACACAAATTACTGGTCTAAGGAATTATATCATATCATATCATATTATATTATATAATCATGGGAAATGCAAATAAGTAATTTTAGCATTGGAATTCTACAATACTCCCTTGATTTTTCTCTCCCTGAGTGTACAGTCACCAAATACATAGTGGACCACAGGCTGGTTATTAATGGGAGAATTTTATTAACGGAAAGAACAAAAAGTATGTGACTATAGATCTCAAGTTCTCAAATTCTCTAGAAGGTCTGGTTTCTAGTCTGTTTATATTCCATAACACTTATTGGGAGATACTTATCAGAACATAGTTTCATTATGCATTATCAAGCATGGTATAATAAAAAAGGAATAAAATTAAGAAAATATATACAAGTTATCTATACAAGATACTATAAAATAAAATGAGAAAAAAATAAATGTATCTAAATAAATGGGTAGGCAATTATTCCAGGTTTATATACTGAAAAACCAGCAATATGAACATGGCATTTCTCCTCCAATTATACTCTGTCGTTAATGAAATATTAATCAAATCCTGGCTGGTCTTTGAAGACGTTGACAAGTTAATTCTAAAATTCATATAGAGATGGAAATATCCAGGGTGAGCTTAAAGGAAAAAAAGAAAAAAAAGAAAACAGGCTGAAGGACTAAGATAACAGATTTTAAAGTCCAGAAACATACACAGGAAAATTCCTCTAATAGAAAACTTAAAACTTCTGCTTGGACTGAAGAAAACATTGGGAGAACTGTACTATAATCCAGGGCACTGACTAACATTGCTTTTTTGGTCTCATGTCACAGTTCAGAACTGAATTATGGTGTAGGGAGGCTTTTCCTTGTCTTCTCCTGCTCCCTTTGCCTTTTCTTTCTCAAATGATTCCTTCCTTAATAATCTCTGGTACTTCTAATTTTCTCTTGCTTTTTGGATCTCAGATAATGTGAATTGACACTGCAGTCTAAGAAACGTGTGTATTCATGTAGAAAATTATCATTTAAGCATACTTCCTGTAAAATATGTTCTGAATCTGTACGTTACGATGCACTATTTTGAAGCAGATAAAGCAGTTTTTGTCTCAAGATTGAGATTAAATTTCATTAAAAATCATTAAAATTCATCAACCAGTGTTGAATACCAGAATGATAATTATGATGCTTGATATAGATTAATTAATGAAATATTAACTTGATATTCAAAGCACTACAAAATAGCCTTTTATAGAAACACATTATTCTTTCCTTTAATTTTCAATACTTTTTTCATAATCTCATTACCAGTATCTTCCACATCATTACCTGCCATTATTTAAAAGAATTACCTTGCACCATGCTATGTATCGTATGAGGAATAAAAAACAAAAGTATATGTTTTTCCAATGGCATTCTATATGTTTCAGTAATAGGAATAGGATATTTTGGTTATTCAGTGGTGATAATGAATTTGCATTTACTTATTAATATTCTCAAGTACTTCATGCTTATAAGAGAGACAAATTGGAAAACTTCTGGAAGTATTTAGAAATACTATATCTGGTCATAGAACATACAAAGTTAATTTATCTGCAGAGTTTAATAATAGACTAATGTATTCTGTGTTCCAGTTACATTGCCTAAAAGTTATAAAGCATTTTGTAGTTTACAAGATATTCTCCCGTAGTGTATTAGTTTTCTATAGGTGCTGTAACAAATTACCACAAATTTAGTGGCTTAAAACAAGACCAATTTATCATCTCACAGTTCTGTGAGTCAGAAGTCTGGCATGGCTCACTAGATTATCTGCTCAAGGTCTTATCAGACCAAAGTCAAGCTGTCTGTGCACTGGGCTAGTGTCTGGAGACTTGTGGGAAGAATCTGCTTTCAAGGTCATTCCAATTGTTGACGGAATATAGTTCCTTGCAGAAGAAAGACCTGCTTCTTGTTTCTTTGGTGCCTGTCAATTTAGAGTCTTCCTTAGTATCTCAAGGACACCTGCATCCCTCCTCAAGTGACCACCTCCATCTTCATAGCAGCAAGAGCACACTGAATCCTTTATTTATTTATTTATTTTGCTTTGAATCTTCCAGAGTTGCTTGCCAGTAGCAGGAAAAAAAAAAGAAAATCACTGCTTTTAAGTGCTCACCTGATTAGGTCAGGTCTATCGAATAATCTCCCTGTTTTAAGGTCAGCTGTGCTATAGAACAAAATATCATGGGAGCGACTTGTCATAATCACAGGTTCCAGGGATCAGAACATGTTATCTTGGGGTCTGGGATGGGTCTACTGTCTACTATCCACAGATTACCGGGAAGTTGTTATGATGAATATGACTTTACAATGATTACAAATCAGTTTTTTTGGAGGCTCAAGGAGTTAAGTAACCTGTATAAATTCTAGTGATTTGTAGTGGAGTTAATTAGATCTTCAAAGATCTTTGAAAAATTTATTTCCTAAATTAATTTTATCCTTCCAACAACCAAGCTAACTAGACATGACAGTGTCAGAAGACTGACAATTTTGATATAATGCTATCTTTGTTTTGTTTTTGTTAAAACATGATAAAGAGGAATAGAAAAAAATAAAGATGTTGTCCCATACAATAATCTATGTAGTGGATGCTCAGCATTATCTTGGTGCAGATTTTATGGCATAGCAGTCAATGGCTGTGTACTAAATGTTTGAACTCAGGAATGATTATCCAAAATATTAATTTTAGTCATCATTAAAATGATCTACTTTTCTAGGTCTGCACTATCCAATACAGTAGCCCCTTACTACATATAATCATTGGGCATTTGAAGTGTGAATGAAAAAAGGGGTTACATAGCAGACCTGATGAACTCAGGGGCTACGTGGCAGGCCTGACAAAGTGATGGCCTCAAACTAACCATAGAGGATGATCTGATTATAAATTCCTAATTGGGCATGTCATGGTGGGTACTCAAGTCCCAGGCCTACATTTATCAAAGGTTAATCTTTGAATACATATTTTGGATATTTTGGGGTTTAGTAATAAAACTAATTTCACCTGCTTCATTAATTTATTTTTAATGTGGCACCTTGAAAAAATTTAATTACATAGATGTCTCACATTTTATGTACCTACTGAGCAGTGCTTCTTTAAAACACCACAGAAAGAAATATTTGATCTTTAGGATACACTTTACCCGTACTGATATATCAAGAAGTTGTTTCTTCTCCTACTGTCTGAATATCACCTAAGAAGTTATTTATGAATAGATTATTCTTTACCTACGTTCAGTTTATTTAAACCATACGAAAATGTATAAAATCAAAATGTAAAATTGGAAAAGCTATTTTTTGCCTATTAAAATCGAAAGAGACAATGCACGTGGTATAAATATGAGACAGTGCACGTGGTACAAATCTGATTTTGCTCTTGTCCTTGATTGTACTCCAGATTGCTTCACTGCTTGTTGAGCTCATTTCTTTTCTCCTTCCAGGTCTGATAAACTGACCCCAGTGTTCATCTTCTATTAATTCAAAAGTAGCATTGTGCTGGGATCAGCTCTGCTTGACACAGGGGAAAATGAGAAATGCGGCCATTGATATGCAAAGAAGGGCAATGTGGCTAGACTAAAGGGGGTGGGCTTTTGGCCAGCTACTTCCAACATGGCTCATTTAAAATTCCCACTTGTTTAACTAAAACAAAATATTAATGAGCCTGCTTAAGAGAGTTTATACATGCTGAAGAATTAAACAGGATGGAGTCTGAAGGGCATACGAATAATTTTTCCATAAATTCTCTCTGACCACTCATGCTCAGGTATGATATGTAACCTCTTATTTTATGAATCCTTCTCTTGTTCTAAATGGATGCAGTGTGACCTTTCCTATAGGAAAGAATATAGTGATTTTGATAAAATATCTTGGAAAATTGCCAATGCTTATAAAAAGTAATGAAAGGTGACCAAATGACTAAGACCATTTGAGTAACATGCAGAGATTTGAGGAAACACTGCATTGGTAGACAAACTGTGTTTGGTTTCAAAGTCTAAGAACTAAATTACATGTAGGTAATTAAATCTGAAAAGGCGAATACGTTTTATTTTTAGTACAAAAGGATATATACTGCATAGAGAAGAAAATAGTTTGTTGTCTTAATTGGTAAAATAATTAGTTTAGTTTACTTTCTAAATATTAATATGTACTAAAAAGATACTTCAATAGGGTTTTGCTATCCTGACTTCTCAAGTGTACATTTTCATATACGTATTATTTGGGACATGTTTGCATGTGTAATAAAGGAATAAAAATGTAAATTAATAATACTTGTATATCTTATAGGGGATGCAAAACAGGTTCATTTAAATAGTATGCAGACAGTAAACCTGTACTTACATTATGTATAGTTTCTTTGAAAACAATATAATTTACAATACAATGTCCATGCCTCCAAAATTATACAGAGTAAGTCCTTCAGAAGATTTGTAATGCAACAGATTTATGAAGAATAATGCATCATTTTAAATACTGGTATTAATGAACAAGTAACATTTTAAATGAATAATAAAACATTCAACTAAAATTTTTTAAAATAACATGGTAAATCAATAAGGATAATAAATATAAAAGCAGAGACTTTATTTAAAAAAGAGAAAAGCAGGCATTTGATTCAAATCTAGATTTGGTTCATGAAAGAATAGCAAGCTTGATACAGTACTTAATAGTCAAATTATGGAAAAGGAAACACAAATACTTCAATCAGAATTTAGAAAGAAATAAATCCAGCGATGGAATTAAAATTATAGATGATAGCTTGACAAGGTCAGTGTTAATAAATATGAATATTTCATTACTATGTTGGATTTCCTAGAAAAATGGAAATAATTCAAATTGAGGTAAACAGAAATTGAAAAAATTAAGTAAGCCAGTTGTAAGAAAAATTTAATAACTGTTCAAAAAACAAAAACTAGAAAATAGCTCAATTCATGAGCAAGTGTTTCAAAATTTTAAGGATTGCATGATTATTGTGCAATTTGCAGTCTTCAATAAAATAAGAGCAGCAGTAAACTTTTTAAATTATTTAAAATAAAATGTAAACTTGATGCAAAAACGTAGAATAACACAAAATAAAAATAAAAACAAGTAGAAATTGCACTTATGCTTATAGTTGCCAAAGTTACATTATTATTAACTATAATCCAGTGTAATATTTAAAATATAATACATCACACATTCTTCATATCTGTGGCCAAATGACTATGTATCAGGGAAGGAGATGTCAATTGTATGTTCCGTGGGAATTATGGATATAATTATGGACATATATGTGAGCAAAGTCTTTATCTTTTCCTCCCTTCTTCCTTCCTGCTGTCTGGTAATCCCATAAAATGCCTGCTCCAGCAGCCTCCTTGGACCATGAGGTGACCTTAAATGTGGAAACCACATGGCTCAGGGTTGATAGATAAAAATTGGGCTAACGCTCCCTCAGTATAACTGACATCCTAGTCTGTTCTCTACAGCTTTGTGCCTGTTTGTGTAATAATGCTTAAGCCATTATTACTCAATGTTGAAACTAAATCTAAAGATAAATTATTCTGACATCTCAAATTTGCTTTCTCCTTTGAGCATGACATGAAGATATAATGAGGATAATATGTATGGGAGGGGTTAAAAAATGTAAAATAGGTGTCAATGCAAGAAATGTATAATGTGAAGAGACTCAGTACTTTAAGACCAAATATGTAGATATTATAGTTTTTGTATAAATATAAAATATTTAGAAATATGAGTTTAAATTTAATAAAAGCATAGTAGAAAAGATCATGAGGTCCTGAACTATAATTTTCAAAAAATGAAGCTTTAAAAATGTTGCTTTTGAGTCACCCAATATAGGTAAAGCTATTGAGCATAAACGAGAGAGCTTCAGTGGGCAGAGCGGAGTACAGTCTGTGAGAGGGATGAGTGCTTCCAAAAACCTCAGACACTCTTAGGCAACAGAAGTAAAAATATTAAAATATTGTAATGATGATCCCGCTTTATTACACCATACATTTATGAAGCAGATACAAACATTGAGGATAATTTATGCTGCCACAATTCTTCCTTCCTTTATGTTGCTATATATCGAATTAGCAGGTATGCAATAAGGATGCTAGTGTTCTGCAGATATACATTAGTTCAAAACCAATTTTCACAATACATTAATATTATGAAACATTAAGGAACAAGTTCTACAAAATTTAAAATAAAGTGTTAATAATATATGAAAATCACAAAAAAAAAATGACTGAAATTTCTGTAGAATCTCCAGTCTTATAAAAGCAATGGCTTCAAGAATTATTATATTTTCTCCAAATGTTTATGTAAATTTTGACGTTGCCAGCGTAAAGGATGAAGTTGTGAAGCCGTTTCTCTCCTGTGTTAAAATATCGATTGGCGGTGATGGCTATAATAAATGTCAGGTTCTAAATTTTGGTGGAACTGGTCTTTACTGAAAGAATATGCCTCCAAATGGCCTACAAATCCAAAGCAGAAGCCAGAGCTCCCTAGAAACTGCAGGAGATTGAATGACAGTGAGTCCAGGCAAAACTGTCAATGGGGATTTAACCGGGCTATTGAAAACTAAGATTATTTTTTGCTTTTGTTAGAGATCTACTTAAAATTCACATCAGTTTACTTGTTTGTTGAATGATTGATCGATAGGTTGAATTGAGTTGCATAAGTTTTGTATCATATGATCCTAATCCTATTATTTCCATAAGTTTCTGTTATATTTATTCTGTGATTTTTCACTTTTTAGGAATGTGAATGAGAGCATAAACACTTGTAATAAATTTCATTCTAAGCATCAAATACAGGTGTTTGGGGGCATAGCAATCTTTAAACACATATGAAAGAAGCAAAATTGTGAGAACGATAAAATATGTTTCATTTGTTTGAGAAGAATAACTAGAGCACTGTTACATGGAGAAAATTCAATTGAAGGTCAAGAGAGAGATGCACTTATTTTATTCAAGCAAAAAGCTTTGTCAAATGGAGGAAGTGATTCCATTGTCCACAAAATGTCAAATTAAGACCTGCATTTGTTCTTAATATGGGAAAATTTGGGGTTTCGTATATAAAAGGGATATTCTGAAGGACCAGTCTGGAGGACTAACTGCATTTTTTCACAAAGCTGTATTACATTTGAGTCTTTCAATTATATTAGGGCAGACAGTTCGTGAAGGTATTTTGAAGGACACAGGCAACCAACAGCAGTGGAACTGGGACACATTCAAAGCACCTGCTCCTTTAAGATTAAATAAAAATCTTTCTTGCCTATAATCGGATTATACTGTCAAATAAATTACAGATAACTCATCATAATATATAGACTCATTGGTCAGAAAAAAACTATAGAGAATCGTGTTTAAATGATATAATCCATCAGCTATAATTAAACAAATGTGTTTATAGAAAAAACATGACATATTTTGAGAGAAGTGTGTGTGTGTGTGTGTGTGTGTGTGTGTGTGTGTGTGTGTGTGTTTAAAGGAAGATGCTGATTGTCGATTCCAATAACAGGCAGAAATTTTATCTCTATGCCACATGCATATTATTGAAACTTTTTTGATGCTAAATAAATAGGACAAAAGCTATTCAATTTAACCGCAGTCATTCCAAGAGGTAAAACACAAAAAGAGAACCATTTACTGTACTGCTTTCTCACATGTTTAATTCTTTGGCAATGAATTTTCTACACTATGAATTTATTTTTGTTTAGAAATTAAAGGAGCACTTTTATATTTTCTTTGAAAACACAAAACTGACTCCTTATTCACCCCAAAACCTTTTAGGGATTAAATTTGAACAAACACAAAATTATAATGCTCTTCTAAAACTAGGAAAGGAACGTTACTCACAAGACTCAAAATTATCTTTGATGTTAAATTTCTCAAGTGGTGGTAGTGAGTCATATATAATTTTAGTTTTACAAATCATTGTTATTCTTGGCAATTAAATGAAAGTATGGTATTAAAATAGTTTCTATAAAGCTATTTGTCTTACATTAACAGAACATTCAGATACCATTTATTTGTGTAATATATTTTCTAGCTAATTTCTTACAGTACCTAATATCATCAATGTTTTTGTACATTTTACTAACACAAGCATGACAGTCAGAATAAAGTATTTATCAAAGCTTAAAATAAAAGCAATCACATTCTCCAGGGCATAGATCTATTTTATCAGTTCTTATATATCACATTTTAACTTACGTAATAGATTTATACTTATGATTTGTCTTCTCCTTTAACTTGAGAAATTCTAGAAGGCTGTAGGGTCTTCATTTTTCAAATTGTTAAAGACTTTAGTTCCTCTTCCCCCGCCCCCCCAGGACTATAGTTCACAATATATCAAGGAGGTGTTTAGGAAAAAAAACAAACAAATCCAAGAATAGGTATCTATGCCAGGATTGCAGATATATCTCATAACTCACTAGAAAATGGATTACAATCATGTATTAGTGGAATATAAAATATACATATATATGCGTATATATATTTCAATTTGATAAATGCTTTATCTTTGAAGTTTTTATCTACATAAAAATGTAAAGGTCTTACAGTTTCCTATGTCACACATCCTGTTTCCATCATTATTAGTTTCTTACAGTAGTATTCTACATTTCTAACAATTAATAAATGAATATTGATACATTACTATTACTAAAGTTCATGAATATTAAGATTACTCAGTTTTAGTCTAGTGCCTTTTCTCTGTACTAGTATCCCATTCAGGATAGATACCACATTACATTTCATCATGTCTTGTTAAGCTCCTCTTAGCTGTGACAGTTTTTGTTTTGTTTCTTTTCTTTTTCAAATGGTTAAACTGGAGTTCTGGGGTGTAGAGATTAAGATCACAGAAGTTCAGTGTCATTTTTATCAAATCATATCAAAATTATATTATCACTGTTGAATTTCACTTTGACCACTTGGCTGAGGAAATATGTCTCAGTTTTCTGCAATGTAAAGTCGTTTTTCTCCTCTTCTGTCCTTTCCATACTGTACCCCTCGGGGAGAAGTCACCATGTTCAGCTCCTACTCAACAAGTGGAGACTTCCACTCTTCCTACTCAAGGGCAAAATACATACATAAAGTATTGGGAATTCTTCTGTATGGAAGATTCGTCTCTTTTCCCATTTATTTGTTTTTATTTTTAATCATTTTTTATGTAAGTATTGATTCACACAGGTATTGATTTATAATTTGGTTTATAATTCAATACTACTTAATTTTGTTTCTTAAATTGTCCCAGGTTTGATCGTTGGGAGTTATTTCAATTGCATTTCTTTGACTTCCTCATTGTTGTGTTTTATGTATGTATGTATGTATGTATGTATGTATGTATGTATGTATTTCTTAGAACACCCCAACTTTATTTCAGAGAAACAACCCCCTCCATTCTCAGTGCATGTATTCCTGGCAGCTGACCTCATCCCCAGGCCCAGGTGTGAGCTTGTCTTTTATTTTTGAACATTTTTTCCCCCTGCTACTACCAGATACTCTAGGTCAACTTCTATATTTTTTCTCCCAGTCCTAAAATTTGCCATTTCTCCAAGGAATCATTTCTCTTGGATGCTTTTATTAAAGAACAGTATCAGGAACTGGAGTCTAAATTCTACATGTATTCATCACTGCTGAGATGGAGTGGCTTCTAGGACATCACAGAAGACAGTGTAATGACATGTATTTGTTAAATATATATGTGTGTATATATATTATATATATATATATAATATATATATATATTATATATTTATATTTATTTATATATATACACATTTCTGTAAATATTTCTATATGTCATCCATCTATATATCTACATTGAGCTACATGAGTTTATAGGGATGGATCCAACTCTAGTATATTACCTTATGAATATCACCATATAGCCTACCTCCTTGCGTGTTTGTGTCCTCTTACTCCAACAGTGAGGAACTTGGCCCCCGCCATCTGCCATCCCCTTACTTAATTGTTGACTTTCATCATGCCTGCAAATACCCAAATAGGACATTTTAAAACTAGAGTACAGTTCTCATGCACAGTTCTTTTATCCTTAGTCTTACTGACTCTCTTCATTCTGAAGATACTTAGTCCAGCACACTTTATTATTCTTCTACACTTTCAGTAAGGTTACATCATGCATTTGTAATATAAATCATTTATTTCATTGCGTTCTTCATTTCATCCTGGGATTACTCCTACTCCTAAAGACTTCAAGAAATGTTAAAGTATATTATTAGAAAACGTTATTTTTCAAACAAACAAACAAAAAACACTGGTTAAACATGCCTTCAATGAATGCCTGCTGCACAGAAGCATAATGAATGTGTATCTACATGTGATGGTCAATTTATGCGTCAACATGGCTTGGCTATAGTATCCGGCTTTCAATGAAAATTTGCATTTGTGATTAAAATCAATAATTATTTGGCATTAAGAAAGGCACAATTCAGAGTGGGCCTGATTTGATCAGTAGAGCATAGCACAGTATTCCTAGGAGAAGTAGAAATGCCCACTATGGGCTACTGATTCAGCTTGTGTATGAGTCTTCCAGACATCATTTCCTGATAGCCTTCGCTAAATATTTAGTACTTGTCTAGCCACTCATACAATTGTGTGACCCAATTCCTTGCAATTAATTTCCTACTAATTCTACTTCTCTGGCTAACAGGATAATAAAGATTTGGGGACCAGAAGAGGTTCTAGAGAAAAAAAAGAGAGAACTTTAGAATGAATTCTTTCAATTAGTTCTGGATTTTCTGGAATTATTTCTATAATGTGACTAGATTTAAAGGAATAAAACACTCTGTTTACAGTGGTAAAGAAAGCACTGGTGGTCCACATGATGATGGGAATAGAGACACGCAAAATATTGTCAATAGATATTATAAACAAAATGCCTGTAGAAAGTGAATTTTAGGGTGACAATGTGAAACATCCCAATATTGCCAAGTCATCTTTGCCAGGAGAAGCAGCCCTTCATTGCTGCTTTTGAGTGTTAGCTCTTTGTTTTCTGAAGAATTTGTAATAGCCTCCCCTGAGATAGTTACATGGAAAGTCACTGGAGATTCTCCTTAAAACCTACCCCTAATGTCCCTTTTTGCTCCAGATTTAGAAATAGACTCAAGTCCCAAAAGGTCCAAAGGGTGAGATATTAAGTGTGGCCCAGACAGTAGAATATTGTACAACAAAATAAATGCAATTTTTTTCCCAATTTATGTAGATAATGATATGAAAATATTTGTTGAAATGGATCTTAAGGGTGTGGAGTCATGGTAAAAGGAATCTAAATTTAAATCAGGCTAAATTGATTGACATGAGCCCACTAAGCAGAGATTCCGTATTTAGTGTTGCAGCATGAGGTGTGAGAAAGGCCCAAACAAGTTTGTTTGGTTTTTGCCTTATACACAAATCCAAAAGTAGTCTACAAAAAAAAAATAAATAAATAAAAAATAAAATAATAAATTTGAAATGCCAGATCTGCCTTGGCATACTATAGAAGGTGTCCAAATGTTTAGGGAGATTGGACCAATAGAGAGGATTAGTCATGCAAAACTTGCTTATCAAGCCTGAGTTAAGAGGACGCATCTTTCACTAAGATAGTGCGAAATAAACTTTAAAGGAGCCCCAGCATCCATGAAGAGCTCTGTGTTCATACTCTATATGTCAGAAATTTTAGGGCACAATTCTCTGGGATCCTTAAATGCAGTGGGGATAATGGGATCTTAGGGTTGCCGGGGGAGAAAAGGCAGTGTATAATGACAAAAGATGAAGTGGATGTGTTCACAATAATGGATACCGCAGTCAAAGCAGTAATATGAATAATCGAGCTTCAGAGACCTGTGACGTTGCCTAGTTGATCATGGTATCCCTAGAAAATAAATAGATTGACAGTATATTGGCTTCCTAGGGCTGTCATACAAAAAGACAATGAACTGGTAGAGAGTTCACATAACTCTCTCACAGCTCTGAAGGCTAGAGTACTGGAATCAGGGTGTGGATAAGATCATGTCCTCTCTGACGGCTCTAGGTGAGAATCCTTCCTGGCCTTTTCTGATGAGATCTGGAAATTCTTGTCATTCTTTAACTTCCTGATGCATCTTTCCATTTCCACCTCCATCATCACATGGCATATTTCCCAGGGTATCTGTGTTCTGTGTCCAAATTTCCTCTTAATTGACATGAAGTCATTGGAGCAGAGCCCATCCTAAACCATTATAATCTCAGCTGGGTTACATCTACAAAGATTTTATTTCCAAATAAGGTCAAATCTACAGATACTTCAGGTTAAGGTTTAATCATATCTTTTGAGGAGACACAATCCTATCTACCTAAGATAGTCTAGTAAATTTTCACTTGATCTGTATAAGTGGAATGTTATTAATCTAGTAAACAGCAGTCTTCACAAATCAGTGAACCAGAGACTCAACCCCTCACTCAACTTCTGTAACTGGCATAAGCCACTTTATATACCAGAACTTCTAGAATGAAGACGAGGCCAGGTTCCTTTGGAGAAGGACCCTGTTTGATACATTGCCAAAAATTTATAATGTTGTTTTTTTCTCTTATATTTCCCCAAAGGAACTTATGGCCATTTACCAATGTGACTGCATTGGGGAAAGAGATACAGTGAGATTTTTCAGGGATTCTGTACACTGATTCTTGACCGACTCTAATTTGGACTCCCAAAGGATCACGTGGTCCACTAGTCAGAGCAGTGGCTTATGAAAGTCAAACAGCCAATGGACTTTTATCTCAGGTCCATCTCACAGTGGCCCCAGTGGGTCCTTGACCCAATCCTGTACTTATTTCTCCGATTCCAAGGTACATAATTTAAATAGATATTCTCACAAATGGGCAAAATTCTTACATTGGTTTCCTGACTGGTGGTGTGTGAGAATTATTGTGTTAGGAAAGCCAAGTGATTCCACCACATCACATTCAACTTGTCATTTTGGCCTTTGCAGAAAACAGATCCTGGAGGACAGTGGGGTATAGGAATTTTAATCATGTATTGATTCCCATTATCATTGTTGTTCCAAATGTTTTTTATGTTGTATGAGAAAAGTAACGCATCCCCTGGTACTTGGCACACAGCTATTGATCTGCAAAATGCTTTTTACTCTGGACGCTTGTTGGTAATGATCATCAGAGGCTGTTTGTCTATAGCTAGCAAGGCCAGTGACACACATTCACTGTCCTACCTCAGAAGTGTAACTACTCTCAAGCTCTGTGCCACAATTTAATCTGCAGGCACTTTGATCACCTTCCCTTTCTACAAGATATTACACTGGTCTGTGACACTGATGACTTATGATGATTGGACCTGGTGAGCAGGAAGTAGACATTTGCATGTCAAAGGATATGGGGAATAAGTCCAGTAAAAAATCAGGGGCCTCTACTTCACTGACATTTCCAAGGGTCTAGTGGTATGCAGCATATGGAGATATTCCTTCTTTGTTGAAGGGTAAATTGTGGCATCTGGGTCTCCTATAACCAAATAAGAGGCACGATGCTTACTTTGCTTCTTTGGAGTTTGGAGGCAACATATTTTTTATTTGGATGTGCTGAGCAAACCCATTTACAGAGCGACTCAAAAAGCTGCTCCTTCTGAGTGAGCAGTGGAACAGGGAAGGCTCTGCAGTCAGTCCAGGCTGCTGCGCAGGACACCCTGCCTCTTGGTCTGTCTGACCCAGGAGATCTGATCATGCTGGGAGGGTCAGAGGCAGATAGCAGAGCTGCTAAGAACTCTGGCAATCCCTGAGAAGTTATCTCAGCTCAAACCTTTAGGACAACTATGCTCCTTTTAAGAAAACACTTTTGGCTTGCAATAGAGCTTTATTAGATGGAACCCTTAATGGACTACCATGTTACCACGTGACCTGGCTGCTCATCATGAGCTGGGTCCTGTCTGGCTCATGAAGCCATAAGTTGAACATGCACAGTAGAGCAGCTTCATCAACTCTAAGTGGTGATCATGATCAGAACAATATAGGTACTATAGTAAGTTACATGAGGAAGTGGTCCAGTTCCCCGTGATTTCTATTTTATCTTCTCTTTCCCAGTCCACATAGTTGCCTATGACCAAAGGAGAGAAAATTCAGGATGTAGATAATTCTGTATGATGCACAGACACCATCCGAAAGTGGACAGCTACAACACTGCAGTTTTATGACTTCTCTCAGAGAAAGTGGCAAAGGGAAATTTTATCAATGGGCAGAACTGTGAGCAATGCACCTGGTTTCTCTGTTTGAGGGTAAGGAGACAGAAGTACAAGAACATGATTCATGGTCTGGATGGTCAGTTGGTCAGGACTTGGAAGGAATTCATTGGTAAATTGATGACAAAGTGTCTGGAGATGAAGTATGTGGATAGACCTCTTTAAATGGGCAAAGAATGTTAAGATATTTTGTTCAGTATGAATACTCACCTAAAATTTCTCTGTACTCTGCCTATTCCTCCTTCCTTGCCTCCTAAATCCTGGCAAACACTGTTCTTTTTATTGTGCCCATAGTTTTGCCTTTGCCAGAATGACATATACGAGGAATCACATAGCATGCAACCTTTTCAGATCAGCTTCTTTCAACTAGTAATATGTTTTTAATGTTTCTCCATGTATTTTCATGGCTTGATAGTACATTCCTTTTTATTACTGAATAATACCCATTTCTGGATGTGCCACAGTTTATCCATTTACCTACTGAAGGACTTCTTGGTTGCTTCCAAGTTTCGGCAATTATAAACAAAACTGCCTTAAACATCTGTGTGAAGGTTTTTGTGTGTCCATGTGTTTCCAGCTCCAATGGATAAAATACCAAGGAGCAGGATTGCTAAATCATATGGTGAGAGTATGTATTAATAGTTTGGTAAGAAACCACCAAACTGCCTTCCAAAGTGAATGTTCTATTTTGCTTTCCCACCAGCAATATATAAGAGTTCCTGTTGCACCAATTTATAGATTTTGGCCATTGCAATAGGTATGTAGTAGTATCTCTTTGTTATTATGATTTGCATTTTTCTGATTTTATGACTCCCCAGTCTGAATTGGTTCATTTTGGTTGAGTGGTTTATTGAGCTAACACTTGTAGTTACACTGCCCAGTGACATGCCATAGCTGTTCTTGTATTCATCCAACACTTAATTAATTCGGTATTCAATGAGCATTATTTTTTCTGTTCCAGACACTTCCCCCTGTGCAGGATTCTTGTAGTAAACTACAGAGACATGTCCACAGCCCTCCTAGAACTTGTATTTCCATGCTGGAGAAGACAGCAAAAAAAAAACAAGAAAAAACAATAGTGACAAAAACAATGGGGAAATAACGTTTTCTTTAATGCCTCACGACGAACTTGAGATATGTAAAAGGAAGAACTTACCTCATTAGCAAGGTCAAAATTATAAATGAAAACTCCAAACCAAATGTGCTGCCCTTCAGTTATTTATACCAAAATGAAACCACTTGCTCATTAAAACTTTTTTCTTGTAAAATTACATCATGTTCCCTCCCTTCCAGGTTTATATCAAACACATAGAATTTATGCCATTCTTGAACAATATTATTTTGTTCAGGATTACTAACATTTTCAACAGATGTGTACCAATTACCCTTGTTACTTCTTTCAGAAAATGATCTACTGTCTTCTATATATGATTTGCATTTGTTAAACTAGTCTATATGTAAAAAATAAAAGAACAAACAAAAACAGCTACTCTTAAATGTAAAATTATTTAGCAAAGTGAGGATAATAAGATAATAATAGTGATGATAATAAGAACAAACTATGACATAGCACACGAGTATATTAAGGGTCAGAGATCTTCTATTAGCTTTAGATACATAGACTCATTCACTCTTTAGTTCTTTTTGATGCATAAATATACATATTATTGTCACATTATAAATGTGGACCTATGTGTGCAAGAATAAACTTTAAATTTTCACAAATATGGATTAAGGTCAAGACCAAATGGAAATAAGGGGTGAATACTATGTGCATTTTTTAACAAAAAGCACCTATTTAAAATTCAAAACACCTCCAAAGTTGATAAAAATAATGCATTTTTCAAAGCTAAATTATTAAAAAAGTCAGTTAACTTATTATAACAACATATTCTAAAACAAAATCAAACTCATTATAGAACATTTAGTGTTCAAAGTTGTGATGCCATGATCTCAGAAGTGCAGACTCTGTGTGCTCACCAAATTAGCATTCTTTGTTTTTGAGCCATTTATCTTTCTCACTGACCTACCAGAATGACTAGAGAAGGTAAATACTTGGGGGAAAAAAAAAAAAAAGAAACTCAAGGGGAAGGATAGGGGCTTTCAAGCACTGCCTGCAAAGCTTAGGTTTAGGACTAATAAAAGTTGGAGTGTTGTTAAGACTAGTGCTAAAGTTTTAGCTTTACCCGTGGCTTCTCCTTCCCTCATCCTGCTCATGAGTGGCCTTCTTTACAAGAAGGAGTTGTCATTTCTATTTATCTGTCAAGCTTGAAATTTCAGTCTCTCATAAAATATTCTGTCACCCTACATAATAAAACAGCAAACAGTTATTCCCGCTTCCATGATTAAACCCACGCACGAAAAGACCATTCGCTGAGTGGAAGGTACAGCTTTGTAGCATTTGGGATAGCACGATGGCTCCGCGTCCTGTCCAGCTAGTTCCCCTGCTCTGCCTTCTTGTCACCAGGGCACTTGTCCTCTCCTCTACTGATGCCTGTCAGCCCGACCTGCAGTGCGTCGGCTGTAGATTGTCTGTACCCCTCCTCTCACTTGGCTCTTCTGTTGCTACATTAAAGTTAACGTTATATTAATAGCAGGCTCTGATTTCTTGAAATATAATTAAAATATTATGCGGGTACTAGAAGCATGCTTGTAAGTAAGTATAATAAAACTAAGTTTGGATGCTGTTTCAAGATACACCTTAGGTTGTAGAAAGGTGGCATGGACCAGCCAAGTTATCACATTCATAGTTGTGTGTGTGTGTGTGTGTGTGTGTGTGTGTGTGTGTGTGTGTGTGTTTGTGTATTTCTTTTTTTTTTTCCTAACCATCACTGACCTTCAATCACTTCACTTTCTTCAACTATATATTGAGGAAGTATGCTGTCTGGGGCCATTGTAGCCAGAATTTAAGTATGTAGCACTATGATCTTACCTTTTCATTATTAGAAACTTCTTTTTTTATAATGGTTTACCCCCATGGTATAAACACTGGATTCTTGTTGTAGTTAATTTTACATTGAAAACTGCAGTTATTGTATAGCTAAATAATATAACTGAAGATTTATGATTTTGTTATAGGTTTTACCCCCTTTAATTTTTTCCACTAACAATTCATTGAGTGTGTGTTTCAAAGCTTATCAGATATGTTACTACTTGGCACAAATTAAAAATAAACACTTGGATAATTTTATTTTGTATAAATAACTGGTTGATTTGCAACATGTGATTTGCCAATGCCATCTGTATTCTTTACGAGAATTTCTGCCTCCTGCAGGTTTTATTCCACATTTTCCAGGACAATCCCATAGACAGTCTGATCCCATGGTTTTTAGATCATCATTACATGTATGCGAACATAGGATGGCTTAGCGAAGATATCTAATGATTTTACAATAGTCAAAGTTTAGGAAGCAGTTCCATCAAGAAAGACACACATGATGGTGGCCTGTCACTGAGGAGATAGACAAGTTCAGAATCCCTTAAACTTCATATTCCTCCTCTAGTTCTGACTGTTTTCTGCATTCCAACTTTCCACAAATAGAAATTGTAAAACCATAGGACAATGCAGCATTTTCAGATTGTTCTTAAGATTTTCTTCCTATTACAGCTTTCTGAAATACTTACAAAGTCTTCTGCCTCATAGTATTCCAAGGATCTGAAAGTTATTTACATGCATTCTATGGATACGTTGTTTTGAGAGAAGTATCCTATAAGGTGTATGTTATAAGGTGTATGTTATGAAAAATCTCATCTTTTTTCCCACTCATTTGTATACCTATTGTATACACACACACACACACACACACACACACACACACACAGACACGCACAGGCTAGGGAAAAAACATGGGTGAATTGAGCATGATAATCTGAATGTATGAACATATTTTTAATAATACTAAATGTAGAAATTATAAAATGAATTATTAATAACAAAATTAGATAATAAAATGTTGTTATGATAATGTAATAAAGAGTCAAAAGACAAATAAAAAGCAGTGAATTCACCCTTTTCTACAATAGTGTTGAATAAATAGCCAATATCAATAATATAGAGTGTGCTTATATAAATTTGGAGAAAATAAGCACACTTTACAGAAAAAATGGAAAGACATAAATAGATAATTATTTTTTAAAAAGTATGAAGATTGCCTGTAAACTTGGGAAAGATTTTCAACCTCACACATCATAAGTGAAATGAAAATTAAAAGTAACCTGAGCAACTATGTGTTACAGTGACCAAAAGTAAAAGTGTCACAACATGTCAAGTTAAGAATCAGGCATTCTTATACACTGCTTTAAAAATGCAACATTTTAATCATATAAATATGAATTTCACCACATCCAACAAAATCGTACATGCTTTACCGTTCAATACAATCATCTCCAACAATAGAAAAATACATTTGCACAGATTATTGCAACGTTATTTGTAAAAGAGTGAAAACAAGAGCAAAGAAAGTGTGTTGAATTTTATATTGAAAGAAAATGGAAAGAAGAAAGCATTCATTTACCGCATATTTTTGCAAAAAAAAAAAAATACTGTAAGAGAAACCCTGAACCTAATTAAATTAGTCACCTACAGGGGCAAGAGGGTTGAAAGGATAGAGAGTGAGGTACGTACCTAAAAATACTTTTTTAACATATAAATTTTAAATTTTGGTAATATGTTAGTTTTTTATTCTGATCGTGCTGATTAAAAGTTACATTTGGCATATTTCACTGAAACTCTCAAGTACACAAATACCACACAGTATAACAATAGGTTTCATACCTCTATTAAAAATGTTCTGTAAAATAAGTTACTTATCACTGTTCAAAACTTTAAAGTTTGCCTTCTGATTCTAAAAGTATACACAAAGTTTTATTGTTATATTCCCTACTTGCCTATCTTCATAAATGTGTACTGTTCTCATTTTTTTCCATTGCAAGGATAGCAGGCTCATAAATCCAGTTATATTTGCAAACCTCTAGTCAGCATTAAAAATGATAAACAATATTTCTGTATTTGAAAATGGCCTTGTTGAGGTGAAGAAACTGCCAGAGGCAATTAAATACCTTTTTTTTTTTTTTGCTTCTGCTTAATAGAAGGCTTTATTTTCCCATCTCTCTGTTTAATATGGGAATAAAAAGAAAATGAGATGAACTAATATTAATGAAATCCTCACATAAGTAGTGGGGGTGAAAAATTCAACCAGCAGTAGGAACCTCAGTACTGAGGATAAGGGGCTACATGGCACTGAATGGTTATCTGCATATGGGCTCAGATGGATTAGAGTCCAGAGAGCCCGGGTTCAGTTTTCACAGGAGTTTTACCTTACGTGATAGCAACAAGCTCTATTCCGTCATCTTGGATCTTGCATATATGTGTGATTTTTTTTTCTTTTTTAAATCAGGTTTGCAAAGCGATTGTGTGAGGGCCAATCAGCATTTCTTTGAACACCTATCAAAATGCAACATTCTGCTCTAAACCGCTAGTTGCAGCAGAGGGATGATTATATAAAATATCACCTTTTTTCAATTCACACAACTTAGAAGATGACATGAGAAAGAAAGGAAGGAAGGAAGGAAGGAAGGAAGGAAGGAAGGAAGGAAGGAAGGAAGGAAGGAAGGAAGGAAGGAAGGAAGGAAGGAAGGAAGGAAGGAAGGGAAAGAGGGAGGGAGGAATGAGGGAGGGAGGGAGGGAGAGAGAGAAAGAGAAAAAACAAGCTGCCAGATGCCAGAGCTAAGGATGTTTTAGGCCCAAAAGTTAGGAAATTGTCAGCAGAAGTCTATCTTCAGCTCAACTACAATCTGGAAATGATTCTTTCTTCCAAGATAATTTCATTGTATACACCTATCCATAACTTAATGGCTTTAATTTGTGTGAATTGTCTCTGAAAAACCTGACACTCAGCAAAAGAAATTATTTAAGTAAATACCAATTTTATTAGTTTTATTCTATATACTCTATCCATATTAACTTTTTGCTCACTTCATATATATATATATATATCTTCCTCTCCAAACACACACACTTTATTTTTCTGAATCACGGAATATAAATTTTCACATATTATGTTCTATAATCTATAAATATCTATGCAAATTAGTATATTTTATGTAAATATTTAACTCCATCACAGACCCAGTTTAAAATCAATTTTCGAAGGGACTACACAGGAACGTAGATACCAGGAGGCATGTTTCATTGTCACCAAAGTAAGTCAACTGCCTTAATGTAACCCTTTCACATAAGACTGGCAACTTTGAAAGGAGAGGATTACCCACAGTAGCATTTCTCTCCCTTTAAGATATTTTGATGGGTAGTGAAGGTTAATAATTCTGCAAGCTAAAATAGTCCTGAGGCCTTTACAGGATTTAAATAATTCTAGCTCCATTGTAACATTAAAACTGAAACCTCTTGTTGAATTTGTATCGGTGGTACCCTCATGTTTTCTTTGTTGTTTTTGACCCAATGTTGTGTTTTTAGGCCTAATGAAGCAGCTAACTAACCCGGTATAATTTCTTGCACCCCAAGTACTCAGATAGTCATCCATGTTATTGAAGCAGATTTCATTCAGTGATTCATGTCACAGAGGACTCATGAATTCCTATTATATTTAATGAGTTATAACCCATTACCATTATCACTTTGATGCTCATATTTTGTCCCATATTTGGCCCATGGAAATTCTTTTGTGACTTTTGTCATAGCCCAGTTATTTTTTCAGTTCTGATTTTCTGGTACAAAACATATTCCAGGCTCATTTTGTACTTTGCCTCCCCCTAGCACTGGAACCTGTAATTTTGTCAAGGCATCCTGATTTATGACCAATTGTGGAGTATTATTTTTGGAACCAAAGATCTTGACCTTGGTGTGTTTATTAGTTTCTTAATGTTGTCCACCCACTCCCTTATGGTGGACAGAGTGAGCGACACACACAGACACACACACAGAGCTATCTATTTATCTATCTGTCTAATCACCTATCAAAATCAATGAGCACACTGATTTCTCTGATTTCATATTTGTCACTAACTCCTTTTTCAAACAAGGAGAAACCAGTCTCCTGTTTCTCTCAATACGTTTACTTATTTGATCTGTTTCACAGTATGTAAACAAGCCCAGTCAATTTGTTTGGGTTCTGACAACTCTTGCTGGGATTCTGCCACTCCCCCACTATCAAACACTTCACCCTACTTGGGCTCTGACATCCCAGGACAAGTCACATCTTCCACCATACAAATGCTCTCCCGATCAACTCTAGATTGGAAAAATGCATGGATGCTTCACTCCTCAAACTAATTAAACACTAACACTCCCTCCTTAAACTCTCTCTTTAATAACCGCTTCCCGTGACAGTTTGCACCCTTCACTGATTCACTCATCACCCTCTTCACACTTCACACTGTTACTGCCACCCATTCCTGCACGGATGCCCTACTAACTCTGCTAGACTCCCAAACCTGTACTGCTTAAATAATTATTAAACCATGTGCTTTAGTTTCAGAAATTATGAGTACATATCCTCCAAAACTTAAAATTGATCGATGACATAGTTAAACACTCTTCACCATGAAAATACTTCAGCTATACTTTTAATCTTTTTAAATTTTAATCACTTAAAAGAAAAATGATAAATACTACTACTAAAAACCTGATTACTACTCTGACTAGATTAGTTACAAATATTCTAATATACCATGGGTATACTTTAATTTTTGTATATGGGCCTCAATTACATAGATCTAAATTATTGAAATCTTTTGTTTATATTGCAATCTTATTTAAATCCTTTCATGGTCTTGGTATTTTTATATATTCACATTGGTTATCTTGTTTTCATTAGTCAATAAGTACCAGTAGTCTTGTTGTGAAATTTGAGCTACCTGCTTCACGTGCAGCATGATCCCCCAGCATTTCATCTGAGAACTAATCTTGAATCTTGCAATTATTATTATATAGTTTTAATGAATCTATATGTTATTAAAAGGAACATATGCACAGAAATGCAAACATACACTCACATCTACTCATTGTTTTCTTTTAAATTAGAAAGTAGGTAGCACTCTATGTGCACAATCCTGAGACTTAAATTGTTTTTTCAGTTACTATTACATTCCGATAATTCATCTATATTATTGTGTTTACATGAATGTAATCATTTTGCAGCTGTATAATATTCTATTTTGCTCATACATCCATTTTCCTGCCGATGAAAATGAATTTGTTGATTGAGATTTGTTATTATGAGAAGTCCTGCTGTGAACATTCTTGGAAATGTACGATACAGGACACAAGGTCAAGTTTCTTCTTGGTATATATTGGCAAATAGAATGTCTGGGTTGCAGGGTATGTGACATTTTCAGCCTCCAGAAGTAGAGCCCACTCACATTAATGTATCATCTGGAGTCACACTGTACATCTTAGCTCTGTCAGAATTTGTTGTTTATGTAAATGGATGTAAAATGTTTTGTATCATTCTTTTCATAGTCTGAATTGTATAATTCTTACTCCTTTCACTCTGGGTTGATTTTTACCATCAGGCACAGAGATAGGGTTTTCTCATTAAATCAGCTGAGGCATCAGATATGATTGATAAAACATTATTTAGAACCAGAGAGAAAAATTCCATGTACGTCTTTCTTTGCCATTTTTATATTCATCATCCAGGTGGGCACCCCCTTCTTATGTACTTCAATTTTCAAATCTTAATTGTTTCACAAAAAATATGTATTAAGTGTCATATCTTTATATTATGTACTATTGTTTTTAAATTTCAACTCTGTGTTCTGAATCTTCTCGTTTTACAGTATAAATAAGGCTACTATAAAACTGTTTATTTTGAGTGTGGTTTGATTTCATCTAAATATATCGTGGTCAGTTACGATTTCTCAAGTTATTTTTAGTTATCATTGGTTACCATTCCTGACATCTTGCCATTATCAGGAAGTCCACATATTATCTTTACCCATTTTATAATTCTTAGGATATTATAATGGATTTGTGGCAGAATCAACTATTTTATAAGTCTGCCTAATTCAAAACCATATATCTTTGTTCTGAAATAGACATATAGATCAGTAGAAGAGAATATAAAGTCCAGAAATAAATTCATTAATATTGTGACATGGTCATGAAAGATTTTTTACTCCTTAATCTATACTGACAGTGTATATATAATATTGGCTCTTTACTATGGTTCTTAATTTGATACTTTATATCAGAAGATGTTTACAAATGATTATATTGCATACTGATATTTTAGCATTAAACTTATATGAATATATTCAATATAATTCCAACATATAACTTACCTCTTTAACTTTCAAATTTCCTATATCAAACAATAATTTGACTTTTTAATCTTATGATATAAGAAACTCCCTTATAATGACAATGAAGAATCTGACAATATTAATAAGTGATGAGTAGCTAGATTTAAAATACAGTCCCCTTTACGAGACCATTCTTCAAAATATTCAATATTCATAGACAGCATGTCACAGTGTTTGTGCTAAGAGCAAGAGTTTGTTTTTGTGAGATTTAAAATGTGGCTCACTCTGGGGGTTTTGTTATTCTAACTTGTGATGCAACACATAGAAATAAACTGTAGTTGTTTTTCCTTTTCCTCTTCTCTTTCCCTTCCCGAACACTCCAATCCACAAACCAGCAGGTGGGATTGAACAAGGCAAGTGCTTACATGTGTGAGTGTGGTGAAGAGGAGTCAAGGTGTTCCACCATTTTTGGTCAGAACCCAAGTGGAGTGAGGGTGCTGTTCAAATGAAAAAGACGGCCAACCAAGGGCTATCCATACCAGAACAGGATTAGCCAAGAAATCAGTTTTGGGCAAGGATCATATGGGAGAGAGGGCAGCAGCTGCCTAGCTCAGAGTATTGGAATTAGAGTAGGGTAAAAAGGATGAGTATTAGTATTACAGCAGGGTCAGAGGCCTCCCCTTTTGGGAGAGGCTGTAGCCTGGCTTAGGATATAATGCAAAAGAGGAGTAAGGAAGATATCCATGGTGGGCTAGTAGCTCAGAGTAGGGAGTCAAGACACAAGTGGAGGTAACAAGAACAGTAAAGTAGGGGACAGTACACTATTGGTTGGTAGAGCTCAAAAAGTAGGATAAGGGCATGCAAGAGAGCAGTGAGTAGAAGTGGAGAAAACTAAAATGAATCCCATGTTGTCAGATTCAAATTGGAGTTGTCAGCGGAAACTATAGATTTCATCATAAAAAATAGATACAGATGTAAATGGGAATACGTACCTATGCATATGTGTATGTGTGTCTATGTATTCCTAGCTCAGTCCACAGCAATTCCTGTGAATAATGACACACCAATAGCAATGCACACTAGCACCAAAATCTTATTTTCTATACTCTATTCTCCATTAAAATAATCCAGGACTCCTTACAGAAATGAGTCATTCTAGGCGTGAGGCAAGGAAAATACAGAATGAAACTGAGGTATTTTCTAATTGAGAAAATAAAGAGCCTAAAGAATAATGAATGCATACCAAGGGATACTGAAGTCAATTTAAAGAGATCCTCACTGTGAAAATTTGAATGTCAAAATGATTATATTAACGGATTATGTCCCATTAAATAAAATAACAATTCATAAGTCTATGCTAATTAGTGAATAAATAGAAAGTTTGAAGAAGTCAGAATATCTCCATCGTAAGTACCTCTATATACAAAAAGGGGGAAAAAAGAGTAACTTTGAAATGAATAATACCAGCATGTGTCATCCTAAGTGCTCAAAATCAAAATCAATAAACAAGTAATGAGACAAATTAAAACAGTGCGCCCTTATAGAATTAGATGGAAGGACACAGCACCCGATCTTTGTTATGCCTGCCAAAGATACTTAACCGGAATCTAATTATGATGAAATATATGAGAATCCCACATTGAAGGTCATTATACAAAACAATTGGCTTTTAATATTTCCATGGGTCAAGATCATGAAAAAGTCAAGGAAAAACTGAGAACTATTGCAGATTTACTGAAACTAAAGTGATAAAACAAATAGACGCATATGTGACTGTAATTTTGGACTGCATCCCTTTCTTTTGCTGGATATTACTAGAATAATTGAGGAAATTTGAATGGCATCATGAGTAGATGGTAATAATATATTAATATCAATCCCTGATCTTTGTTTGCATTGTAGTAAGATTGTTAGTGAGAAATATACTGAAAAAATGTTTTTGTGAGTGATTGGTCGTCATGTCAGCAACTAAGATGATTCAAAAACAAAGAGATTATTTGTAATACAGTTGCCACATCTATTAACATTGAGATTGTTTCCCTTTTTTTTCCCCTCTTTTTCTGCCTCCCCCCAACTCCGGGCTCAAGCCGTTGTTTCTCAGTCTGATAGTGTAGGACAAAGCTCCCTGGCCTGTGCTGGTATTATGATCCTTGTGCTCCCTGCAGCTGAGGCAGTTGATCACTGGTCCTTGGTCGGCCACTCACAGCATCTCAGGGCACACAAAAGCCCAGCTCCAGGGAGATCTGTTGTTCACAGTCTTAGCTAAAGGGGGCGCAGCTCACTGGCCCATGTGGGAATCAAACCAGAGACCTCGGGTGTTGGGCATAGGGTGCTCTAACCGCCTGAGCCACCGGCCGACCCTCAATTTCTTTAAATGTAAAAGAATATATATAGTCATATTCACATATAAACTGCCTACATTTTGAATCATTATACATGGTTTTATTTATTTTGAGACTGCAAAATAGGAGAAATTGTCTCTCTAGTTTCACTTTGCAAGATGGGTAGAGAAAAACATTTTTTTCCCAAAACACGTATAAGTTTAATCAAATTAATATTTTATTATAATTACTTTATGCTTGATTATATAGAAAATAATTCCTACATGCAAGTTCTAGCTGGATATATTTTCCCATGTCCCTGTATTCACAACAAATGAAGGACTATGTAGTGTTATCAAAGACTACACAAAAATTGTTGATTCAGGATTTCATCATAACCATGAAATGGCATAAAGGCATGTAATGGGTAGTTAAAATCAAATAAAGGAAAACAATTTGTAAGTTAATGCTTTTTAAAATTAGACTTTTAATATTTTGTGTTTCCTTATAGAAGAAACTTTTGATTAAAACCTTTTGATATAACATTCATGCAAAACTCTAAAATTTGGTAATTTATTTTCCATGACCAGAAGGACATCATTCATTAAAATAATTGATCAATAGTTAGTATAGATTATCAGTAGTATTAATCTCAACATTATCATTTATCATGCATGTAAATTAATTTCAGAAAATAATATTCCTAATTTCCCACCACTCATTAGTAGCAGAAGCAGAACTAGTGATAATATTAATGGTTTTACTTAGTGATGCTATTTCATGATATACAGTGCAGTCTCATTCATTTACTCAAAGAATCACAACCATCCTACGTGATGGATTATTACCCTCACTTTAAACATAAAAATATTAATTCTCAGAATGTGTTGAAAAAGTTGTCCAATATCAGGACAAAGTAGAGTATCCTGCATTTGATATTTAACTGCCTTCAAAAGCCTTCAAAAACCACAAATTACTTTAAACTTATTGCATTGTTTCATTATTCCCACCTAGTGCCATGTATTTCCCAATGCAACACCGTAAAAAGATATTTTATGTACTTTTAAAGGCCATTTCTAGTAGTTACTTAATTGATTATTCATGATCCTCTCCCTCCCTTTTGAACTGCTTTTGAGTTATGAAGCTGATCATAAATCTTTAGAGAATCAGCCTCTATTGATCAGGTACCTCTGTATCTAGTGTCACAGGAACATTGAAAATGCAACTTGGAAACATCTTTGGGTTATTGGGGAAAGAGAAATTACATCCAGAATTTGTAAACATTTCATATGACTATATATCAAAACAGAGGGAGTAAATAGGTGCAAATAGGTTCCCCATCTTCACCATGACACTCATCCCTTACAAACACTTCTCCATAACAATATTCCTGCCTGAATGTAATGAAGCATTATATGCCAATTCCATTTTACCTTTTCATTTTTTACATGTCAGGTAGGTATCCTACTCAATATAACTGTATCTTTTTTTTTTTTTTTCAATCAAGAGGTACCCAATCACAGAATGGTAGTAGCGGTTATTTTGAGACATAGAGTGTTTCAGTAAAAATAATTTGCCTTTCAGTACAGGTTTTTAAGAAGTGAAAAAAGACATTTTATTAAAATAATTGTTTATTCTTTTTTTTCTCCTTGATGGCAATCAGGAGATTAAGAATAATTTCTGAATTACTATAAATTCCCCTGTATTAGTTATCTATTGCTACCTAACAATATTATCACAGACTTAGTGGCTTATGACAGCGCATGATTATTATTATATCACAGTGTCTGTGGGTAAGAGTTTGGGCATGGCATAGCTGCATGTATCCTCTTATTCAAGTTTTTATAAAGATGAAATTAAGGTATTTGCAGAGGCTGTGGTCTGTCTGACACTTAGGAATGATCTGCTTCTAAGCTCTCATGTGATTGTTGTCAGGATTCAGTTGCTTTGAAAGGTATGGGACTGACAGTCCCATTTTCTTGCTGGGTGTTGGCTGGAATCTACTGTCAGCACCTTGTCATGCAGCTGTGGCAACATGACAGTTTGCTTCTTCAAAACCAGCAAGGAAGAGAGATTTTTATCATAGCAACACAGGTTACAATATTGCATAATCTAAGCTTGTCCTTGTAAAAACATTCACCTATCATCTTGCCTTATTCTATGGGTTATCAACAAGTCACAGGGCCTGTTCACATTCAGGAGAAGAGGATCACTAAAGGGTAGGGACAGCAGAGTCGGAGATCATGTGTGTAACCCTAGCATCTGTCCTGTACAGACCACTCTCTGGACCCCAGTAGTTCACATCCCTTCCACATGCAAAATACATTCATCCTCTTTCTAATGAAACTTCACAACAGACTGGTCCCAGTAAAGTATTAGTATTAGTGCATAATCTCATCACTTAATAAGATTGGATCCAGGTATGGATAAAGATCTTTGTGTGTACTTCCTTTGCAAAATGAAAGAAGCAAGTTATCTGTAAAATATAGACGCAAGTGTTCTTCACCCTCTCCTACACACCCAACATGCAGTGGTTGGACTATCATCTGGGACCATGTATAGGTGTTCATTCATATTAAAGAGTGGGGGTGATGGAGAGGAGTAGTCGCTGCTCCTACAAATTCTGAAATCCAGTCCTGTGAAGGTTGCAATTTCTTGATTATGTATCAAGACCTATGAATAACTCTGCTTTGCTTTTAACTGCACCTTCTTGGTTCTTAACTCTTACTAAGAATTCCAAGAAAGGAATAAAACATTTCCTTCTCCAACTTGTTTAATTGCAAATAAAATAATAGCTTCCTCCTTTCACCATTGCAGTCTGTATATGTTTATATTATAGGGTATTTTCTAAATTGAAAAAGCAAAATGCTTCATCTAAGGTATGGCTTACCATTTTTCACAAAACTAAGCTGGCTGTCGGTAGACCACGTGCTAACTGGTAAAGGGATAAAATAGACATCTTTGCTCTTTGCACTTAATCACTACCTAGAAGCTGCTTACGATCCTACCAAAATTTATGCTGGAGGAGGGAGGAGACTAATGAAGATAGAAAAATTATTATCAACTAAGATCATAAAATTAGTCATAATATAGAGATTTATTTGTTGAACCTAGGTGATATTTAAAACATATTCTTTCTTTTTTAATGAATGTTTATTGGGGTGATGATTGTTAATAAAGTTACATAGGTTTCAGGTGTATAATTCTGTAATACCTTATCTGTATATTGCATTGTGTGTTCACCACCCAAAGTCTAGTCTCCTTTTGTCACCATATATTTGACCCCTTTTAGCCTCTTCTTCCTCCCCACCCCTTTACACTCTGGTAACCACTAAACTGTTGTCTGTGTCTATGAGTTTTTGTACTTTTGTCTTATTCGTTTGTTGCTTTCAGTTTTATATCCCACATATGTGAGAAATCATATGGTTTTCAATTGTTTCTGCCTGAATTTCATTTAGCATAATAATTTCTCTCATCCAGTGTTTTCAGGATAAACTTGTTGAACATTTTAATAAAAGAGCTAATGTGAGTAAAGAAAAAGTGACACTGAGTTTTCCACATATAATAAGCAATGAAAAATATAAGCAAGTTTTAGAACATTATCTATTATGATTGCATCATTATTCTTCTCCTGAATGCCAGAGTAAACAGCTATTTTAATACAGTAGCATTGTTCAAGATAGCATAATTTAAAATTCTCTATCTACAATATATAACAGTTATCATCAGTAATTATCCTCTTTATCTCCTAGAAGATACTCTCTTTCATTCCAGGTAACTAATGAAAGAATATATAAATTATGAACCATGGATGTACCAGTTTTGATTTGAAATTGACACTGTGTAAAATATCAACCATCACCCAGAAAATAAAATTCAAATACATCAGAAAGTTTTCTTTGTTGAAAACTTGCAGGCATTTTGTTGAAAATATGCAGGCACTGACACAAGATTATAATTTTCTTTAATGGGATGTTGCATAGAGTTGTGTTTTTCATTTTAGTGAGCATATGTAAATATGAGCAATCTACCTTCAAGTCATATCAAGAATGCAACATAAATTATGTAAGCCTTGTTTAACACTACAGCAGGCATATGGGCCATAAATAATTCTAAGAGTAATATTTAAATAGAAAATTAAAATGTCATTATTTATTAATTAAAAATATACACACTGTATGTGTAGAGAGAGAGAGAGGAAAGAGGTAGAGGATTACAATGTTGAATCTGACAACTAATTTATAATTTATTACCATTGGAAAATTAATACATAGTATTTGAAAATAAACAGGTATATAGAAATTTTTAAATATATGAAACTCAAAGCATTAGGAAATATAAGATCAACAGAACGAAAATGAAGCAAAATATTGATATTAAATTATAGAAATGGGGGACTTTAAAAAATTAGAATTATTTTCAAACTTCCAAGTAAACAATCTCTGTGTTAGAATACATATATAAGTACTACAATAAAAATATATGTGCTATATATGTGTGTGTGTGTGTGTGTGTGTGTGTGTGTGTGTGTGTGTATATATATATATATATATATATATATATATATATATATATGTATTTATGTAATTTCTACTCCCCTTGCCTAAGATATTGAAAGAAGATGAAGGGGAGAAGATAGCCCTGGCACCTGCTGTTGTGAAAAAGCAAGAGGCCAAGATGTTTGTCAATCCCGTTTGAGGAAAGAGGCCTTCAAGCAGAGGTTAATACTGTTATCACCTCGGTGGAGCACAAGAAGTCTGGGCTGCTGGTGACTGCATGGGATGTGGATCGCACAGAGTTGGTCGTCTTTCTGCCTGCCCTGTCTTATAGGATAGATGTTCCCTACTGACTGCATTATCCAGGGGAAGGCCAAGTTGGGACATCCAGTCCACAGGGAAACCTGCACCGCCATCGCGTTCATACAAGTTAACTCAGAAGACAAAGGAGCTCAAGCTAAGCTGGTGGAAACTACGAGGGCCACCTCCAATGACTGCAATGTGATGTGATGATCAGCCATCACTGGGGAGACAGTATCTTGGACCAAAATCTATGGCTCACATTGCCAAGCTGGAAAAGACAAAGGCTGAAAAAATGTGCCACCAAACTGAGTGAAATGTACACTGTTGAGTTTCCTGGATATAAAATAATAAAAATTCTCCTTTAAATAAAAATGTATAATTACACCAAACATTTTTACACATGGCAAAGAAGACTATTTTAGACTATGGCAATAGGGGCGAGAGATAGGACTCAATGCTGAATAAAGCAAGGCAGTTAGAATGTATAGCCAAAGAACTGAATGGTGTGGTCAATAGATGGAAAATTACTAAGGGGAACTTAATTTGATATTAAGGGTAGGAAGACTCTTGCTAAACAAGCTTAAGGGGATTCTGACTTAAGGCAGGCCAAGGATTCTGCTATCAAGGGTAAAGATGAGGAACTTGATAGGTATCAAAGGTGGGAGGGATTCTCAATAAAACGGTTCAGCAAGATTCTTTGCCAAAACTGAGCAGGCCAAGATTGAGGCCAAGTCAAGAAGAGGACTCAGATGAACCTGACTAAAATTTGTGTCTGCTAATGACAATGTCAGTCCAGACATCATGACTTTGAAGGTAAAAAAATATCTCAGTCCAGACATCATGACTTTGAAGGTAAAAAAATATCTATCTATCTATCTATCTATCTATCTATCTATCTATCTATCTATCTATCTATCTATCTGTCTGTCTGTCTGTCTGTCTGTCTGTCTGCCTGCCTGTCTATCTATCTATCTATCTATCTATCTATCTATCTATCTATCTATCTATCTATCTATCTAGATTTATAACAGTAAAATGGAAACAGGAAGAAAAGAAATGAAGGAAGGAAAAAAGGAAGGAAGGAAGAATGGGAGGTTGGAAAAATAATGATGGGAGAAAGAAGAAAAGTGTGAGGAGGGAAAAAAACAATTGACATGAAAAATGAAGTAAAATACTAAATATACAGCAAATTTAACAGAGTTTACTCATGTGGTTGTATCAGCTGGAAGCTCAACTGGAGCTTTGAAATCCAAGATGTCCTCTGATCCTTCAGAGTCTCTCTTCATTAAGGTCCTCCAATCACTCAGAGACAGAAAGTGGAAGCCTATTCTCTGAAGATAAGGGATTGGAAGTTGCAAAATATTATCACTATTGCCACTATTCAGTATCAAGGCAAACCCCGAGGCCAGTCCAAATTCAAGCTAACAATAAATAGACTCTGAAACTAAACCAGAAGTCATCTGCTTCCAAAGCTAAACCATTTACTAAAAGTAACCTCCTTTTATTTTGAATTACATTCTTCTCTTTTTAGTCCAAGCAGATACAGCTTTTATAAAGATGTTGTCTGCTGCTCATTATCAAATTCTATTCTATTTTCTAATAGTAACACTCAAAAATCACTTTTAAAAAGATCCCTTTGTATTTTATTCTGTAAATCAGAGTGCTAATCAACAAAAGCTTACCATTTTTACAAGTTCTTTGACCTACTTCATAGGCTCCAAAAAGCATCATATTCAATTTTATTGAGGAATAATCTGAAGATTTTAGAACATACTAAATTAGATCTTCACCCTAAGGACATGTTTCACTAGCAACACTGAATCTTTGCCCTAAGGTCATTCTTATTTTGAGAAACATTTGCTGGCAGATAAAACAGGAAATGAGAATTTTATTTCCTAAATGAGCAAGGCCTAAGATGAAAATAGTTTCACTAAACTCTGCTTGAAAATTAAACATTTTTTATCTTTAGTTAAATTATATTTTGTGGTACTTTATTATAGATAGATATAAAAAGTTAATTAGCACTTTATAATTTCTGACCAGTAATCATCTCTCCCAAATCCATAAGTCTGTCAGGTACCTTCTATATCCTCTGTTTCTAGCATAGTTTCAATACTGTTTCACTAGTTCATAACAGTTTCCCCTTTTTTCAGCCTCAAAAACAATTTCTTCTCTGTTTTTCTAGTTTTGACTAAAAGTTTCTTGTTTGTAGTTCTGGCCTCCAGCAAAGATACAAAACTAATGGTACACAATAGGCCTAGGCTTGAGTGGTCCAGAATATCACTTCTTCTGCATTTTATTAGTCAAAGGACCAACCAACCAAAGGACCAAACGTTGGTCAAAGCTAACCAACGTTTGAGAGAAGGATACCGCCTTTTGATATAACTAGTGGCATGGATATAGAACCTCTGTATTTGGAGACTATCAAATGGGAATGAAAAACATTTTCCTATGAATGTTTCAAAATATGAAACCATACTACAAAGTTTTAAGACTAGCATTTTAATGACCCAATATATTAATAACACCATAAAACAAACTATGAGGCAGATAAAAATTAGGAAAAATTTTTTGATATAAGATAGGAAAATAAATAATATTAACCTCAAGTAACACATTATAATAAATAAATGTTATAAAAATATACATCAAAATGTACAAATGACATAATCATGATCAATTTACAAAATATATATATTCATATATATATATATCATATATATATATATATGATTAGCTATTTTATTTCAAATGATTATCTGATATCAAGTTGCATGTCTTTGGGACATATTAATCCTCATAATTGTAGAAAATCCTGAAGACAAAAAAGCACTATTAGAATTAATAAATGAATTTAGTAAAATTGCAGGATAAAAAAATCAACATACAAAAATCAGTTGCTTTTCTATACACTAACAACAAACTATCTGAAAAGGAAATTAAGAATACAATCATATTTACAACAAGAATCAAAAAGAATAGAATACGGTAATAAAATTAACCAAGGCAGGGAAATCTTATACAGTGAAAAACAACAAATCATAGATAAAAGAAATTAAAGAAGAAATAAATAAATGGTAAAACACCCATGTCCATGGATTATAAAACTTAATATTGTTAAAATGCCCATCCTAAACAAAGCAATCTACAGATTCACTGCAATGTTTATAAAATCTTAATAGAATTTTTTTATACAAATAATAATAAAAAAAAGTTATAAAATTCATATGGAATCACAAAAAACCTCTAAGAGCCAAAGCAATCTGGAGACAGTAAAACAAAGCTGGAATGCATCACATTTCCTGATTTCAAATTATATTATAAAGGTATGGTAATTAAAACATCATGGGAGTGGCATGAATGCAGACACATAGCCCAAAGGAACAGAATAAAGATCCCAGATTGAATTCCATATATATATATATATATATATAGTCAGCTGATATTCAACAAGGGTGCCAAGAATACACAGTGGGGGAGGACAGTCTCTTCAATAAATGGTGTTCGAAAGACTGGCTACCCATACGCAAAATAATGAAATGGATCCTGATATTAACACCGTACATAAAAATCAACTCCAGATGTAAAAGATTTAAACATAAGTCTTGAAATTGTAAAACCTCTGGAAGAAAATATTGGGAAAAACTTCATGACATTGGTTGTGGCAATGGTTTCTTGGATATGAAACCAAAAGCAAAGGCAACAAGAATAACAAAAATTAGATAAGTGGCACTGCATCAAGCTTAAAAAAAAAAAAAAGTTCTACACAATGTAGAAACAATAAGCAGATTGAAAAGGCAACCTACAGAATGGGAGAATCTATTTGCAAGTCAAGTATTTGATTAGAGCTTATTAGAACTCCTACAATTCAATAGCGAAAAAGACATAACACAACTTAAAAATAGCTAAAGTATTTGAATAGACATTTCTCTAAGAAGACATACAAATGGACAATGGGTATGTGAAAAAATATTCAACAGTACAAATCATCAGGAAAATGCAAACCAAAACCGCAATGAGATATCTACCTCATATCTGTTAGGACAACTACTATGAAAAAACAAAAAAATAACATTGGTGAGGATGTGGAGAAATGAGAATCTGTGTACTGTAGGTGGGAATGTAAAATGTTGCAGCTGCTATGAAAATCAGTAGGGAGGTTCCTCAACAATTTAAAAATAGAATTACTGTATGATACAGCAACCCATTTCTGGGTATTATTAAAAAGAATTGTAATCAGGGTCTTGACGAGATATACCAGGGGTGCCAAAAAATGTACGCATGACTTATATTCATCTTTTGTTATCAGTATATATTGAGTATTACAATTTTAATACAGTTTTCCCTTTCTTAACATGTGTATACTTTTTTTTTGGCTGTATGTGTGTCTATGTTTATTGTAACATTGTTCACAAAAGCCAAAATATGAAAACAGCCTATGAATACAGACAAATGTCCATGGATGATTGAATGAATAAAGAAAAGGTGGTATATAGATATAATGGAATATTATTCAGACTTTAAAATGAAGGAAATCCCACCACATGCAATAGCATGGATGAACAAGTATGACATTATGCTAAATGAAATAAGCTAGTCACAGTAGGACAGATACTGCATGAGTATAGAGATAATAAATCCCTCTTTGAACCTTAAGGCCTTTGATTGGACTTCGGTTTTAATTCTTATTTTCTTGACTCTTTATTCTTGAAAGTTGTCAGAGGCAAAACACTTTTCTAAATTATTTTAGCTTTAATTAGAATCATCCAATTTTTCTTATATCCTGAAATTAAATGGAACTAATGCTATGGCATAGAGAAAGTTGAAAGTTCTAGGGGGGGGGGGGGGGGAATAAACAAGCAAAGAGGAAACAGTAGTAATCCCTCAGCCAAAACAGAGAGTGCTTTTCTTACACATGATTTTCTTTGCTTTTCTCTGGAGTCCAGAACTACTGTAGTTTACTTGGCAAGGAAATTTCAAGTTGCAACTATACTTGACTCCTTGCCAAGATTAAATTTCCCAATTGCTGCAAGAGATTTAGACAGTTTTCCTCAAGACATCACATGCTTTAAAGAATGGTTAAGACTCTCTGTCCAGTATCATCTCACCTGTTTGATAGTGGGGGAGTGTGGATTAGACAGGCCCTTCCTGTGAGCCAAACAGGCAGAAAAAAATAAAAAGTAAAAAAAAATCCCCCAACTGTAGTTGTTCTTCAGTTTCAAATGCAGTTCAGACTATCTATTCACTAATATATCAGAAAGTGAAAATCTGTTATGAGCAATTTTAGCAAAATTTGGTTTCTGGTTTAAATTTTAGAATTATTTGAAAAACTTTTTTGCATGGGATAGCTTCTGAGATTTAAATCCAAAAAAACCTGTCAGGTTATGATTGTACAGAAGCTTATATTCATTGTCTTAAAAGAAAATGAAAAGAATATAACTATAGCGATAGCCTTAAAAAAAAAAAATTCTGATAACATTTTCCTGCAGGCAAGTTATTTAACTTTTATTGTCAATTTCTTATTTTATATAAGGACATGCTCTTGCCTCAAAATATTGTTTCAGCAAATTAAAAATAAATACATTATGCTAACTTAAAATTTGAAAGGTAAAACTTTGCCTTTTTGTTGTTGTTGTTTTTTCCCTAACAATCTATGTCTTAAAACAATTCTGACTTAATTTTAGTGTATAGGGACAAATAGTCATTTCATTCTTTTGCATGTGGCTTTCCAATTTTCCCAGCACCATTTATTGAAGAGGTTTTCTTTTCTTCTATTTTGGGGAGCTCCTTTGTTAAAAATGATTTGTCCATATATATGTGGGTTTATTTCTGTGTACTCAATTTTGTTCCATTGGTCTGTGTCTGTTTTTCTACTAATACCATACTATTTTGATTGTTGTCATTTTGTAGTAACAAAATGTAATTTGAAGTCAGGGAGTGTGATACCTCTGGCCTTGCTGATTTTTACAGGATTGCTTTGGCTATTTCAGATCTTTTATGGTTCCATACAAATCTAATGTCTTTTTTGTTCCATTTCTTTACAAAATACCATTAGGATTTTGATGGATCAAAGCCCAAATATAAGACCTGAAAAAATACAAGTCATAGTAAGAAAACATAGATATTAAATATATGGACCTTGGTCTTAGAGAGGATTTTATTAATTTGACTTCAGAGGCAAGGGAAGTAAAAGCTAAAATAAATGAATGGGGCATTATCAAACTAAAAAGTTTCTGACAGCAAAAGAAACCATTGAAAAAAAAAGAGGCAACCAACCAAATGGGAGACAGTATTTGCAAAACAGTAGATCCAATAGGAGCTAACATCCAACATATATAAAGAACTCATACAACTCAATAAGAAAACAAACAAACAATCCAATTAAAAATGGGCAGAGGACCTAAACAGACACATCTCCCATGAAGACAAACAAATGACCAACAGATATACAAAAAGATGCGTAACTTCACTAGCTATTAGGGAAATGCAAATCAAAACCACCATGAGATACCACCTCACCCTGTTAGAATGGCTATCATCAACAAGACTAGTAATAACAAATGGTAGAGAGGTTGTGGGGAAAAAGGAACCCTTATACACTGCTGGTGGTAATGTAAACTGGTATAGCAAGTATGGGAAACAGTATGGAGGTTCCTCAAAAAATTAAGAATAGAATTACCATACAACTGAGAAATCCCTCTTTTGGGTATCTACCCCCAGAATATGAAAAGATTTATCCATAAAGATATGTGCCTCTATGTTCACTGTAGCATTATTCACGGAGGCCAAGACATGGTAACAGGTGAAGTGTCCACCAATAGATGACTGGATAAAGAAGATGTGATACATATATACAATAGAATATTATTCAGGCAGAAGAAAATGCTGCCATTTGTGACAACATGGACCAATCTTGAGATTATCATGCTAAGAAAAATAAGTCAGACAGAAAATAATTGACAACCGTACGATTTCACTCATGTGTGGGATATAAAACTGAAAGCAACAAATGAAGAAGAAAAGCAAAGAAATAAAAACTCCCAGACAGACACAATAGTACACTGATTGTCATTGGAAAGTAGGTAGGGACAGAGGAAGAAAAGGGTAACAGAGGCCAAACTATAGTGATGGAAGTAAATTTGACTTTGGGTGGTGAATATACAATGCAATATACACATGAAATATTACAGAATGTAAACTTGAAACCTATATTAATTTATTAACTAATGTCACCCCATAAGTTAAATTAAAAAAATAAAAGATAAAAATTCTGAAAGTTTGGTAAATTTGCTCAATGGATAATGTAATTTTATATGTTATTCCTTCTTTTCTATTTACAGTTTTCCCAGTCACAGAAGTAGTAATTAAAAATATACAACACAACCACCTTTCAATGTATCAGATAAAATGTAAAAATGCAAAAAAAAAAATAAATGAAGCTATACAAATATATAATTGGGGCATTTGCAGGTTAAGAAATGATTCTGACATCCATAAGTCTACTCATATTTAAACAGATTTATAATAATTTTTGTTTTCACTTCTAAATTACTTTCAGTCATTTTGAAACAATCTTTGAAAAAAAAACATTCAGCTTGAATGTTGGAATTCCCTAATCTTCAATTAAATTAAAACAAAATAAAGTTTACAAAATATAATAGTATATTTACTAGACATTCACTGGGGTCCTTCCCTCTATTGAAAGGTTTGTTAGATTAAAAACTTTACTATATAAGCTAATATTATTTGTTATATTGCAGATAATGGAATAGCAATCAGGTAGAGGAGATTTAATGATATTAGCATGGAATTACAGGAAAGTTGCTGATAGGTCGAATAAAAAATCCATTGATTTGAAAGAAAGGAGAGAGAGAATACTTACAAGAATTTTCTAAACTATTAAATATCATACATGGTATAAAATACTAATACTTTCTGATAACATATTCATTCAACTGTTTTGCATAACTATATTCTATATATTTTGGTTATATATTATTGCTAAGTTGAAATTTCATTTTTAAATTATTCTTTGACTACATGAAGCAATATCACATTATTAGACATCTGAAAAATATTAAAGAATAAATTCTTAGTGCTGACTTAAAGGTATTCTTTTGGTCATAAATGTCAAATATTTTCTGGCACTGGTACTGCTTTTGGAAAAGGGGGAATTACATATTTTGAGGCAAAACAAGTTTTTAATCAAATCTGTATTAATTCCTAATATAAATTAAAGTGTTTTTTTAACATGCTTTTTATATTTGGTAGTGACATATTGAGTTCTATTTAGTATTACATAGTCTTATAACAATAGGGAGATAATACTAGACCTAGCTCTTTTATCCTACTGAAGTTTCTGAGAGAAAGAATGTTTGTACAGGCTTCTCCTGTACTACATTTATAATACAAGTCTATAAACACACAACAAAGAAGGTAGATATAAACTGTGAAAAATATGGATTAAGGAAGGCAAGGAATGTTAGAGGCAGAGAAGATATGTTGAATGAACACTTAACATATTTTTCTTTCCCTAAAATCTGAGTGTCACTGTGGGAAAATTGCCCAGTTTTATTCTACCAGGTCACAGTATTCTTAGCAATAACATGTAGTATAATGAACTGTTTTGGAAATGAAGGATTGTATAGGCGGTATTAGGAAGAAGTATGTCATGTCTTCTGGGTTTTTAACTTCCGTTTTCTTTCATTGATTTACAGCATCAATTCCTTGCATGATCTGATCATTTTGAATTCTGAAGGGTTTTAAAACAGCAAGCAACCTTGTAAGAATGATTTAAAAACCTTCAAAAGTTCCTAGTTTTATTTCTCATAAACGTCAAAACTCCACAAGCTATGCGGTCTTCACACAAGGAATAATCAATCCTGTATCGTTAGTTTGCACTGATGGTGAATATTTCTCATCTCTGTCAGATTCGAGTGAATAACTCTATCAGAAAAGTAAGTCTGCCATTGATAGACATGTTTATCACTTGACATACGAATCACATTTTCTGTAGCAAAGATCAAGATCAGTAGTGACAATTCACTTTTTAGTCCCTGAATGGCAATGGCCTTCTTGTCTAAACAAAACCCCACAGTAGGTGGAGAAGACAGGATGATAATTATGCTTAATTTGAATTTTGCCATTAATGTAAATGGAAATTTAACAAGTATGCAAATGAAAAATTCTAGACCTTTGTTTCTACAAAAAGTCCTAAGTTAAGGCCACACCTCAGCAGTACTTTTGAATTAAATACAATCTCTCTTCTGATGTTGTATTTTGCCCTTCCATGGTAAATAGAACATTACTCAGAAAAGACAATGAATAAAATAGAACAGGGACAGGAGCTACCCAGATACATGTTAATGATTTACGTTCAACTAGAAGGCTATAGAAAACTGAGATAAATTGTGCTATTCATAAGTGTCCTGGAAACTATCATGTAGTGATTGAGAAAATCAAATAAGAATTTTGTTGTTTTTTAATTCTTAAAACACATTTTCATATGGAAAAATTGGTTAGAGGAAAAATGGTGCTCAAAGTGTTTTATTTTTCCAATAGCATAATAAATATTTCAAACAAATTTTAAATTTTCTATAATTGTACATTCTAAAAATTACAAATCATAGTTTTATATGGTTAAGTTTACTACTAAGCAATATTTAATTGGGGAATTATTTCATCTGTAAAAGAATATCTGCTTATGTAATTAAGTTCCAGAATATAGCCTGAAAATGAATGCGTACAACATCATTTATTATAACATAGCTTAGCTTTAAACTTTAAAACATCAAATTTTATAATCAGTATTAGAAAAAATGAGGTATGACTGACTTGCTAAGAATTCCACCCTGATATTATATTTTAGTTATATCATTAACCTCTGAAATTGTCAACATTCTGCCATGCATTTAATCAGCATCTAGGTTTTAGAATTAGCATTGATTAAAGTATACGTAATGTTTTTTAATTTAAAAACGTTTTAAAAGATAATGATATCTGAACATCTGCTTTTCTTTCAAAATGTAGATGTGTGAACAAAAAAGGCAATTTTCAGCAAGTCTTTTTTTTAGTTTATGTTATTTATAGAAACTATAATTCCATTTAAAACAAGAAGACGTTAGCATATTGCTGACTAAGCTAAGGAAACTGACAGAATGTTAACATATCCTGTTTTGTAAACTAATGAGATGGAAGAAGAGATCTTGAGAGAGAACACATGCATCAGAATCACATGGAAAGCCTATTAAAAGCAGATTGCTGGACCCGATTTAGAGTTTCTGATACAATAGGTCTCGGGTGAGACGTTTCTAACCAATTCCTAGTTGATGGTGATGCTACTGGTTTGGGGACCACACTCTGAGAACCACTTTATCAGGGCTATATGCTATTCCACTAATTGTCTTGATAAGCATACTATGAAGTGAATTTTCCTATATAAATGTATGCTAAATAGTATAACTTTTATTATTGATGAAAAATAAAATATTTATCTGAAAATTGTGTATTGACATTCAACACAATGAGCTATATTATCAAGTGAAGAAATTCAGTTTAAAGATAATTAATAGAGCAGTTTGATTAATGTTGGGAAAAAAAGACCACCTCTGCCATCTTGAATGATTAGGGGTCTGGGAGTTAGCTAACAATAGACTGATTAACAGGAATTAGTGTAATCATATGCAGGTGCACAAAAGAAGGAGCTCTTTGAATAGCTAGAGATATGGATTTATATATCCACTTAAAAAGAGAAAGGGAGCAGGGAGGAAAGGCTTCCATGGGAAGAACAAATGGTCTTAATGGGGGAACGACAAATCAACTTACTTTTAGGGAAATTAAGGTAGGAAGTTTGCTATAATGTTTGTTTATGTCATTTCTTATCAGACATCTCTCTTCTTTCTGGCTGAGAAACTTTCTGGCTGAGAAAAAGGGATTTATAGAAATTTCATTCTTGGTCTCCTTCCTGGGAGGGAAGTTGCCTTGAAGACGGGATTCTGGCAGCTTCCACTCAAAAAGTTTTGCCTTTAGTCAGGTAAAGGAAACTCCCCAACGTCTTCTTTTACATCTGTTGGATTTCAAATATCTTCAGTTTAAAATAATGTTTATGCCAAAGCTGTGATCTCTTCCGAATGAAAAATTCTGTGCAAACAATTAAATCCTAGCACACTGGAAGAGATTTTCAATTTTCAAAGCAAATTTAGTCAACATGAGTATAACTAATTTTAAGAATATGTATTTAGAATTCACTGCTTAATTTGTTCCTGTTTTTCACAGTGAGGCAGAGTTTAAAAAGCATAATCTATTAAAATGTAACAAAATAATTAATTTGAGATAAGGAGGTTGAATCTCAAAATTTTAGAAACAAAATAATTGACATATTCTGTACCCTAACTGTACACTATTGTATAAACAACAGTATTTTCAGTTACTTATTTCTAAATATTTTCCAACCAGTCAATAGAAATGTTTCTCTTTAACAATATTTTGTCATCAATTTCCTTTATGTTTTGTTCTTGTCCCGGTGGTAGACTCTAGCCAGAGTTTTGGACATTTAATGGATGATCCGGTTTTGCAGAGACAAAGAGTCTTAACGGATTGAGAAAAGCAATCATTAGAATAAGAATACCATTTACTTAAGCTGCACTTTAATATAAGTTTATAATCACAGTCATATGCACTAATTTTTGCATACTTCTATTCCACTAATAAAAGTTTTTATTGTTTCCACATTCATTAATTTTTCTGGACTGTACTGGAAGTTGACTCTTAAATTTTAGACAACTGAAAAAAATCTAAATTTTATTTCTAATGTGGCACAATTTTATACTGTAATGGAAATCTGGTCACTAATAGTAATGGTCAATTACATTAGAAAGATTTAGTTTTCTAAATGCTGCTCTTACATTGTTGACTGTATAAAAGATATAACAAAGAAGACAAAGAAAATAGTTGAAAAATGTAAGACTTCTATTATTACCCTGGGCAAAGCACAAGTCAAAAAAAAAAAAATGTGGTGGCGGAGGCATTCAATTTGTCCGAAGCTTCATAGAAAGGATAGTGATAGAGAAAGAAATCAGGTTCCCTGACCCCCTGATACTATGGTAAATTTTCAGAAGAAAAATTGATAGGTCTCTTTAGTGATGATTTAACTCCGATAAAAAGAGTAACTGTTTCATGACATTATAGGTTCTTTAAAGTCAGGGGATCACATTTCATTCTTCTGTGTGCCTGCATAATTTATAAAATTTTAGAGTCCCGTATATTCTCATCATGAATGAAAAATATTTAAATCATTTTAGATCATCAGGCACATGGTGTCCCCACTCCCATATCACATACTCATACCCTGCACAGCTTGCTCTGTTCATATCCTCCACTTGACTAGTCCTGGTTTGCATCCTTTAAAATAAACCAGTAATAGTAAGTATATCACTTTCCCGCGTTTTTGTGAGAACTTCTACTCAATTAGTGAACCCAAGGAGGGGGTTGAGGGAACCCCCAAATTTGTAACCAAGTGAGGCAGAAGTGTAGGTAGCCTGGGCAGCTCATTGCAGCTAGTGTCTGAAGTGGCGGTAGTTTTGTGGGTCTGAGCCTTCAACTGTGGGGTTGCTGCTAAACCTGGGTATTTAGTGTCAGTATTGAATTGATCTATTTGACACTCTGTTGGTGTCAAGTAACTGGAGAATTGGTCTTGGGAAAGATACAACAACATGTTTTGTGTCAGGGAGAAAAACACGCAAAGGCTAAATTATTACCCCTGATCACAAGAAGGCAAAGTGAGGAAAGGGGAGACTCACATGAAAGAGAATTCAAGTTTATCTCAAATGCTGTGAACAGTTATAAGTAATAATCTAAAATTATAAATCCTTGTTTCTATTTCAGTTAAAAATTATATATTTTGTGAAATAAATTGATACATAAAAGACCTTCAAGAGACATCTATCATACATTCTTTTTTTTTAAGTTAAAGTGTCTTGGGGTGACAATAGTTAGTAAAATCACATAGGTTTCAAGTGTACAATTTTGTAATACATCATTTTTATATCACATTGTGTGTTCACCACCCAGAGTCAGTTTATGGACATTCTTATAGGTCTATATTCTAAAAAACTTAGAATTATTGCATCTAAATATTGAATTGGATATTTTAAATAAACCTCTACAGAGTTTGTAATACACAGTATGCAAACTTTAAATGATAAATTATTGCAATAATAAAATGTCACATACATTATGAATAATTCATGGGAAGAGAAACAATAGAGAAATTTAACTCAGAGTCAGGACATACCAGAAAATTCTGTTTAATTCCATACATTTCTCTGTGATATCTAATGAAACCCCAAATTGTAACTAATTATCTAATATTGTCATTGTCTTGCTTTGTTTTAAGATAATTGATTAAGTAATTTCTTAATGTCCCTGATTTGTCCTCCATGGGATTTATTTATAATATTAGCTCTCATTTCATTTAGGTGGTATTTTGATGCAGTCACTTCTGGCACCACATTCTCTTTAAAATGAGAAACAATGTGATGTAAGCAGTGTTGCAGTCCTGAACAGAATACTGATGCATGTTCTAGACCAGAGCTGCAACACTAGATGCAATCAAGTTACTTTAACTCTGATCTCTTAATTAGTAAGACAGACAAAGTGAACTGTTCAGTTTCTTGTAACTCTAGGGTGCTATGTGCCTAATATTAAAATTCTCTGAAATGAATAACTATATTTTTATTTTACATCTTTCATTACATATTATAATATCTATAGCCACACAGCTCCCACCACCACACCCTCCCCCCAATAAAAACTAAGTATTTTGCCTCACCACTTTTTAATAAAGTGAAGAGAGAAAGCATTAGTCTTCTATTGTTCCTATAACAGATTACTTCAAATTTAGTGCAACATACATTTATTATCTTACAGTTCTGGAGATCAGGTCTGATACAGTTCTCATTGGGCTAAAACCAAGGTGTTGCCAAGTCTGTGTTCCTTTTTGGAGTCTCAGAGGCAGCTTCTAGAGACCAAACATATCCCTTGACACCTAACCCTCTTACTCCATTTTCAAAGTTAACAATATGGCATCTTTTAACCAGTGCCCTGCAAATTGCCATCATTTTTGTGTCATTATCTCTCCTTTCTCTCACAGCTGGCATACCTGAAACTAACTTGAAATATATATAACCTGAAACTAACTTGCTGTTGAATAGCTATTCATACTATATCTAAAAATGCAAAACCTAGACATGCATATGGTGTAACGCAGAGGACTTTTGCTTTGGAAAAAGAAGACCTAAGATTCAAAGCTGCATTTCATCACATTAAACCAATGTCATTTAAAACCTAGTTTTTCTCATTTAATACTGTATGAGCTAATAATATAAGTAAAGAAGGGGGGAATAACTTAGGTATGATAATCAGGAGTTATGTAATTTTGAGTAATTATTGAACATCCGCAAATACCCATTTTCATATTTATAAAAGTGAATAAATATATAGGGACAGTCCCAATAGGACTTTGAAAGTATGTTTATATGATTCTGTCTATCCTGACCCTATGGTAATTCATGATATATGTTTGTATCATGTTACATTTGGCCAGTGTATGACAGCTTTCCTCTGCAATTGGAAGATAATAATTAAATACTATATTACAAACTATATTTTGCTACAATAACCACAATTATTATAATATAATATTTGATGAAATATATTGATGTATTACAATATGTAACAGGGTATAAAAGGAGGCATTTTAGGGATCCTAGAAAGTTAGGTAAGATAAACCTCATAAATAAAAAAACACCCTCTAGGTCTCAATGTTGATGAAAGTAGCACCCTTAGATTCCTTAGTATGGGATTATTGCACAGCTGTTTGACTAAAAATACCAATTACTCATCTCTAGTTTCATATAAACAGCCTAGACACTCACATGCAAGAAGATTTTTAAGGAAAATTTGGGCAAATAAGAATGCAGTCCTCTATTCTCTATGAGAAACCTTCTATTCTCCCTGAACTAAACTAAAGGATTCTTGTTTTGTGTTCCCAGGAGTTCGGGACATAGAAGCATTCTTTTGACTCTTGCGTTGAGTCTTAAGGTGTGGTTCTTGGAAATTATCTAATATACAGAAGGATCCCCAATATTATCACAGAAACAAAACAAAAAAGTTTTTAAAATACCAACAGTATTGTCACAAAATACGCTGTCTGTTAACTCAATAAATAGAATAACTGTCTCAGAAAGAAGTGCAGGTGTGGCTTTTGATCTGTGAAGTGAAGTATAATTTAATATAGGAAGTTATGGCATTTTTAAAGGTATTATAACACCTTGAACTAAAAGATATAGAGATAGAACATAAAAAAGAAACCTTTGGACCTGTAATATACTACAGTAGAAGCAGATCCAAATATACTCACCTATAAACCTAAGCTCTTTCTTATGGGAAAATAAAGGATGACTCATAAGGCAGAAATAAAACCCAGAGGGTAAAGCAAAGATCGGCAGAGAATCTTTTTCTGGGAGGAGGAGAAATAAGCCCTAATCAAGAAATTGACAACACACGTCCAGCTGGATTTCAGCACTGCAACCCACCCTTGACTGCTATTGGCCTAACAACACCAAGCCCCAATGCCTTATTAATGGAAAAATCAAATACAATTTCCCTATGACTGACTCACCATTATATGTTAGGTGTTTGAAAGATAGATCATTTGTTTTTTTTTAAGTTCACCAGTTTTTAGATTGAGAGAAAGTCTACATGTAGCAGTACACTTACGGAGCCTCATCCACACTTGTACTTGATTTAGAAGTGAGCTCCTGAAATAGGAGAAAATAATCTACTAAGAGGAGACTTTATAGGTCATGGGAGGAGCGTGAAACAGGAGAATTTGTGACCTGACAACAGGCTGGGTCAGGTTAAAAATGATTACAAATTCTTTAACATTCCTTGCATTGAGATATGTTTTCTAATTATCCTCCCCTTCCATCTGTGCTGGCCTGTGATTTATCTTACCTCTTAGTATAGCAGAGGTGATATTTTGAGAGTTTTTAGCCTTTTCTGTAAGAAAAATGCCAACTTCTGCATTAGTCTTTTTAGAGCCATCAGTTTCCATGTAAGAATCCCAACTACCCACCTGAAGAGGCCACACTGAGAACCTCTGAGACTACATGGAGCGGAAGAAGGCTCCAGCCTTTTCCAGCCCTGCAACCATTTAGACACTGTCCCATGCATGTGAGTGAAGCCATCATGAACACTCCAAGCCCACTCAGCTTTCCAGCTGAGTATGATCAATTTATACCAGTAAAAACTAAATGATAGTGAAAAAATTTCCAGCTGAGCCTTGCCTGGAATTCATCCCTGCTCCATTTACTGACCCAAACAATTGTGAAATATAATCTAATGTTTGTTGTTTTAAATCACTAAATTTGGGGAAGTTTACTGTGAAATAATATGTAATTGAATACCTGCTAAATATCTTAGGTGAATATAACGATCGCCGTATAGGCAATAAATGTTTTTCTAATAAATATAATTTAATCTTTATAACATTATCTTCAATTTACACTTGAAGAATTTGAAGTGCAGAGACAGAGGTCAGTGAACTAAAAAGCCTCTAAGCCAATGTGGCCTGCAAAGACGAAAATATTTACTATTTTCTCCTTTACTTAAAAAGTTTGCTGATACTCAAATTATTCTATCTTTTGGCCAGCAGAATCTCTTCAGATTGGCTTCTGATCTTTTGATTGGCTTCAGATTGGCTTCTGATCTTTTGACATAACCCCAATAATCTTTTGTAGCTTTTTGCTTTATAGTATAACAAAGTGTTCGGGTTCCCTTTGTGTATAATCTGCCCCAGACCTGGAATCAGCCATTTCTCCAAGGAGTGATCTCAATTCCTTTTAGTAGGAAATGGCATTTAGAGACCACACTGTGGGTGATTCTCTTCACTATTGAATTAGACATTGTTTCTAGGTTATTCTTTAAAAAAAAAAAGTTAAAATTTTATTATTTATTAAAGTATACTTGACATACAATATTATATTAGTTTCAGGTTATGCAACATATTGATTTGACAGTTATATACCTTACCATGTGACCAACCCCATAAGTCTAGTAACCATCTGCCTCTATACAAAGTTCATACAGTATTATTGACAATTTCCATGTGCTGTATATTATAGCCCTGTGACTTATTTATTTTACAATTGGAATTTGTACATCTCATTCCCCTTCACCCATTTTACCTATTCCCCATTCCCCTCCCCTCTGGCAACTATCAGTTTCAAAAAAAAAAAAAATAATAATAATAATAATAACTACAATGTATTGAAACATTAAATAATTTAAGTTTATGATTTAGACACTAAGATTTAGATATTTAGCTAAAGATACTAGGAACTAACTTATTAGTCAACTTTGAAGGATAGTAGTTTTCATTACGCTGAAAACTAGTAAATGAAGGGGGAAAAAAACTGCCTTTCCTACATGAACCGTATTTCAGAGTAAACAAATAGCAGTTGGGAAAGTTCTCTCAATAGAAGCTGTTAATAAAAGAAGAGGAATGACAGAATGAAAATATTATCTATTAGCGAAAACTCTAAAGAAACAATGGATGTAGAAAATGACCATCGGTGAGCATCACAAAAGAGCGATAATATTGTGCACCGTCCGATGGAAGCACAGCATGCCGTCTATTAAATATTTTCATCTAACACCTCAAATTTAAGTCAAATCAATCCTTCCAGATCTAACAAACACTTGACAGGAAATCTAGAGTACAGGAATGTATCAAACGATATAATCCCATGGGAATACAATGAGCAAAATCTAGAATGTGAGAAATTCTATAAGGTAAACAACCCAGTTTCTTAAAAAAAAAAAAAAAAAAATTATAAGAGAAAAAAAAGGGGGTGGGGGGAAGGAAAGCCTACAGACTAAAAGATTTAGATATATCAATCAAATATAATATATTAACCTGACTTAGATATTGGGTCACACTAATACTTGTGGGGGAAATGAGACAATCAGTGAAATGTGAACACTTATAGCTGGTTGATGATATCATGGAATTAATGCGGGCTTTTAAAAGATGTGGTAATAATATTATGCACATGTTTTTTAAAAAAATATTCTGCATATTTGAAAGATATAGAAAACATTCCGTTTTTTTTTTAAATACAACTAATGAAATATATCTGGGATTCACGTTAAAATAACTCAGTGGGAAGTGAGGGAGAGGTAAGTAGCAGTACAGTGAAACAAGAGTGGCCAAAGCTGACAACTGTGACGGCTGGAAAATGGGTACTTTCGTTTCCATGATACTATTTTCTCTACTTTTGCATGTGTTTCAAATTTTCCATTATAAAATGTGATACAAAAGGACATTTTAAAAGTTGGCTGACACCCTAGTCTGAGAAATTAACTGGATCAGGGCTACTTACTTACTTACATATTAAAAAAGCAGAATCACGGTATTTCTATCTCTATTCAATTTTCCATGCGACAGTACTTTCTCAAAATATGAAATGATGGCTAAATCCAGCTTCATTGTATGACAAATTACCAGGTGCTTTGGGGTATAAACTGATTCAAGCTTCACCTCATTATTCAGAAAACATGGTCAGTGCAGTATTCCTTAGTGACACTATAACTTAATTTTAAGCCTTTGGAAGAGAGAAGTAAATAGAATAAGATAAAATCTAAAGAGCTGAAGATATAAAGTATCAAGAAAGGTCTTACTAGTTAGATTTATTAAAAGTTTAAAAAAACAAACAAAAAAAAAAACCTTTATGAGCCAAAAAATTTCTTATAGATTTGCTGGCTTTGTAAAACGTTATGAGTTATCTGTATTGCAACTCCATAAAAATTACAATAGTGAGTTTTTAAAAGTCCTAGCAATTGAATGTGGACTTTGGTCTTTCAGATCAAATTACATGAAATATGTCATTTCAATGGTTAACGTACAAAACATATCAAAACTAAAACATGTAATACCTAAAAACTCTCTACTGTAGTGCATTATTTAAACCCTAATGATTAGCACTGTTTCATTGAATTATGCCCTGATTCTCCCGTGTTCTTCGTCAGATGCTAAACAGAGCAAAATCTGAGGTTTCTAGTAGAAGAAAGAAATTCTACCTCAAGACTGTAACATAGGAACCCTGTCTGAATTTCTAAACTGCTACCCTGTGGTACAGATTTCAGACAATTGTGTGAGTCAATTCCTCGATATGATTCTCTCTCTTTCTCTCTCTCATATATACATATGTATGAAATCTACTGATTGTAAATATTAATCAAGTCTACAAAATACTTTCACAGCCACATCTAAACTAGTGTTTGACCAAATAACAGGGCACCATTGCCTAGCCAAATTGAAACATAAAATTAACCATGACAAAAATCCATGTTCATTTTACTTGTGGGCTTCTGGTTATGATGTACCTGAATACAACCCTATGGAGAGCAAAGTTTCCTGCATTTTGTACCTAGCAGCTGTACGATAACTAACTTTACATCCTCATCATCTGCACTCTGCAAAGATACAAACTCCTTGATACTAAGTGCTTAATATTGTCATTTTTATATCTCTAGTGAATAACACAGGGCCAGATACCTCCTTAAACCACAAATATCCATTGTGAGAATGACACAATTTTTAAAACATGGTATGTTAGTACAAAAGTTCAGTAGTTTCTTATAAATGGAATGCATAGAAGTATAAAATTAGACAAGATTTAAAGATAATAAACCGTCAGGTGATTAATATTAAGCATAATGTCCAACTGGAATAATTATAATGTATAATAGAGAAATTTCCAAGATTTAAGAGCCACCCTGTATATATGTATAATATGTCCCCAATAATAACCTGCTATTTATAATATTGCTTACCGTAAGCATCCCTTAGTCATAATTTAAATGACAGTTGCAGATTCTACCACATCAGTACAAACAGATGGTAATTGCAACACGAATGAAGCAGATTGTTAGATGCTACTATGTAGACGGGGCATATTTGTTATTTTATGAAATTAATCATCTAATGACTCAGATGACTTGCATCCACATTAGCAATTAGGTTTTTGAATCAACATTTTGGAAGAAAGAGGGTTGTGCAGTTGAAATACTTGATTAGTAAGACATGGACTCATTGCAGTGACAGATGACAAAAATATTTACCATATACGAGTTAAAATCTGATAAGACGAAAAGTAGGCAAACCTCACACAGGTCAAAAACAGAGTTACCACAAGTTTACTTCCATTATAAACCAGACTGACAAGTGGTCAGTTTGTAATTTTGTGCACGTGTGTGTGTGTGTGTGTGTGTGTGTGTGTGTGTGTGTGATTTTTACACCAATTTGTTATAATAATTCTATTCATAACACTTAATTACTTATAATTTTGTCTTAACTATTAGGGAAAGATAGATAGATTGATAAATACGTACATAAATACATACATACATATCTATATATTTTAAATGTCACCAAATTTTTTGCATCATTCATAAATATTAAAGATCAGATGAGTAAATTAACTTTTTTGATTTTATCTGTTTCATTACTCTCTTTATTACTAAAGATAAAATGATACAAAAATGTTTGTCATGTTATGTTTCTAAGATGTGATTTTAAAATCAAATCTTTATATATATTGTGATTTGTTTCCAGTTGGACGTTTTCAGCATGAATGTAGTTTCAAAACTAAATAAATATATATATATATAGTGGGAAAGATACAAATATATGCAATTTGGATGTAGAAAAGCATATGAATGAGTAATGCATACGTATTGTACCAAAGTTTTACAGTTCCTTATATCACATTCATGATTCATCTTTTAATAGCTTTGTTCTTTTCTGGTGATGTTATTAGTGAGTAAAAATAAATAATTCGTGGCATATAATTTAGTGGAACATATGTCTGTTTATTGATACAAGGGAGACAGTTTCAAACCACTAGGATCAGCCCCTGCTCCTATTTCTATGCACAATTGTATATTACCACATTTAGCTACATATTAAAAGCTAGAACATTTAAATTTTGCTTTTTAGGTACATTTTCTCAATACATGAGGACTTTTTTAAAGCTCCATAAAAATTACATTGTGTTTTATCATGGTAAGTATTCCCAAAAATATAACAACAAGTTTAATACAAGGGAGGAATCAATATTTTCTCAAATAAATGCCTTTTAAATTAAGTTCAAGCAAATTGCAATCTATGCATGTAGAATATCAATGATAAAAAATGATTGATTAGGTAATATTACTGAATTTCTAGTACTTTAATGTTTGAAAAAGAATCTATGTCCTAATTACTTTCCGATTGACTTAGAAATTTTATTTGTAAAATTGTATAATTCTTAATGCTTGTAGGCATAGAACCCCTGAGCTCAATATTCCTTTACTTTAACATTTGCAAAATCTCAGCTCTCTGCGACTACCTGCAGCATTTAAACTTGAACAAACAAACCTTCTTTTCTTATATGTGATAACTATGTCTTTTCTACAGCATAATCATTAGTTTTAAAGCTCTGCAGAGAATGAGGGATTTGATAGTAGTACTAAACTTTTCATCTCCTCCAAATGTGGACATCCATTTGAAATGAAGATGTTAATTCAGAATAGTAAAGACACATCTTCACCTACAGTTAAGGAAAGCGTTTAGTTACATAAACAATTCTTGAGCTTCTGAAGGCAAATTTCTCTATTATTTTCATCATCTATATGATAATATGACAGTAAAGCTAAAACTCCATCTTTTTAAAAGAGTTTAGCAAAAATATCAAAGTTAAAATGTAGTTTCAACAAGAAAAAGAAAACCAAGACTAATTTTCTGGTAAAGAAAGCAACCATAATCGGGGTCTGATAATTAATAATGATTGTAAACAGGAAATATATAGATCCTTAAAGGTGAAATCAAATAACATGAGAAGACATTAGGAACATAAGAAAACAAAATCAAGTTTATTTTAGAAAGGTCAAGAACCAGACATATCTAGGCAGTGAGTTAGAGCATTATCATTCAGGCACATTGGCTGGAGAAGAATAAAGGCCACAGATCAAATCATCCTCAGGGAGATAAACTGAAAGTCTTAAATACCTAAATTGTTCTGCTATGGCCTCCTCTTTCCCTTCTTTCAGTAGCTTTCAGAATAATTCCTGGATATTCAGACTACTTGCTTTCCCTAAGAGTCACCCTCTATGAGTATTATGATTACACAATGCACATGTACGGAAATGTCCTCTCTTAACTCTTCCTATCAATGTTCTGATAAATCTGGGCCTTCAGTTAAACAGGAAAAGTAAAATTGTTTGAATAAAGTAGAGTGTTTGGTTGTTTCACTATTATGAAGCTGTAATTTGCAGTTTTATCTGGTATCTACCTTTCACAATAGTTATATATGTAAAGAGATGGATCAAAAATTTGTAAGTGTATATTGAATACTTATGTGTATATTAAAGTAAAAAATTATCTAAAATGAGACACTTTGTTACATATATATATATATATATATATATATATATATATATATACACAAACCACAGTGAGATACCACGTAATACCCTTAAAATGGCTACCATCGAAAAGCAGAAAACAAGTGTTGGCAAAAATGTGGAGGATTGGAAGCCCTGTGCACTGTCGACAGGAATGTAAAATGATACAACCACAGTAGAAAACAGTACGGCATTTCCTCCCTAAATTAAAAATACTATTACCATATGATCCACCGATTCTATTTATGGGTATATATACAAAATAACTGAACGCAGGGTCTCAAAAAGATATCTGTATACCCATGTTCATAACAGCATTATTCACAATAGTTAAAATGTGGAAGCAACCAAAATGTCCATCAATCAATGAATGGATAAGCAAAATGTGATACACACATATAATGGAAATTTATTCAGCCTTAAGAAGGAAATTCTGCAATATGCTACAACATGGACAAAATTTGAGGACAATATGCTAATTGAAATAAGCGAGTCTCAAGAAGACAAATTCGATTTATACGAGGCATGTAAGAGTAGTCAAAACTATAAAAACAGAAAGTATTATGGTGGTTGCCAAGATATGTGAGGTATGGACAACAGGGGGTTATTATTTAATAGGTATAGAATTTCAATTTTACAACCTAAAAAGAGTTACATGATGGGTGGTGGTGATGGTTACACAGCAATGTGAATGTATGTAATGCCACTGAACTGTAAACTTAAAAATTATTAAGATGGTAAATTTTGCTGTATGTATTTTACTACAATAAAAAGTTATATATATCTATATATATATACATTAAAAAGTTTATTATATACAATAAAAAGTTTATATATACAATAAAAACTTTATTATACAATAAAAAGTTATATATATATATATATATATATATACACACACACACACATATATACGGACATACACTAAAATGTCTCATATATTTAATTTTTTAAATCACAAAACAAATATGCATTTAATGAAAATTAGTATATTATTAATAGAGTGCTATAGTAAAAACTAGGTAATTATTCATCAATAATAACCCTATCTTCCATGGAATATACTAGACTATATTTGCTAGTCCACTTTCATCTATTTGTAGTCATACACCTGGGATGACTTTTCACGAGGAGGATATGAGTAGAAATGATGTGTGTCTCCTCCAGCTTGATATGGTTAACAGTGTATGTGCCTCCTGTATTGACTCTTTCTTGCAGACAACCAGATGATCCACATGATACAGTTCCAAAATCCCAAATATTTGAGCACTAGGCTTGATGGAATATTTTTGTCCCTGAAATATAGCTTGGAGAAAAGATTCTTACTGCCTGTCTCATTTGTTCCATCTAAAATGTGATTTAAGGTGAAACATAAGCTTTGTTTTGTATATTCCCCTGAGATTTTATATTTGGTTGTTACATTTGCCCTAATTTAATAAATATGGTAACTCAAATGTGGGTGTTGCCAAAGAAAGAAACAAACAAAAACTCAAAATATATGACATTCAATTAGCAGTTGCTTAGCAGTTGGAGAGGAAACTGACATCAGAGGCTGGAAAGAAGCATCTTTATGTAATTGAAGAGGCCCATGGAGAACGGTCTTCCGACTTGCCTTGTTGTGCTGCTAACAATGTTTTTCCCAGTGAGAAAGTCTGAGATAGCCTGCTGGGTGATGAGACACATGTAGCCATTGTTCCAGTTGACACAGAGTGACTCAGAGATATTTGAGTGAAGTTTTTCTCCTATACCAAATAACCTTCTAGCCCCCAGAAAGTTGAGTGAAACCATTTGAGACTGATTATCCAGACCCAGCTGAACCTACCGAGATCAGAAAATCTGCCCTGTCAATGCACAACACTGGGAGAATTAATACATAATTCTTGTTTTAAGCCAGTGCATTTTGAGATGATTTGCCATGCAGCAAGAGCAAACTGGCACGGAATTTGATATGGGAAGAGAAGGTCTGCCTTAACGATAATTTAAACCACTTGGCATTGTCTGGAACCATGACAAGGCTGCAAATATAGCAAGGAAACAGTAAAGGATAGGTAAATGTAATAGTGCTGGAAACAGTGGAAAAACATTTTTACCAGGTTGGAAAAACTGCAGCTATTGGAGTAGTGGCAGAACAATTAGCAAGATGGTTGTCTGCAGTAACATGGAAGATAGAAAATATATTTGGTGTACTTGAACATCTGACTAATGCCATCAGATGAGATGTTATAACTGTCAATTGGTTGAACCTCGTCTGTGGCAAGAGACAGATGACCTAATGAAGACATTGTTTAGTTTGCAATCCAGGATTTAGAGGAAATAGAGAATATCTAGATCTTGCTGAATAATACTCTCCTCTTCAGCCTCCTCTGTTGATAAAGATCACAACGTGAAATGAAATCTGGTATCAAAAATCAAATCTAGGTTTTAGCTCTAACAATCCTTGTTAAGACAGCTGAAAGACTTAAAGTACCTAGTAGTCATTCTCAGTTTGACAAAAAGGACTTCTAAGAATGCTAAGGGTGTAGTCTCTCAGCAACCTGATACGCAGACCAAAGTAGAGAGATGTATTATGGATGTGGCTTTGGAGACATGGAGTGGGCCCTCATCAGGTGTATTTACGGACCCACCAGAAACTTTTAATAAAGGTGTACTGGCAAAAGCATTATCAGCTCTTAACAAAAAAGAGAACACAATAAAAAATTAGAAACAAAAAAGTAGAAAAAAAAAGAATTCTGTGCTTCCTACTTTTCACTGTTGAGAAGCAGGCTGAGATATCTGATATGAGCAATTTCTTATGAGAAAGGAATGTTATCTCTGTGAAGATCTGGCAACAATTGTTTACCTGGAATTCAGAATTACCATGGACCAGTGCGTCTCATGTTCTTTCTGTTCTTCCAAATCTTTTTGAATGTCATTGTTATTGAAATTATCCTATTCTTCTTTCAATGGTGTACATTATGTACCTTTTGGGAATGAGTTACTTGACTATGTAGTTCATTCACCATTACCTGTTAAGAAAGCTACAATTTGCCACAACTGGCAAGCTCATGGAACTACTTCTGTTTACTTCCTATGTGTACACTGCTGCAAAATTTCCAAGCTTCTTTTGCAGCAAATTGCAAGATTCCTCTAGTCAAAAAGAAATTCAAGTTTATTTTAGTGGTTTGAAGAGAGTGAATTTCGGTCAAAGGCTGAAAATGATGGTTTCGCTTTCATTGGTTTAAACAAACAAGAAATACTTCAATAGTTGTAACTTTCCAGAAATGCATGATGTATAATATAATAAGTTCTTTATTCCCGGAACTGCTCAAGCTGAATCAGGATGCTATCCTCAGAGGTATATGTGACAGAGAAGTGGATGAAGTAGAGTTCATCTTGACTCCTAAGCATGATTCACTGAGAGGGGCTGCCTAAAGGATTACTGAGAAACACTGAGAAGACAAGTCCAAGACGTTCACAGAGAGCTGTAACAAATAACCAATCCTTTTCTTGGGGAAGGGTAAAATAGTGAGTGACAGCCCATTTAAATGACCTTTAAGATCTAATTAAAATTCTATTATTACTGTAAGTGATCTCTTTTTTATGGCCTAAAAATATTCAAGATGCTGATTTATCCATCAGAGGATGAATTATTACAATTTTTTTGGTAATACTATTGCTCATTAAATATATCACCACTTAAATAAGAGCAATAGACCTGAACATAGACATGAATTGCTGCTAGGAGTTATTGCAAATTTAATTGAACTTTCTTGTTGACTCTTTAAATTGATCCAAATACTGTATTTCAAAATTGTGGTTATTACATCAAGATGATACACTTTCCTTGAAACAAACATGATAATTTTTGTTCTAAATTCATAATATATTTATTTAGGTATATAAGTGTATCTGAACTGAAAGCTTATTTTCGAAGTACTTCATTGTGATTTACAAATGTATTTGACTTTCTCTTTTAAGTAGTTGTGGGGACAGAGCCCCAAAAAGCAGTTTCCAGGCTCTCAGCCTCATATAGAAAGGTGCTGGCTCAGGTAGTAAATGGCCGTCGACTATGATCAAATGGCCATCAGCTGTGGCTAGTTGGCCGTCAGCTGTAACCAGTGAGCCATTAGCCATGAATATAACTGCCGTGGCTAGGCTAGCAGAAAAAAGGGGGAGCTAGTAAGAAGATGGTGGCTGAGCCTGCAAGCGGCACAGTGAGGGTTGAGAATTGTGTTGCTCCTGGTCCCTGTGCCTCCAACCCAGCCGCCAGTGAGAGTATAGTGGTGTGATTCCCCTACCTATGGCTCCGTGGGTGTTCCTTTTTGGCCTCACCATGTCTTGCGTTCTTATGTGGGGAGTGGGACCAGAGACCCTGCCTGACACCCCGCATGACACATGGCGTAGTTGGCAGGATACCCCGCCTGACACCCCGCAGGCCGCCCCGCACGACACCCCACATGACAGTAGTAAATTTCGTTTGGAATATGGAGCTTTTCAGAGAAAGAAAGTAAAAACTTACAAATTGTAATGTTCTTCAGACAATTCTATAGGGACTTCCTTGTGGAAAGGACGCTGAAATAAAATCTATTGACTTTCAGAGAATTTGGTAATTAACCTCCTGGCGGTTTCCTCCATGTTATTCTGTTCATCTCAATACAACAATGGTAACTTAATTCTACAAACAGAAATTAAATAGGCTTTGGACCAAGATCCTTTGAAATAATAAATTTAATATTCCATGCTTACTAAATGTACCTATATATAGGACTGATATGAAATGAGATTTTATTCTCCTGCCCTTATATCTTATAGTAGAAGATTTGTTGCTTGCAGAAAAAAAAAAAGTGGTTTCATCTTATATATTGAAATTACTTATAAAGATAAGAACTAGTAAATGGAAGACATCAATGTTTTTGTGAACATCCCTTGATAATTAATGTATTACAAATAACTTAGTACTAATTTCATAATATTTAATGTAAAATCAGATTACAGAGCACTATATAGTATACATCAAAACTATAAAACAGATTATTATAGGTACTGTGTTTCCCCGAAAATAAGACTTAGCCGGACCATCAGCTCTAATGCGTCTTTTGGAGCAAAAATTAACATAAGACCTGGTATTGTATTATATTATATCATATCATATATCATATCATATTAAAGACCCGGTCTTATTTTACTATGATTATTAATTTTTGCTCCAAAAGATGCATTAAAGCTGATGGCCCAGCTAGGTCTTATTTTCAGGGAAACCTGGTAATAATCAGACTATCTAATTAACATGTTTGTTACTTTGAGAAAAATATTGCACTGTGAATAAACTTTATTAACATTAACCCTCAAATTAATTCTATGAGGTAAAAAAATATTATTTCAATTATGCAAATAAAATGAAGCACAGAGTAGCTGAGTAAACCTCCCAACATCAAAATTTAAGTAAACAAAGACACTAGGATTAAAGTCTAGACAGGCGAACTCCAGGACCTATGCTACTATCTACTGTAGATAGGTGGCTGTTTGTATATGAAAACGTGTACAGCATCGTTTTATGGAAGACTTCATAACTTTTTGGGACTGAAAGATTTTCCAGGTTTACCTTGTACATTTTCTATCCCAGTCCTAGAATAAGTCATATTGCTAGAAATTCCTGCTGCTTTTGTTGGAGAATGGTATTAGAAACCAAGATAAAGATGCACTCATTACTACTAGTGTTTTGTTTGTTTGTTTGTTTTTTGTTTTTTGCTGCTTGAGTCTGTCATCTGAAAAAGCAAGGGAGGAATTCTGTGTAAATACCCATATGTATAAATATTTCTGTATGTAACAATCTATACTTATATTAAGGTAACCATGAGTTCTTACCAATATCGCCAACTCTATTTCATTAACAAATGGATCATTTTATCAGGTGCGAAAGTAATTGCGGTTTTTGCAATTATTTTTAATCTTTTAAACTGTAATTACTTTTGCATCAACCTAATAGCTTATCTGTAAACTCCTATTCCAACAGTAGGAAATTTGGTCTCCACCATCATCCTTTCATTTACTTATCTATTCAGTTCCGGTACTGATGTGTAGCAGTATCTGAATTGTTAACATACTGGAAACTTTATAAACTATAGCATGGTGCCTATAGAGTTTCTTTTGCCTTTAGTCTTGCAAACTCCATTTCCAAAGTTACTTAGTTCATCATCTTTTCCCTCGGTCACTTCAGTGAGATCATATCATACATTTATAAAGCAGTTAGAGTGTTCTGTCACATTCTGCATAACATACTGCAATCCCCATATCACCTAATTTTGTTTCTATGTATTAAAATCTATGCTTTGTGCCTTAAAGCACTATAGATTTTGATAAATCTATATTCTTATGGATTCAAAATTTCAGTATCATACAGAATAGTTTCACCACTCTAAAATATCCCCAGTATTTCATCTATCTATCTTTCCATTCCTCCCCCAAGCCTCTAGATGACAAACATTGAACTTTGTAGCATCTCTACAGTGTTGCCTTTTTCAGAAGGTCACAATTGGACATACCATATGCATTCTTTCAGTTTGTCTACTTGAACTTAACAATATGTATTTAGCAACCATAAGTATCTTTTCCTGGTTTGATAGGTCATTTTATTTCTTACTACTAAATAATATTCCATTGCACACATGCACTAGTTTGTTCATCCATTTACCTATTGAAGGAAGCTTGGGTTATTTCCAGTTGTTAGAAATTAAGAATTAAGCCAAGGTGCAATAAAAACTCACATGCAGGATTTTGTGTGGATAAACATTTTTCCATTCAGTTTGTAATATATGGTAATACTTTGTACAAAATTACTAAAATGTCTTCCAAAGTGGCTTATCATTTGGCATTCCTACTAGTATTGAATGAGAATTACTTTGGCTCCACATCCTTGCCAGTATTCGGTACTGTCTTTTTCTTTGTATTTTAGCCATTCTAATAGGCGTCTATTAATAGTAATTCACTGTTGTTTTACTTTGCAATTCCTTAATGACAAATAATGTTGAGCATCTTTTCATAGGCTTGTTTTTCATTTGTATATCATCTTTTTTTATAATGTGCCTGTTCAGAAATTGTGCTCATTTGCAATAGGATATTTTTGTTTTTGTGTTTTTTTCTCTGGCTTCTTTCAAGATTTTCTCTTTGTCTTTGGTTTTCAGCAGTTTTAACATTATATTCCTGGTGTATTTTTTGGCATTTATTTTCCATGCTATCAGATTTCCTAAATCTCTGATTGGTTTCTGTCATTAATTTTTAAAGCTTTTAGCCTTTGTTACTTCAAATATTTATTCTGTACCATTCTCACGTTCTTCTCCTGGTATTCCAATTATGCCTATGTTACACACTTTGAAGTACAATCACAGTTATTTGATATTCTGTTATTTTCTTATCATCTGTTTTTCTCTTTGCAATTCAGTTTAGGATTTTTTTTAATTGGTCTATCTTCAAGTTCACTGTTACCCCCAGCTCCTACTCCTGTGGTTTTGCCCAGTCTACTAATGAGCTCATCAATAGGGGGACACGTCCTTTGTCCCTGTTAGCATTCTTCATTTATGTTACAGTGTATTTTATTTCCTTTTAAACCTTTTCATTCATTCTTAGTGTTTCTTTCTGCTTATATTACTCATCTATTCTATGCTGTTGACTGTTGACTTCATCCATTAGAGCAATTAACATATTAATTATAGTTATTTTAAAACACTGTCCAATATTTCCAACATCAGTGTCAAATATGAGCCTGATGCGGATGCTCGATTTTTCTTACTCGCATTTTGCCTGTCTCGTGATTTTTTAATTTAAGGCTAAATATGAATTATCTGGTAATAGCAACTATAGTAAATAGAACTTTAGCATAATGTTTCCTGTTAATCTGGCTAGGAATTTGTCTGTGTTTAGCATTTGTTGTAGTTGCGGGTGCCAAAGACTTGAAATTGCCCCAATGTCCTTGTTTTTATCTCCCTTGATTCCTTTGCTCTTCCCTAAACACTCCTCTTTATATGTGTGTTGTAACCCTTTCAATTTCAACACAGTGTTACTGTATTGAAGCTGTGTTGGTGTAGAGGTAAGGTGTAGGGGAGGAGAAGCAATGATTACGATTAAATATCAGTGGGACCTGTCTCCTTGGGCTGTGACATTTGAAGTGCTTTTAGCTTCCCCCCCTCTCCCACTGCCCTTCCTTAGGTGAAACAGAAAAGTGTAACAGAGAATGCTCTGGGAATATCTGTCAATGGTTACACGTCCTCTGTCCCTGTTAGCACCGGGAGGGTATCTTTCTTGGTTATTTACCTATAAAACTTGGTGATGTTCTTGAATACAAAACCCATGAAAGTGTTTCTCCAAACACGACAGTGCCCAGAGGTTTATCACTCTCAAGTTAGTCCACACTCACCTTCTAGCAACTCATTACAATTACGGTGGAAATTCTTGCAAGGTTATGACTCCAGTTGTTGTTTCAGACAGGCATATCTCAGCTGCAACTCTCTGGATTCACCTGTATCTACAGAATTGATGGTGGAGGTTGAAACTGTGACCTCACTTCTCTGACGAGTCCCAGGAAAATCAGTAATTTTCAGTTTGTTCAAAATCTGTTTTCTGGTTGTTGTACGAACATGAGTAACAACTTCCATCCTCTTTATATGTCATAGCTGAAATCTGAGTGATATTTTTTTTGTTAATTTAGCAAGAAAAATGAGAATATGATGCCATAAAGACTTCATTACATATTCTCTGTTTCCATGCATGAGAAGTATTAATATTTATCAGATGTTGGCTACATTGAAGTGTAGAGAGTGTAAGTATCGTCTGATGACCTACTTACAAATCTTACTAATTTCTTTCTTCATTCCATTATATCAGACATTCTTAAATTTCTGTGAATGTAAACCTCCTATGTATATGTAAAATAAAGTACACATATTCCTCTTGAACTTAGAATGAAGGCTAAATAGTTGTACTTTTCAAAAGTAGATTCCTTTATTTGTCTCAACTCCAAATATTTAATACTATGACAACATGAGAATCAGAGACTTAAATATATTATAGTTCATAAAGCTTTACTTCCTGAACTTTGAAGCAGCAGCATTTTTATTCTCTGAAATTGATAGACTTATTTCCAGTGGCATAAATTTTACATTTTTACCACTGATCCTCCAAATCCAGCATTGTCTGAATAGTATAAAGTGTTTGGTATATTCAATAGGAAAAAAAATACACACACACACACACACACACACACACACACACACACACACACACACCAGCGGTCCCAAAAATAGTATACGCATTTTAAGAGATGTTATCCATGCCCAGGCAGTAGTTCGCCATAATCAGAAGTGTCTGGATGCTGAATGGTAACCACTTTGAGCATTTCTTGTAACTGCAGAAGTCAAACGTGACTTGTATTCATCTTTTGTTTTCGTTATATATTGAGTAATATAATTAATACAGTTTTTTCCTTTCTTAAAATGCGTATACTATTTTGGTACCCTCTGTGCGTGTATGTGTGTGTATAAAACATCGAATCAGTAATGAAATAACAACATGACCAAATGACCAATGAATATGAATATTAGGAACCCTAGTAAAAGGGATGATAGGAAAAGAGATTTAAAAATAATGAGCTCTATTGCCTCATTGGATCTCTCACTCCAAGTCATAAAAAAAATACTAAATTATTTTCCTTAAAATGCTTAACAATATATGACAATTGACAAAGTTACCAATTATTTAGATATACTAATTGGTTCAAGATCTTACCATGTAGTAAAATTAAATATTTAAACATAATTTACATTTTTAACACAATTACGGAACAGTCACTGTACCATCATTTGAATAATATGAAACATCAGTTGATTCTCTAAAGGAAGAAGGAAACTTTTTTTGGTTTCTTCTAAGATTTTTGAGACAAATGATTTGGCAAAGTGAAGGACAGTGAGAGACAAAGACATGTATGTTGAATGTTATTTAAAACAAACTTTAGAAAGTGTAAATTTATGAGATTCACGAGAATGCATGTCCTCTTGAGTCTTTAATCTGTCTTGGGACTTTAACCCTCTTTATTCTATTAGACTTGCAAAGGTATAATTTATTCCAAATAAGATACAGTGTTGGTGTAACATTCTAGTTCAAATGATAGCAAAATGGCATCGAGGCCCTTCACTTTATTTTTTATAAATAAAGGGTTTAAGGCCATAATTGATTTCCTTGTGATATTAATCAGCTATTCATATTATAAAATTGTCCTACACACCACTTTAAAAAGAAAGACAATTGAAATATTTGAATAAAATATTTACTTAAAATAGACTTGGATTCTATTTGTGTGAATTTCAAGCTGCTAGATACAGCTATGATTTACAGAAGCTCTTCCTGTAATCTATGGTAAAGCATCAAAAAGCAATCAATTCTGAGATTGCAAAGTTGCACAGAAGTAAATGAGATTAGAGTTGACAAAAAATCTCTTTTTTCTCTTCCACTTTAATGCCATTTCTGTTCCTATGCTCCTCTTTACAAATATATGAGAAAATTATATATAAAAGTAACAGTATGAGCTTGGCATGTCGTAGTAATATGAAAAGAAAAGTATTATTATATTTACACTATGCTATTTTTTACAGTCTTTTCAACAGAGTCCCATTTTCACTCATAACTGAAATATGATTAAGTTTGAGTAAAAATATTATCTTTCTCCTTTTCAGTGCCACTTCCATCCACCCATGACTTGACATTCATCTTTGAATCATTGTAAACCACATTAAGGATGGTATTTTGCACTGTCAGACATTTCCACAGACCTAGGAGTCAAAAATAAATCTGTTTCTTTTTTGTTTATCTTTTTTCTTTTTTTTTTTTTTTTTTGATGGCCTCAATATAGGTGCACCAAGCCTGCATATAGCATATTCACATACAGGATGTACAATTTCATTTAAATTTTTATTGAGTTCAGAAAGAAAATGCCAGATATGTACTGGAATGTATTTAGAGCTCTCTATTTTACTGTTAGCACAAAAATTTATAACCATATCTCCTCACAAATATGCACATGCATAACTCCATGCAGGGCAATAGTTAGGTGTTAGAAATGTTTAAGCAGTCTTTGTGCAATATGATTTCCCCATCCAGTATTCTATCATTTTCCTAAATGCAAGACATTTAAAAATGAAGAAAGTAATTTTCCCAGAAGGTTACTGAGTGTGATAATTATATGGATCAACTTCTTGCATAAGTTCTTTGCAAACTGGCCTCAATCTGTATTTGAGCATACAGGTATCTATCTAGCATTTACTGAATGCAAATCATCGTGATATTAAATATTAAATATTTGGGGTCAGTCAGTAGTGGTAGAAAATTAATAGCCCCCTTGCTTTGCTATGAGGATCATTTAATCCATTTGAAAACAGATATGTATGAACAATTCCATTGATATAAAAACATATATAATTTAAGTAATTAATATGTAATTGGTATTTTGTGGGAGTAGAAAAAAATACAATTAATTTTGGCAGAGGATGCCTAGCATGGATTAAGTAGGTGACTCTTAATCTGGGCTTTGAAGAATAGATCGAAATTAGATCTATTCACTTGACCAAGACCAAAATCAAAGCGATAGTGGAATTAAGCTGTGTTATTATGTTTTCTCATTATAAAAGTACCCTGGATTGTCAGCTGTAGCTATCTGTTGGAGGCACAAGGACTTGTGTTGTATCAGTGAATAGATAAATAAGAAAGACTTATGGCAGCCTATATCAAATGCATTTCATGTGAGCAGAAATCTACTCTGGGCTCATCCCAACACACATCTTCTCCACAGCCACTAGAATGGAGCTAAAACATTAAACACATACACAACACAGAGCTAAAGTATTAAATTCACATCACACACACACACACACACACACACACACACACACACACGCCTTTTTATTAAATGTTTGTCATTTCCCCATCACTAAATTATGCTATATACATTCATTAAATCATGAAATCCTCTTTAGAATCCTTGGTGGTCAGTATTTATATTTGCATTTTATTTTCAAGTTTGTTCATGCTCAGTAAGCTTATAAAACTTGTCCAAAGTGTATAACGATAGATAGCATCACTATTTATTTCTACATGAGTCCAGAACCAATATTCATCTTTGTACTGAATTAAAACAAGAGATTCCCTGGAATTTAAACCCAACCCATAGCTCAAAAACGTGATCAAATATACTGATCTCCCACTTGGTTTCATATATGATTAATATCATAATCTCTGGAATTAAAATGCCTCTGGCTCTACCCTCCACCGTCTATTTGGACTTAGAAAACAATTCTTATACTTTCTGTGAAACAGTATATTCATAAGTACTAAGGAAGAAATAATCATCTTATTAACCTGAGGATTATATAAGATATTATCTTTAATGTGCTTAAAATGTTTTCTCAACCATAGTAAGTACTCAACAAATGTTAGATATATTATTAAAACAATTGTTAATTATTATGTATACAATTTAGTATCAATATGTTGGTATATCTCTTGATTAGTTGACATTTCTATAAATATAATTAGGCTGATGTAATAAAATAATACTTAAAATAGGATGTGCAAAGTTTATGAAGCTTCCATTCTTCTAAGCTTCAGTCTGTCTCCACTTCAGTCCATCTATAAGAAAAATAATTTTCTCACATGTCACTGCGATGATACCACATCTGTAAACATCATAGAAATCTACAGTGACTCATGATGTTTGGTGAGATGGAAATATAGACCCCTTTTTTGCTATATGGAACATTTGAATTCTTCTAATTCAACTTTTTCACTTCAGAGATGTGAGAGTTGAAGATTCAGAGAGTTAGTGAGCTTCATTTATTCAGTCATTCAACATCGTGTCCGTCGGGTATCAGTCAATATGACAGACACTGGACATATAAACATAAGTCAATAGTGCTCATGATTTATTGGTGGATACTGATATGGAAATAAACACATAATGAAAATAGTATATATGATCTAGTGTTTCATAGAATCTACTTTTCAGCAAGAGTGTATTTAACTGCTAGCTTACAACTTACTGCTTTTGACCCTAGAATATTTTACCTCTATGACACTTAAATTTTATTTTCTATAAAGTGAGGATGAAAATGCCTTATTTCATAAAGAATATTAATAAAGATTAACTTATACTGTAATCCCCCTTTATCTGAGGTTTTGCTTTCTGCAGTTTCAGTTACTCATGGTCAACAGTGTTCTGAAAATATTAAACGGAAAATTCCAGAATGAACAATACATTAAGTTTTAATTCCTACACCATTCTGAGTAGGAAGAAGAAATTTCACACAGTTCCACTCTGCCTCACCCAGGACATGAATCATCCCTTTGTCCAGTATATCAATACTGCGTATGCTCCCCACCCATTTGCCACTAAATAACCGTCTTGGTTATCAGATCTACTGTTGGGGTATCACAGTGCTTGTGTTCAAGTCACCCTTATTTTACTTAATAATGGCCAAGACACACAAAAGTAGTGATTCTGGCAATTTCAATATGCCAAAAAGAAGCCTGAAAGTTCTGGACTTCAGAAGTCATTTTACCATCTCACATCATCACCTAAAGAAGGGTGAGTACAGCACAATAAGATATTTTGAGACAGACCACATTCACGTAACATTATTAAAGTGTAGTTCTAATTGTTTTATTTTATGATGAAATATTGTTTTTGATCTCTTACTAGTCCTAACTTATAAATTAATCTTGTATCATAAGTATGGATGTATGGGGGAAAACATAGTATATAGAGTGTTTGCTACTACCCGAGGTGTCAAGCATCCACTGGGGGTCCTAGAACATTTCCCCCATGGATGAAGGGAGAGGGGTGACTGTACAATGTGTATTAGATACATATAAACTATCTGGGCAGAGTAATTATCTCCTATCTTTCATATCTATCACTTATCTGATAGATATAATCAGTGTTGCATTTATATTGAAGAATATTCCACTATATATAGAAAGATACAGCTAACTGACCTAATTATAAGAAAACAAAAACCTTCTGCTTTGTCATTATATATCTATATATATCTATATCTATCTATCTCTATCTATCTATCTATCTATCTATCTATCTATCTCTCTCTCTCTCTCTCTCTCTCTATATATATATATATATATATATATATATATATATATATATAATTTTACTGGAAAGACAGAAAAAAAGAAACAGGTGGGACTTCCAGAATAGCAGAGTGAGGGCTTCCAAAACTATGGAAAAGCAACAAACACATTGCCAACAAACTGTCAAAGTCAATATTTTCGGAACTCTGAAATTAACCAAAGTATTGAAGCAAATGGGGAATGTTACTTTGAGAAAAACCGACTGAACTTCAGTAAGAGCAGCAGGATTTGTGGCAGTATAACTTGGCCTGTTCCCATCCCCATCTCCCAGCTCTGCGGTAGCCTTAAAAACAAGCAGGCTCACAAACAAAGTAACTGAGAAAGCAAGTAGCTGTGTAGCCATGGGCGAGGGTAGACCGGATTTGGAGTCGCTCAGAAAGTAAGTCCAATAATTAGAAATAGGTTCACTATTTTACTTGTCTGACTTCTCCTCAGAAAAATCTCAGTTGCAAAATGATGTCATTATTTGTCCTAACTAGAAGTTTATATCAAGAGAGTAGCCCTATCTCCAGGGTCTTTGTTGAAAATAATGAGTGAAAATAAATTTTAACATTAGAGCTGCCTAAAGATGCCTGATGGATGCTGTGGCAAAGATGAAGATAGGCAAAACATTAAAAGGAACATCTAGGGAATGAGATGTCCACAGTGGGCTTTGAAAAGCTTTGAAATATTACAGGAGACCTAACGACTCTGCAAGTGCAAAGATGTGTTCAGACCCCAAAGGATGGCCGGCAGCCCTAAACTCTCACTTAAGGCTGATCCCAAGGTCCTCTGTGAGCAGGAAGTGAAGATTAAGGCAGAATTGTAAATGATATGAGAATTAAAGGCATGTCCAAACATTGGCAATAGGCAGAAGACTTATGGTTCAAGACATTAAAACAAAACAAAACAAAACTCTAACTAATCAGCAGCAGCACTGTAAGCTAACTGAGCAGAAATGTTATTGCATGGCAAAGAATACAGGCTAATAAAGAATTAGTCCTGAAAGGCAAAATTATGTAGACAATAAATAAAAGACTAGTGGTTGCCAGAGGTGTGGGGTATGAAGCGAATAGGCAAAACACAAAGGATTTTGAGGGCAGTGAAAATACTCTGTCTGATATTACAATGATGACTCCATGCCATTATGTATCAGTTCAAACACATAAAATGAACAATATCAAGAATGAACCCTAGGATAAATTACGGACATTGGTGATTATGCTATGTCAATGTAATCTCATCCTTGGTAAAAACTGTATCATTCCGATGAGTGATGCTGATAAATAGGGAAGACCGTGCATGCAGTGAGGTCTATGGAACAATCTCTGTACCTTTCGCTCAATTTTATCCTGAATCTAAAACTGCTGTTAAAGAAAGTCTTTGACAACGACAACAACAAACATTAGTCCTGAAAAGTCATTAAGCAGATAATACTGAAACAACAAAATAACCAAAAAAAGCAGCAACAATAATGCCTGGGACTGGACTCCCGGTCAACATAGTGGACTAAGTAAATGCTGTGCTTGCCTGCTGCCACGGCCACATCAAAATTACAGCAAAATTATAGACCACCTGAAGACTAGCTGAACAGAACTCTTATAATTAAGGATATAAAGAAGAAGCCACATTGAGACTGCAAGATGCAAAAGAGGTTGGTTTCATAACCCTGTGTGACAGTTAAGAATCAGGAGAGCTATCTTGGCTGTGGAGGTCCTCCTGAGGAATGAGGGGTCCCTGGTCCACCAGGCTCCCCAGCCAAGATCACCAATGACAAGAAGAGGAGTCCCCACAACAACTGGCTGTGAAAATCAGTGAGAATTCTATCCAGGTGAGATGAAGTCCTGCTATAGACCAAGGCATCCTCTTCAAAGGCCTGAGCACAGACTCACTTGCTCACAAACACTTACCCTAAGCTCCAGCAAAGGAACAACAGCTCAGAAAGCACCAGGGACATATGGAGAGGAACTGAATTGTCCAGCTCCAGGGAGATGGTGAAAGGGGCAGCTCTCTCCGGGACTAAAGTGCTGGCAGGCACCATTGTTCCTTTGCTGAGCCCTAGCCACACTCAGCCTGCAGGTGTATATAGGTGCCAAATCTGAGTGAGCATCAAACAGGATGCTATCCTCATCCTGGAGATTCCCTAAGACCCTGCCTCACCCACTGGTACACTGGCCAGTACCACTTTCAGAGGCTTATCCACACAAATGGTCATCCTGGGCCTGCACCCAACACTTTCCTAAGTCTTGTGAAAAGTCCACAAATGCCAAATGAGCAGCAGCTGGCCTCAGCATGCCTTGTACCTGTTCCTAAGTGGTCCCTGACACTACTGGCAGCTGGCCTCAGTTCCCTGCATAGCCTCTCCCAGGAGCCTCCAAGCCCAGCAGAGGCAGCTATCAACTGCAGAGTACATTGTAGCTACACAAGGTGGCCTTAGTTCAGACACAGGCGGCAGCTGACCTTGGCCTGCAGCAGAGCCCCTACCAAGAGGCCTCAGAATCAACAAACCTGGTGTCTAGCTTTAGAGCACACCAGAGCACCACACAATTAGTGTCAGAAATAACACAACCAAAGTGTGGGCTCTGCAGGCACCACAACCCTGCTAAAGTGAGTCCTGCTCCATGGGGTCAGCACTCACACCAGCTTGTTCATTGTAGTCATGACCAGTAGTCAGCCTGAGAGTCAAAAAATAAACAATTTAAAATGTGCATTATATTGGTGCTAATATCTTCCCAGTCACAATAATTCCTCCATTTCAAGTGATTGATCTGTTTTAGCCTAGCTTGGTTATTCTTATATAGTACATAAAAACATATTTTTTGATTAGGTAATCTGTTACTTGGATATAAACTCTATTTTTTAATTAATACTTATTGGGGTGACAATTATTAGTAAAGTTACATGGATTTCAAGTGTACAATTCTGTATCACATCATCTATACATCACATTGTGTGTTCATCACCCAGAGTCAATTCTCTTTCCATCACCATATATTTGATCCCGTTCACCCTCACCTACCACCCCCTCCCACCTTACCCTCTGGTAACTACTAAACTATTGTCTGTGTCTATGAGTTTTTGTTTCTTCATTTGTTCATCTTGTTCTTTGGTATTTTCAGTTTTATATACCACGAATCAATGAAATCGTATGGTTCTCGACTTTTTCTGTCTGACTTATTTCACTTAGTATAATAATCTCGAGCTCTAACCATGTTGTCCCAAAAAACACAATGTGACAACACCTCACACCAATTAGAATTACTTTTCATCAACAAGACAAGTAATAATAAGTGTTGGAAAGGCTGTGGAGAAAAAAGGGACCCTCATACACTGTTGGTGGAAATGCACATTGGTATAGCTGTTATGGAAGGCTGTGTGGAGATTTCTAAAAAAACTAAAAATAGAATTACCATATGACCCAGCAATCCCTCTCCTGGGTATCTACCCAAAATTTTTGAAAACATTGATCCATAAACATATATGTGCTCTGATGTTCATTGCAGCTTTATTTACGGTGGCCAAAACATGGAAACAACCAAAGTGTCCTTCAATAGATGATTGAATACGGAAGATGTGGTATATACACACAATGGAATACTATTCTGCCATAAGAAAAGATGAAATAATGCTATTTACGACTACATGGATCAATCTTGAGATTATTATGCTAAGCAAAATAAATCAGACAAAAAAAGTCAAGAACCATATGATTCTTTAACGTTCCTAAAAGAGAACATCTCCACCCTTTGTCACTTTTCACCTTGGAGGAATGATTTATCTGATTTGTGAGATGGGGGCTAAGGAGCTGAGCATGTTAACTCAGCCCTTGCCAGTTGTTCTTCTTGCTTAAGGATATGTAAGAAGTTTGACTCTGTGCCCACAGGGAGGCATGAGGTTTGGGGGTCAATAGTTATATTCAGGGAGTGATTAACAAACTAACTTGAGCACAGAATAAGGCCACATCCTCCAAACAGCTTTATCAGAAATATAAATGATGTGTTGATATGCATCTGCTTGACACTGAGATCCTTCTCAATTATTCATCTCGGGGTGGAAAGAAGACTATTATTTATTGGTTTCCTAAAACCCCAGCAGCTTGCATAGGCTTTACCTAATAAGCAATAAAATGTGTTGAATGCATGGCGTGATTATGGTTAGATAACAACACCGTAAAACTTGACGTGCCCACTCATGTGATGCCTTAGAACCGTGGTTTTAAAAAAACGTTTGGATCATTGACACTGTTGAAAGACTGGTAAATATTTTGTAACTCCCCCCCAGAAATCATGTGCTTCAGAATAGAACTAGTCATACAACTTCAGAGATTCATGGGTTCCACATTAATAGTCACACCCTAGAAAAGATTTAAATTGAAGTTCAAGTGAACTTACAAATTAATTTCTATATGATATTAAGCATTCACTATACCTTTTACATTTAAAATTACATTATGTCTTATGAGATACTTTATAATTCAGTGGAAGATAAGTGACTGGAAAAATTAAATATTAAGCAAATGTTATAGCTTCATAAAATTGGCATATTAAGACCAGAGGTAAGAAAATGACCCACTTTCATTATTATACCACATATATTATTTTAATATATAAAGTGTCAAGTACTAAAAAAATGACCAGTACTTTAAGTATTACTATCTATTTTCCATTATTGAGCTATCTATGCTTTTTAAAAAAGTTAAGAAACGTATGTATGATGCAAAATGCCTCAACATTTTTAGTTATTTTCAAAGTTCACTATCATTTTATTTCTTATTCAATTTACAGAAAAGTCATCTAAGATATAAACTGATTCATATAAGTATATAATAAAATCAAATAAACAGATAATTTGATACTAAGAAATATGCTAATTCACAACTTTAAATTCAAGAAAAGTTATTTTCTTATTTCCTTGCATTCTATATCTCAAACTCATGAATATGTTATATCACTTGTGCTAATTCATCAAAAATAAATTAAAAAGTAGCATTAAACAGAATTTGATATGCAGTATAATAAAACATATTAACTAATGGCAAATAAATCTATTAACTATGGTAGGCTGATAATGGCTACAAAAGCTATAAATAGTCTGTGCAGATATAATTAAGGTAAGCACCTTGAAATGGGTATATGGGCTGTAAATGTCATCACACATCCTTACAAAAGAGGCAGAAGGAGATTAGATCATCATAGCCAGAGGAGAAACAATATGGACACAAGCAGAGAGAGACGTTGCCACATGCCAAAAGCCACCAAAGCTGGAAGAGTTAAGGAACAGATTCTTCCCTCGATCTCCAAAGGGAAAGTGGCCATGCAGACACATTGTTTTCAGACTTTTGGACTCTAGAAGTAATACATTTGAGTCCATCACTTTTTCCATCAAATGGAATGTCCAGCTTTAAAAAGTAGGCGTGGGAGTATTTGTTTATATTTGCTTCAGCCGGTAAGAGCGATTGCATATATTGTTAAAATTCTTACTTAGTCTCTAAATGTGAAAATGTCATCAATAATGGTGATGTACAGCAAATAAAGAAAATGTACAGTGAGGTAATACATTTCTGGTGGTTTAAGCCACAGATTTGTGGTCATTTGTTATGGCAGCTAATAGAAACTAATACATTAGGTGATATCAAGTAAGCACCAAGTCTTTTCTGTCTTTTTTAGGCATTCCTAAAGGGCTTTCCTGTACTTTTGTTTAGTCATGAAGTCTTCAAAAGATTAAGTAATACCTTACATTTATGATATGATTTATCTAAGGCAGGTGTTGTTCTAAGCATTTCACATGAATAAGCTCACTTGATCTTCAAAACAAGTATATGAGATAATTAATACTACTGTTATAATTTTACACGGTGAAAACTAATTATTTAGTTTATTTATTTATTTATTTATTCATTTATTTTTTCTTGTTAGCTAAAGAACTAATAAATGGCAGAATTGAATCTTGAATCCAAATTATCTGGTTCCAGATGCTATACTCTTGACTACTAAACCATGATGACATTCTGAGATTTTGTACTCAAAACCTTAGGAATAAATACTCCTTCTTTCTCCCATATTTCAAATAATGTAGGGAAACAAAAGAAGATTAACAAAATCCCATACTGATATATGATGCAGGCAGAATTTGAATCCACCCAGGTAGACAAGGCAATCTCAGCTTTCAACCATTGTGCTTTCCTGTCTCTCAAATAATTTTATTAGTTTCAGTCTATTTTTCCATGGTATAGATTCCAGGAGAGCAAATTATCTATCTATGTATTATGGTCACACCGAAAAATCACACAGGTACTCAGTTGACATGACAGGAAGTATGTCTATAAACTTACTTTATATAAATAATTTGCAAATATAACTCAATCATGGATTTTACTCAATGTAAATGGATATTGTTACAGCATCTATGCAAATTTGAATTTCATAATTAATTTGAGCCTTTCTATAATGAAATATGACAAAATAGTCTTACTAATGAGCTGGTATATTCATTCTAAACACCCAAGCATAATCTGTGGTATTTAGACATCTCTTTCAGTTTCAAACAAAATTTAAGAAATTATTAGAGAATAGCATTTCAATTAAACTTCTTGTCTTAGAATACGTGTGCTATTGTAGAATAAGATGTTTGGAATTTGCTGTGCAAATAAGTTTTCTGTTACATTTTTTCACAATGACTCAGGAAGTAGCTGCGACCTATTTTCCGTATTCTTTTTCTCTATTTCTAACATACCCCCTCATTAACATCCTACATACATGCCATGCACACCTACACATACTCACACACATGGTAATTTTAGATATTTAGGGAAAATACAATGAAAACTATGTACTATACTTTTTCAATGCTAAAATAACCCTATGGAAAGGATTTTAACAACAGTAACATAATATATATGGGTATGTAATGTGTATATATGTATGCTTTTAATTCAAAGATTCACATAGCCAGTTCATATATAATCTATTGTTAGTGTCAACAGGTCGCTAGGAAGTGGTGTAAACAAGAATAATCTGTTATATTAGGATCGCTAAACTAAGATATTGTTTGGGTTGGCTATTGAAGCAATTGCATTTATATCTTTTGGAAGGTTTTGTATGTATTAAATATTTTGGGAATGAAATAAATAATTTATCTGAGTCACTTCATGCTATAAAATTGGAATGACATCCGTTTAATTGTTTTATCAATAATGGTTTTTAAGTTTTAGGAGTGTTGAGATGGAAATTTTCTGTCTTCCTTAACTATAGAATTTTCCTTTCCTGTATATTTTTAACTTTGTGCTTGTCCTTCGTTCTTCTTCAACTTACAGAGAAGGAGAGCTTTCAGAAGCTCACTTTAAATTCAATATCTGACAGTGAAGTTGTCGGAGCATCCCTTATGCCTTGTCATACTCTCTTTTTATGGTATCTATTTTTTCAAACTATCTTTTTGTTGCCGCTTCCTACTTTGAAAATCCCTCCATTTGTTTTCCTAAAGATCGGGTTCTTCACCCTAATGGGATTTTTTTTTTTTCAAAGTTTGTTTACATGCCTTGTGTTTTGTGTTTCTAAACATGGACCCACCATTTAATGTAATTAATGGGTCCCCACATATTCCCAGCATGTTAGTCCATGAGGCCTCCATGCAGCCATCGCCACAGAAACTCACACACCTATACTCAACGATACAGTGCACCCAGTGGCCTGTTATGTCTCTTACCAAAGCTTTAAACCCCCTTCTGGCTTTATATTTATGACTATTTTTACTTTTCAAATAACTTTATGGGAAATTCCACTTCATCTGAGTGCTCTTTAGTATGCCTGTGGGGGCAAAGGCACTCTGTTGGCTGAAAGAGAACTGATTTTGGCCAATAGTGCTGAAGCACAGAAGCCTACCAACGAGCTCAGGGTTGCTAGATGTCACAAAGACTGCTCAATTCAATTTGAATTTCAGATTAAAAAAATGTATATACTTTACTATGTATTCCAACTATCACATAGGATGTGCATTTAAAAAAGTACTCCTTGTGAATCTGAAATTCAAAATTAACTGTATTTAATTTTTATTTTTATTTGCTAAATCTAGTAGCCTCAGTGTATATTTAAAAAATAATAATAAAAAAAATGTTGTCCTTTGAGTATCTAATGTATAAAGTGAAAATTTGGTGTGTTATTCCAGTGCTTCAGGACACAAAAGAGATACTTGATGCTACAATGTTGTTCAGGAACATACATACATCTGTCTTCAAAGGCAAGAAGATGTGCCTATTGAATATGGATTTGAGTCTTTCCTTAACATCATCTGTAAAACATTAAAGCATTACATATGATGAACAATACGGTTCCATGAGTTAGGTCAGGTCTACAGTTAGTGACTGAGACTGTTCAGCCTGCTTCCACAGGATGCTGAGATTGGGCTTATTCAGAGTGGTTCTTTAAGAAAAGGGTATTTCTCAGCATCGTACATAGGTTACAAATAGGCCTGATTTCAGAATATTACAGTGGTTTGCCTTGAGCACTTTCAATTAACAAAAAAGCCTCTTCCCAGGATTAAAGCAGCCATGGATGTTGTCCAGCCCTATACTAACTTTCTCTAGCCAGAAACCCAGGCACCCTCCACCCTCAATCTAAGTCTTTTCTAGGGTTCATTATTCAAGAAAAGGGGTGAAGATTTTTCTCTGAAACCTTCAAAATGCAAATATCTTGCCATATATATATATATATATATATATCTGTGTTTAAAATCCCCATATCTATATTTAGGGAATCTCACTATTTACTCCTCTTAGGAAGACCACTAAAGTCATTTCTCAGTGCTTTGTTGATCCCAAGAGTTGCTTTCTCTTTAATGTTTTGATATAGTTGGCATTTAGTGGGTGGTGGTAACAAGGAGTTGACAAAGGAAAAAAAAAAATTTGAAGCAGGCCACCCATTATGCATACGTAATTATGCATATGTCATATGCAAGGGGTCATTATGCATACGAGTACATATTGATGATTTCTTTGTCTCTTCATTCCTGACTGCTCCAATCACAACCCAAAAGATTACAAAAATGAATTAGTTGTATTTATCATGTTTACATACGTATGACAAGTATTGGTCTTAGTGAAAAAATACATACACAATCATTTAATCTTCCTAACACTCTATGAGTTGGTATAATTTTATTATTACCTTACTGATGAGGAAACAGAAATGAAATAATTTGAACAAGATTTGTTTAGATAGTATGTAATTTTGAACCCAGATAGATAGTCTGTTTCTAATATTTATAGTTTGAATCACTAGGGTCTACTGTTTGTCTGCCTCTCAGTAAAATGGGAATCTTCAAAACTGATACCATAAAGTCTTGTATTAAATAAATATTTTGCCCTTTATCCAGTCACCTGAAATTAGAAGCATCTAATCCATATCCTACTTTTCTTCAGGTGCACTAGTTTTACTGGCTCTATTAAAAAAGAAAAACAAACAAAGAAGCAAAAAAACCATAAATCCACCCCTGGAAACATCATTACCTTTTTTATTCCCGTTTTCCTTGCCTTATTATTATAAATATAAATATAAATATATATATTTATTTTATATATATTATATATATTTATATATTTATATTATATAATTAAATATATAAATATATTAATATTAAATATATTAAATATATATAATTATATATATAAAATATATATATAATTATATATATATTATAATTATATATATATATATATTTTTTTTTTTTTTCCTTCTCCTGACAGTAGACTCTTTCCTATTTCATTTCAGTCTGTGTAATGCCTTTAGAGAATTTACTGAAAACACAAACCTGATTGTTTTGCTATCTGCTACCTTGACATTTTGTTTCTGTCTTCAGTCAGTACCTGGGCTATAAGGAAACTGACAAAAGTTTAGGGTAAATCGCCTGGTATTTTGAGTATAGATTTCTTAAAGTAGTTTAGAAGCTGATGTTAAATACTAATAAAAATTAAACACATAACTTGACAATAAAAAAACTACGTAGCTCTGTCTCAGGCAGACTATCAAAGATGCTAGTATTTATTTATGTTTTGAACATTTCTTCATTTTGCTTCAATAACTCTTATTTGTCTGTCAGTTCTTAGGTTGGTAAGACTTTCTCTGGGAATTCTTCTTGATACACTAAGCCTGGATTAAGTTTCACACAAAGTATTACAAATTACTATGCATTTTAATTGCCTTTTTTAGATTCTATATGCCTCACTAGTCTCTGTGTAAAAATAATCCATTGTACTGAAGTGACCCTGGCATTATTTTTCTTTCTTAGTGTTGCATATAATCTGTTTTCACTCTGATGGATCCTGGGGGAGTAAAGTAGAAGGTATGAATTGAAATACAGCTTTGCACAGTTGTATAAATTCATTAGAACCAGTTACTTCTTTTTTTTTTTTTCCCCCCCCAGTGGGGAAGAGTTAAGCCTTTTTGGGGCACTAGAAATTTCTATAGTGTACCACTGTGTTGCTTTTGATAAGTAATGTTATCAAGGTTTTCTAAGTCTCTATGCCTTTCATTTTTCAAGTCCCACTGTTGTCAATAATAATTAGATACCAACTTCCGCAACCTTCACACACACACAAAGAAATTCTGAATAAAAATAGCTTTACAATGCACAGTTATGTGAAAAATAACATGCATAAATAACAAAATAAAATTGAGGAATGATGGAAATAGTGTGGAAAGCAAGGTCTTAATTACTGAAAATCTGACAGGATTTAATTATACATTTCATTATTATTAAATATTAAAATTCAGATACCTTATGTTCGTCAGACAAGGTTAAAGAAAAATCAAAACACATTCAAAATGTGAGTAATTAAATCTAACACCCAAACATAAACCTAGGAATTTGGAAGAACTACACTATCAGAAAAATGTAGGCTTAGGAGTCCGGAGGGAGACCTAAATCAACTTGTCAATCTTGGCTTTAACCATTTGGAAGGAAAACATCCTCCATTAGAATTGATAACTACAACCCTGGCATTATTGAAGTTGGGGTGAAAAGGTCTTATTTGGGAAAAGCATAAGAGTATTCATCTGAAAGTCTTTGAGTATTCATGGCATCATTTAACACTTAGATATCCTTGAGTGAAACAGATCTTCAGTCTACATAATCCAAGATTTCTGTGGGTTCATTTCAAACCTCAAGTCAGTATCCAATACTGGAAATACGGGAAAACTGTGAAGAAGGGATACAGCAATAGACAATCAGCAAAACAACAATCTGAAAATCATACCTCCCCTGAAATATCAGATACTTGGTATAACAATATATGGCATAAAATAGGTATTTTGAAAAATTTTAGGGAAAATAACTGTATCAAATATTACCTGAGAGAATTAAAATGGAATCAAAATGAACTTCAAATGGAAAAAAAAAGTATTATAATAAAGATGAAAAACCTAATAGATTAGATAAATAGATGGCAAAGGAACTGGCAAACTGGAAGATACAATGATCTAATTATCTAAAATATAACTCAGGAAGACAGACAGAAATTTAAAGCACAGTAAGAGACTGAAAGAAAAAGAATGAGAATGTTTAAATACATCCAACATGAGATGCAATGTTAAAAGAGATAATGACTAAGAACATCATAAGAATATTTAAGAAAGTCATCCTTAGATTCAGGACCCAGAATTTATCTCAAGAGAAAAAAATTTCAGGTATAAATAAATTTATTAGTATAAAAATGCATCTATATAATTATAAACTTACTGAAATTCTAAGGAGTAGAGGAGATATTTAAAATAAATGGGATGGAAAGCTGATAACCTACATGATCATAAGTTCACTCACAGGATCTTTAGAATTTAACAGTAGAATTGGAAAGACAGTAAAATATTGTTTTAGAATAGTTTAAAAATCATATTGGCTTGATTATATTCCTAGTTAGCTGTCAATCTAGGAATGGATACAAATAGAGAATTGGGAGGGATTACTAAAACAAGTACTAAAAATATTCTTTAAGAAGAAAATAATCTCAGAAAGAATGTCTGAGATGCAAGAAGAAATCTTTAAATAGAATTAGTAAAAATAAGTAAATATGAGTTTAATTTGACTTTATAAAATACAAAAAATATATATTTAAAATCAGGCAATGAATATACAAGATTTTCAAGAATTCAAAAAGGAAATTGTGACTATATTTTGAGCACTTAAATTTACTGTAGAGACAACCCTTAAGTCTAGAGTTTAAGTACAACGTTCTACAATATGTTATATAGTTTAATATCTAAAATATTAAAATTGATTCGATTACTTCAGAGCCTTGAGAAAAGAGGAATTAAAAACTACTTTAATTCAAGATTATGGAAGAAAGAGAAATGAGAAGTTCATAAATGAGGACACATAGTATTAGATAAAATGGTCAGAGGTATATTACTATAGGAAAGAAAAATTATGTGCAAGTTGTTTAAAAGAGGCTCCTATTAAACTAACAAAATAGAGAATTTCATGGTAATGTAATGGAAAGAAAAAAAAAACAAAACAAGACTAACAACAACAGCAAAAATACTGCTGACCCATTAATAGTCATAAACATAAAAATTTATTTGGAAAATATATTCTTACAATGGAAGAGTAAAGAGATGAGCAGTTTTGATTTTTTAAAATTATAATAGTGCTTATTTTTAATTAGATTGATTTTGTTGTTGTTGAGTTGTATTAGTTCCTTATAAATTTGGATTAGCCCCTTATCAGAGGCACTGTTTGCAAATATCTTCTCCCAATCAGTTAGTTGCCTCTTTGTTTTCTCGATTATGTGCTCCTATGTTCATTTTGGCTTTATTTACGGTGGCCAAGACATAGAGAAAACCAAAGTGTCCATCGATAGAATATTGGATAAAGAAGATGTGGTATACATATACAATGGAATACTACTCTGACATAAGAAAAGATGAAATAATGCCATTTGTGACAAAATGGATGGATCTTGCGATTATTATGCTAGGCAAAATAAGTCACACAGAATAAGTCGAGAACTCTGGATTTTACTGATATGTGGGATATAAAATTAAAAGCAATAAAGGAAGAAGACAAACAAATGAAGAAATAAAAACTCGTAGACACAGAGAATAGTTTAGTGGTTACCAGAGGGTAAGGGGGGCGGGGGAGGTTGTAGATGAGGGTAAATAGGGTCAAATATGTGGTGTTGGAAGGAGAACTGACTCGGTGGTGAACACACAATGTGATAAATAGAAGATGTTTTACAGAATTGTACACCTGAAACCCATCTAATTTTACTAACCATTGTCACCCCAATAAATTTTGATTATATATATATTATAAATATATATTATATTATAAATATATATAATATATAATATGTAATATGTAAGATATATAATCAAAATTTATAGAAAGAACTCTAGTTCTTTCTTTCATATTATACATATATATAATATTATGTATATACATATATAATATGAAATATATATCATATATATATATATGATATATATATGTGAGGGCTTGGAAATATGAAAGAAAGAACTAGTCAGAGTAAGAGGAAGGAAGGAAGGAAGATTAGTAGGAACAAAATCCAGAACAACACTGATTTCTCCATCTTCTAATAGATATCTTTCTTTCATCTTCTTATAGATGGAGAAATCAACGTTGGAGAGTAGCAGCTATGAGATGAGATTCAAGGGGAGTATAACATTGTTAATGAAAACATAGGGGAGGTTACTGAAGGAAATTAATTTTTATTTGTTTTTCTTTGGTGATTTTCCCCTTTAGTGCTAAATAAATTCATTTAAAAAATACAATAGAAGACAACACCAACAGTTTCTGTGACAGGCAAGGGTAGCTTCATTACCATACTTACGATCCTGGTGGCAGATCAGTGCCTCTAAACTTATCCTGTCTTTACAGGAAAACCATGACTGTCAAATGTTAATCAATGGGCTTAACTTTTCTGAAATGATGAAATGATTTTGTGTTCTGGGTCTCTGTTATATTTTTAATATGGGAGGCGATTAACAAACCAGTCCACAGTTCAGCGAATTATGCTATCAATTACAAGTCATAATAATGAGAGCATGTATAGAGTATCATTTATAATCTTTTCACCCTTGGATTTGTCTTTAGATTTTCAAGGCCTATAATGTACAGTGGGATGTACCATAATGGAAAGTGAAAAATAAATTTATCTTTATTACTAGATACTAGACAACATTAAAAATTCCTAAGGGATATGAATTATTGATCACTGTTAATTTTTAAAGATTTTCCACTTGGAGATTGTATCTTGAAATGATGTTTTAATGATGTTCATATTTGCACAGTCCATAGAACTTCCATTATTGTTTCTCATGCATACAATTTCATTCTAATAGCAAGTATTGTCTACATTAGAGAATGAGGATTTTATAAATTTGATCTCAAAGGCAAGGGAGGTAAAAGCTAAAATAAATGAATGGGACTATCGATAACTAAAAAGCTTCTGCACAGCAAAAGAAACCATCAACAAAACAAAGAGGAAGCCAAGCGAATGGGAGAAGCTATTTGCGAGCAATGCCTCCGATTAGGGGCTGATATCCAAAATACATAAGGGACTCATACAACTCAACAAGAAAAAGACAAACAATCTAATTAAAAAATGGGCACAGGACATGAACAGAAACTTCTCCCAAGAAGAATAGAAACGGCCAACAGATATATGAAAAAAATGCTCAACTTCACTAGCTTTTACGGAAATGCAAATCAAAATCAAAATGAGATATCACCTCACACCTGTCAGAATGCCTATTATCAACATGACAAGTAATTACAAGTGTTGGAGAGGCTGTGGAGAAAAAGTAACCTTCATACACTGTTGGTGGGAATGTAAATTGGTACAGTTGCTATGGAAAACAGTGTGGAGGTTCTTCAAAAAATTAAGAATCGAATTATCATATGACCCAGCTATCCCTCTGCTGGGTATCTACCAAAATATCTGAAAACATTTATTTGTAAAGATATATGTACTCCAGTGTTCACTGCAGCATTATTTACCGTGGCCAAGATATGGAAAAAAACCAGTGTCCTTTGATAGACGATGGATAAAGAAGATGTGGTATATATTCACAATAGAATACTACTCTGCCATAGAAAAAATGAAATAGTGCCATTTGTGACACTATGGGTGGATCTTCAGATTATTATGCTAAGCAATACAAATCAGACAGAAAACGTCGAGAACCATATCATTTCACTGATGTGTGAGATATAAAACTGAAAGCAACAAAGGAACAAGACAAACAAATAAAGAAACAAAACCTCATAGACACAGACGAAGTTTAGTGGTTCCCAGAGGGTAAGGGGTGAGACGGGATTATAGAAGAGGGTAAAGAGGGTCAAATATATGGTGATGGAAGGAGAACTGACTCTGGGTGGTGAGCACACAATGTGATATATAGATGATGTAATACAGAATTGTACACTTGAAACGTATGTAATTTTACTAACCATTGTCACCCCAATAAATTTAATTAGAAACAAAAACTTTCAGTTAGTTAAGGACAACTGAAACTAGACTTCTGATACCTTATACAGTACTCCTATCAGAATATTTACTACTTGGGATACTAAAACAATTTTTAAAAATCAGGGATGCAAAAGAAAGAAAGAAAAAAAATACTGGAAAAGCATAAAGAAAGAAGACATATTTGAATACCAGGATCAACTATCTTATATATTCCTAAAAAATATCCCTATATCAGAACAGTTTTAACTTTGTTTCATAAAATTGAAAACAAGTGCATAAAACATTTAAATCTTTATTTTCTTGGGGTCAAAACCTTGCTTTTTGTTTCTAAGTTTTGTTTATTTTTTCACCAATTTTGTGTGAAATCCAAATATATTTTTCAGTTATTCTAAAATTCCTATCTGTGTTGGGATACACATTTATTTGATGTCCTTTGAATTTATTTTTACTCCATTTTCCTTTTTCAAGAAAAGTCATGGGAATTAATATAGTTTTATGATGTTCTGACATTATAAGGATTATGAAGAAAGTTTTAGATTAATACTGTGGACCCAATAAGCCCTTGAGTTTAGTATTAAATAATATTAAAATATACTATTAAGTATGAGACTTAAATGAAGAATTGGGTGCTTAAATGTCCATTATATATTTACTGACATTCCTAAATATCAAAAAACAGAATTTAAATATGATTCAGTGTTAAAATTATGATACCTTAAATTCCCTGGAGTACAACACTGGGAATATTAGCTAAGAAATAACCAATGTTTAGTTTAGTTTCGTTTTGTTTGATTCCTTTTGTTCCTCTTGGAGCTTCTTTGGCACAAGTAAATGTTGGCTTTTTTTTTTTTTTTCTGGTTCAGCTTTAATAGCTCTTAGCCTTATTAAACTCTTTCCCACCATATGCCAGGTTATTATCTCTAATGATGTAATTAATAGTTAGACTGCCATTTTCTTTTTGATTTCTCTCATGTGTTCCAAATACTCCACTGTAGCTTGATTATTTTTTCTCTTTAAATTAAAAATGCAGTCCATAGAACTGGTATGATTAAATTACATTTTGGTAAATATCAGGTATCAGTCATCCAAGGTGTTCTAGTAATAAAATTGTAAAAGCAAAATAATAATTGAATTTCAATTTCATATGAATTATCTTATTTTCCTACATGAAAACTCAGTGAGTTATACTCTGTTTTAAAATTTGAGAAATAAGACACATAAAGTTTGTGACTTTTTCATTGATCACACATCTAAAAATTGGTGGAATTTAGAATTGAATCCAGTCCTTCTGGCTCACTTTTCTTTCGACAAAACCACAGCTGCTAGTCAAGAAAACACTCCAAGAAAAACACTCAAAGTCTTTAAACTGAGTATATCAATTTATTTATGCAGACTTCCAAATACCTGTACTCACCACCTTCTAACCCTCCATGAGTTTTGGTCTTCCCAGAAGCCTATAATATTTACTCCTTGTTTTCTCCCCAAATATCCTCAATTTCTTTTGAGGCTTCCCTTAAAATTTTCTGTATTAATTGAATTAAATTATTTCTTTAGACTTAAAGTCATGTTGTTTAGTTAAACTTCCACTGAAAGCAAAGGACTGGAGATACTAGTGTACTACTTTAGGAAATGAGATATGAAAAAAGGTGAATCTGTCAAATAGTGACATTAGCTGGGGACAGGAACATTAACATTAAATACTTTACTTAGAGAATATTTATCTATAAATTTTTAATAGTAAGTCATGAGTTATTTTGATGTAATACAGTATTTTCAGATGTATTTCTTGATGTAGTTGAGTATTTTTATTAAGTGAAATTTAAGTTGAGACCTTAAAGAGTGGTAGGAGTTAGGAAAGTTACGCAGAATTTGTGAAGTTTTTGGATAAAACAAGTTTGGTTTGCTTCCCAGAACTTAGATGTACTTTGGAAAATACTAGACATGATTATGTAGCTACACATAGAAAAATTATATAAAAATTAAGAAAAAAAAATAAAAATTAAGAAAAAAATTGGGAAATATATATACATATTCCCCAATTTATATATATATATATATATGTGTGTGTGTGTGTGTGTACGTGTATACGCATACACACACACACATATATATGTACATATATATGTACACATACGTACATATATATGTACATATATATGTATATTCAGGTTTATATATGTATATATATATCCAAGTTTAGACTTGAGTAAGAAATGGTATTTGATAACCACCATACTATATTAGATTTTACTTCTCCTTGCACCACCAAAATACTATAAAATATAGTTTTAATGATTAGCATACATACAGTAAATAACATAAGCCTAGTTATTAATTGTATGTATTCCTTAAAATAAGTTGATTGTAAACTAAAGAAAAAACATTTAATAAATATGCATGCTGATTAAAGTCATGTGTCCCAGCATATTTGATATAGTTTTAATTAACTCCTGTTCTTCAGTTGCAATAATTTTTTATTACATTTATGTTTTTTTAAAATTTATTGGGTGACAATTGCTAGTAAAATTACATAGATTTCGGGTGTACAATTCTGTATTACATCATCTATAAATAGTTGCAATAATTAATAACAACCTCTTTCACTCTTACAATTGTCCAGTTTAGACAATAATAATGTAGCCACATTTGTTAAATCTAACTTGTTTTTGTATTATATTTAAAGCTAGAATATGGTGTATCATATTTATGTAGTTGTTATTTATTTACAGACTTTTTTAGGGTAGTTTTAATTTAAGCAACATTGAATGGAAAGTACAGAGAGTTCCCATATAGTCCCTGTAACCACACGTTTACCACTTCCTCCACTATTTAGATTCTGCCCCAGAGTAATACATTTATTACAATCAATGAGCCTACATTAATACATCATCATGCAAAGTCTATAGTGAAATTAGGCTTTTCTCTTGATGTTGTACATTCTATAGGTTTCAACAAATGTTTAATGACTCATCTACAATTGCAGTATTACATAAGATAATTTCACTGACCTAAACTCCTAAATTGTGGTGATTCCTTCCGCCTTACCCCTTCAATCCTAACAACCACTAATATTTTTACTGTCTCCACAATTTTGCCTTTTCCAGGATGTGATTAAGTTGGAATAAAACAGTATGTAGCATTTTCAGATTGACTTCTTTCACTTAGTAATATGCATTTCAGTTTCCTCCACGCCTCTTCATGGCTTGATGGCTCATTTCTTTTTAGCACTAAATGATATTCTATTTTATGTATGTACCAGAGCTTTTCCATTCACCTACTGAAGGACATCTTGGTTGCATCCAAGTTTTGCTAATTATGAATAAAGCTGCTATAAACATTCATGTGCAAGATTTGCTGTGCACATATGTTTTCATCTTCTTTGGGTGAATATCAAGAAGTGCAGTGGCTGAATCATATGGGAAGAGTATGTGTAGTTTTGTAAGAAACTTCCAAACTGTCTTTCAAAGCACCTGCATTGCAATCATGAGCTGCATGAGATATTTTGGTCAACAATGAACTGGGATGTTGGGCCCATAGATTATAATGGAGCTGAAAAATTCCTATTACCTCGTCATGCCGTAGCCATCCTAATGTGGTAACACAATGCCTTACCGATTTGTTTGTGGTGACATTGGGGTAAACACACCCACTGTGCTGCCAGATGTTTAAAAGTAGGGCACAGACAATTATGTACAGTACAAAATACTTGAAAATGAAATTAAACAACTATGTCATTGGTTGAGACATTTACTATACTACTTACCATTATTTTAGAGTGTACTCTTTGTACTTATTAAAAAAACAAAAGTTGTTGTAAATGTCAGTGGCATCCTCATACATCCTGGGTTTATCGCTTCTCTTGAATGCATTATTTTTCTTGTGTTTGATTTTAATCTCGTGTTGTTTTGTTAATCAGGGTCCCTAAAAATATAAAATCCACTGCTAACATTGCCAGTAAGAGGCCACATTGAATGACTGACCCGAAAACAAAATTAAAAGCAATTAAAGAATTATGAAGGTAAAAAATCAATGGTTATTGCTCCCCAGTCAGGCATATCCCATTCTACCATAGCTACAATCTTGAAAAACAAGAACAAAGTGATGGAAGCTGTTAAAAGATCTGCTTCACTGAAAGCAACGAGACTAACAAAAATTTGAGAGGGGCCTATATCAGACATGGGGAAACTTCTAATGACCTGAACTGAAGGGTATCACTCTCAGCACAATGACGCTCACGAGTAAATAAAAAAGTTTGTGATGTTGAAAGAAAAGACTGGACCAACTATAACCTTGAATTTAATGCTAGCTCTGGGTCATTTAAATGACTCAAGAATTATTATTCATTATGTAATGTGAAAGTGAGTGGTGAGTCTGCAAGTGCTGATGTGAAGGCAGCGGAAGAATTTTTAGAAACTCTAGATAAGCTGATTCTGGAGGAATATGACTAGTCAGAGCAGATATTGAATTTGGATGAAACTTCCCTATACAGGAAAAGGATACTTGAAAGGACTTTCATCCAAGCCAGTGCCAGGTTTCAAGGATTTTTAAGGACATTATTATAGTCTTGCTTGGAGGCAATGATCACGGCTATAAATTAAACCCCTTTTGTGATCTGGCACAGTGAGAATCCAGGGCCTTCAAGCATATCATAAACACACACTGCCAATGTACTCCAGGAGCAATAAGAAGTCATGGATGACCCAGCTCCTCTTCCAAGATGCCCTCCTGAATTCCTATGCCAGTGAAATTGAAAAATGTTGTTTGGTGAATAGCATACCTTTGGGATTTTGCTGGTTGTTGATAATGCTCCTGGACGTCCTCTTTTTCTTCGTTATTTTTAACCCACTATCAAAGTGGTGTTTCTCCCTCCAAACACCACCTTTTGATACAACCAATGGATCAAGGATTTATAGCAGCTTTTAAGGCCTACTACCTGAGGAGAACCTTTGGTCAGGCTATTGCTGCAAGTGAGAAAGACACTGATGCAATTCTGGAAGGATTACCATATCTATGACTGCAGCAAGAACATCACTTGGACTTGGGGAGATATCAGCAAGAAGTGTATGAATGGATCTGGAAGAAGGAACTCAAGAGATTTGTCCATGACATCAAAAGATTTGCCAAGAATGAGAAAGTTGCAAAAATCGGCAAAGCTGTGTTTGAGGTGGCAAACAACTTTAACTTGGGTATGGATGAAGATGACATTGAGGAGTTTCCAGAAGGGGTTCCTGAAGAATTGACTAATGCGGAGTGGTTGGGACTGGAACAGGGACACCAAGCTAAAGAAGCAGGAAGAGAAAAGGAAGCTACAGGAAAAGAAAAAACCTCTAAGAAAATTCACAGTGAAGGGGTCAGCAGAAGATTTTGGAGACCTCAAGAACTCCTTAAAAAGTTTCAAAACACGGCCACAATACCAAGAATTTCATGAATGGAGAGAATATTTATGGTGCATTATCTGCTTATAAGCCAATTTATGATGGAAAAAAAAAAAAGACAAAAGAAACCAAGCAAACCACCATGGACAAACTTTTGTAAAGAGTGACACCTCAAGAAGAGACTCAGGCTGGTCAGCCAGTAGGTATTTTGGAAGAAGTCTGTTATCATAGATGACAGCTCCAAGCCTGTTACTGGCCCAGAGCACCTTCCAGTGGGACAAGGTGTGGGGGGGAAGCCTGTGATTATACTGACCCTGTGTAGGCAGAGGCTGAGGTGTGTGTTCATGTTCTAGTTTTTAACAAAAACATTTAAAAAGAAAAAAAAAAATCCAAAATTTTGAAAACAGAAAAAAACTTATAGAACAAGGATATTAGGAAGGAAAATATTTTTGTGCAGCTGTACAATGTGGTTATGTTTTAAGCTAAGTGTTATGACAAAAGTTGCAAAATCTTAAAAAAATTTTAAAAAGTTTAAAAAGTAAAAGCATTATTTATAGTCAGCTGAGGTTAATTTATGATTGAAGAAAATATCTCCAAATGAATTAATTTAGCCTAAGTGTACAGTGTTTATAAAGTCTATAGTCTTTTACAGTCATGTCCTAGGCCTTCACATTCACTCACCACTCACTCACTGACTGACATAGAGCAACTTCCAGTCCTGCAAACTCCATTATTGGTAAGTGCCCTATACACGTGTTCTCTTTTTTTCTTTTATATTGTATTTTTACTCCACCTTTTCTATGTATATGTATAGGTTTAGATACACAATAGTTATCACTGTGTTACAGTTGCATACAGCATTCAGTACAGTAACATGCTGCATAGGTTTGTAGCCCAGGAGCAATAGGCAACACCATATAACCTAGGTGTACAGTAGGCTATACCATCTCGGTTTGTGCACTCTATGATATTCATAAAAACAAAATCACCTTAGGACACATTTCTCAGAATGTATGCCCGTCATTAAGAGAGGCAAGACTGTAGTTAGCATTTCCACCAACAATAAATAAGAATTCCTGTTGCTCCACATCCTTGTCAGCATTTGCTGTTATCAATGTTTAGGATTTTGGCCATTCTAATAGGTTAAGCGGTGGTCTCTAATTATCGTTTTAATTTGCAATTGCTATTGCAACACAAAGTTGAACATCATCGTATAGTTTGCCATCTTTTTGTCTTCCTTGGTGAGGTGTCTGTTAGGAGTTTTGCCCATTTTATAACTGGGTTGTTTCCTTACTGTTGACATTTATGAGTTCTTTGTATATTTTTTATAACAGTCCTGCATCATCTGTCTTTTGCAAATATTTTCTCCCACCCTATGGCTTGTCTTCTGATTTTCTTAACATTGTCTGTCGAAGAGCAGAATTTTTAATTTAATGATATCCTGCTTCTTGATTATTTCTTTGATGAATTGTACTTTTGGTGTTGTATCTAAATTGTTGAGATTTTATTGGGATTGCATTGAATCTATAGGTCAAGTTGTAAATAACAGATATCTTGACAATGTTGAGTCTTCTCATCCATGTACATGGAATCTCTCCATGTATTACTTCTTTGTTTTCTTTCATCAGAGTTTTGAATTTTTCTCAGATAAATCTTGTACATTTTTGTTAGATGTATACCTAAGTATTACATTTTTGGGGGTGCTAATGCAAATGTTAATGTATTTTTTTAATTAAAGTTTATTGGGGTGACAATTGTTAGTAAACTTTCATAAATTTCAGGTGTACAATTCTGTATTACATCCTCTGTATATCACATTGTGTGTTCACCACCCAGAGTCAGTTTGCTTTCCATCGCCATATATTGGATCCCTTTATCGTTATCTATCACCTTCCTCCCACATACGTATTTTTAATTTGAAATTCCATTTGTTCATTTACTTGTATATTGGAAAACAATTGACTTTGTGTTATCCCCCACCCCCTTATATCCTGTAACCTTGTTATAATTGCTTATTAGTTCCAGAGTTTTAGTGGTGTGTGTGTGTGTCTGTGTGTCTGTGTGTCTGTGTGTATCTGTGTGTTGCTGTTGTTGATTCTTTGATTTTCTACAAAGATTATCATGTCATCTGCAAAACAATGTATAGTTTTATTTTTTTCTTTCTCAATCTGTATACAATCCACTTCCTTTTCTTGTCTTATTTTATGAACTAGAACTTCCAATGTCATGTTGAAAAGGAATGGTGAAAGAGGACAACTTTGTTTTGTTCCTTAACAGAAAAGTTTCTACTATTTCAGCATTAAATATGATATTAAGTTTAGGTTTCTTGTAGTTGTTTGTATCAAGTTGAGGTAGTTCTTCTCTAGTCCTGTATCTATTCCTGTTGAGAGTTTTTACCATAAATCAGTACTGGGTTTTGTCAAATGCTTTTTTTTTTTTGCATTTATTGATAGGATCATGTGATTCTTTTTCTTCCTAAGCTTACTGATGTGTGGGTTACATTAATTGAGTTTGAATGTTGAACCTGTTTTGAACACCTATGATAAATCTTCTTTGGTCATTGTGTACATTATTTTTAGATATTGTTGCTTTATACTGCCTTTTTTTTTTCAACTCAATTTATTTAAACTTAAAAAAAAAAGTTCACCATTTTTTGTAACTTTCAACTCTTGCCTCTGGCAACCACCAATCTGTTCTCTGTATCTATGAGCGTGTTTTTTATTTTTACAATTTACTTACTTATTTATTTTTAGAGTCCACACTTGGAAAGATCATATGGTAATTGTGTTTCTCTGTCTGATTGTATCACTTAGCATAATGCCCTAAAAGTCCATTGATATTTTTGCTAATGACAAGAGTTCATTATGCTTTACAACTGAAAATTATTCCATTTTACGTATGTGTGTGCAAGTGTGTGTATTTTTTTTTTGACTGGGGTGCCAAAAAAATGTATACAAGTGGACACTTTGTCAACATTGCTCAAGCAGTAGTTCTTTGTCAACATTGCTCAAGCAGTAGTCCAGATGTGTCTGGACACTGATGGTAACACTTTGAGCACCTCTGGTAATTGCAGAAGTCAAACATGACTTATATTCATCTTTTGTTATCAGTATATATTGAGTATTATGATTTTAATACAGTTTTCCTTTCTTAAAATGTGTATACATTTTTTGGCACTATATATATATATACATATACATATATACATATATATATATATATATATATATATATATATATATATATATACACACACAAACACACACATATCAATTTCTTTGTCATTCATCTATCTATAGCCACCTAGGTTGTTTTCGTATCTTGGCTATTGTAAATAATACAGCAATAAACATGGGGTACATATATCTTTTTGAGTTACTGTTTTTGTTTCATTCCAATAGATAAACAGAAGTGGAATTGCTAGATCATATGGAAATTCTATTTTCTTTCCCCCACATGGAAAGCTAGATGAACCTTTTCCCCAGGTGGGATAGGATCTGATAAATCTCCAGCATTTTAGCAAAAGTGTTGGTAAAATTTTTTCTGGTTAAAGTGTTTCTCATGAGAGTTGGTCTTATTAAAAATAAAATGCTCTGGCATATTTCAAAACGGTTCCTTTGCCCTCCACTTGATGACAGTACGAGGGAATTTTCTCTCATATTGTAAGGACCTGGCGGTAAAACTAACAAAAGTGTTGGGGCCTCCAGGTAACTGATTACTCTGGATTTTTAATGCTCAGAATTGTCCAAAATGAATCTCCAGCAGTTTGTGAATTACTGCTCAGGTTTTCCTGTATCTGCCTGTCTTTCCAATTTCTGGAGCAGTGCTTTGCTCTGTTCCTTCAATTCTTTGAGGAATCTAAGAGGTGTTGAGATTTCAACTTCTTCAGCTTTCTTATTGTTAGGTCTGAGTGGCAACCTTCTAAACTCCTAGCATATTGGACCATATTGCATTATATTTAGATCTAGGGTAAAGTATAGATCCTACTTGTTTACTAAAAACTTAATGCCCTCACTATTCTTTAGCCAACTGTTTTCACTTTAATTGTTGGACCATATCCTCAGTAATAACTTTCTATCTCCATTGCTTCAAATGACATTTATTAGTAATAAAATGGGATCAAGCATCATTGAGGAATGTTGGTAAATATGTAATAGATTTATCATGATCCTTTTTTTGTTATTATTTCTAATAATTGCTTTAATTAGTTTGCCTTCACTTTATTTGAAGCATTAATTCACTTGTGGCAACAAGTGTTTATTCCAGCTTGAGTAGCAAATAAATCTATACAATTGTTTCTAAACATGTGTAACTACTTTTATCATATATATGTGAATATATAAAATACATATATGCATATATATAGATATATATGAATATATATCTATAGACAATACTTATCATTCCCAAATCTTTAATGAAATAACCAAATCCAAAATTTTAATCCAACCAGGCACATAAAAAATAGTGTTTAAAAGGTATAATTACTGTTATTAGTCTCTGCATATAGTAGTTTATATCATTAAGAATAGTTTGCATAATCAAGAATAAAAGGTTTTATGAATTATAAATCTGTGAATTAAAATTTATGAATAAAAATAAATATCTTCTATATTAAATAATGAAATTTGACATTAAAAATAAGATTGACCTTAGAAGCTCCTTTGTGACCTGATTTCCTATTTTATAATTTTCTAATATCAATGTAAATGTAAGGGGTTTCATTATTGAACATGTCCTCCAAAAGAGTAGTAACTTTTAAAAATCAATTAATTAGATGATATCCTTTGTTCCTGACTTTTAATGCCTCCCACCTTCTATCATTTATTAATACTCATAAATACACTATTTTTTGTAAAGAATTATGTATACCTTGGACCTTGAAATGGGTTATACATACCAATATCTCTATGAGTCTCTTCTTATAGAGAATACAGCTTTATTAGAAAATAACTGAAAAATTACCTTGCTATATAAAGATAAAACAATCCTAAGATACAGAGTTAAAATGAATTATAGATGACATTTGTTTGAGTAGTAAAATCATTGAAACCTAGGGTGAAAAAAATCTTTCTTTTAATACGTTTGAGAAATAGTGTCAAAGGGAAAAATACCATGGATTTTATCCTATGTTTTAGGTAGGGTTCACTGGGTAGATATATTTATGTTACTAAAATGACTATACATAGAAAGAGATGGCTGAGGAATTTATTTTTATAAAATTGGTTTCTTAAAAAAGAAATTCATTTAAAAGCATGTAATCAGAAATTCAGAGTGTTTGCTGCATGGGTTATATTTATGTCTCTACAATCAACATCATAAATTTGCACCAGCAGTTTTAATAATCCATACATATTATTCTAATTATTTGATAACTTTTACCTTTAGATAGATATTTAAATATTTATATAAACATATATAAGTATATGTGAATATGTATATAAGCATTTGTGTATACATATACTACTTACAAATATATACGATATAGACATCCCTCACTTTTTCCTCTTCCTCACTTTTTCTTTTTGTTGTTTAGGAATATTTTTGTTATATATACCGACAAAATTTGTGATTAAACTTAACAAAAAATTCACTTCGGTTCCTGACCTAGTTATGTAAAAGTATACCATAGAATTTCTCTATGTCAGCATGAGTTTGAAGTAAACCCACACAAATCACATACAATGTCAAATTAGTGATTGCATTGCAATACACTCACAGTATGAAGTTTAGGAAAACATTTTCCCATGATATGAAATCATAAAATATTTCATCTAATATATATGAAGTAATTGTTAGTATAGAAATTTGCAGAAATCTTATAAGTGAAACAATGACTTTGTCCTCGAGATCTAACAATGACATTGTATTTATACTTACTTGACCAAAGTTATGACTTGTTGCTCATAATAGAGAAAAAGACTTACATATTCATCTGGATAAATGTTAGGCATGTGTGTCTTACTTACCAGATGCCAGGTAAGTAAATAATGTATTTTTTATTTTTGTAAAATAAAAAAATAAAATAGTGTATTTTACTTTTCAAGTTTTCTATATTATCTCATGAGTACATGCAAATATAATTTGCAAGAAGTGTAGTTTTTTGCTCAAAGGGGACTTGAGCAGAAAAACGGACAAGAAATATGTTAGACCCACAAGAATTGATTCAGCTACTCTGAAATCCACTTTGATGGAAATGATACATTTTTTGTGACCAGCGAATATATTGTTAGAAAAATAAAAAGATAAGAAAGAAGTAGAGAAAAATAAAATACGTAGAGGTTATAGATTATCTGCATGCAGCACACATTTTTAAGATGACAAATGTGTTTCAAGTACTTTGGTAGATTTTCTATCCATTCTTTTGAGGAAAGGGAAATAACCTTGAGAAGAAACAATATAATTTTTTTTCAAAAAAGAACTGAGATTACTACAGAGCTCTAACTGAACACACACAAACACAAACAGACACACACACACACACACACAGACACACACACACACACAGTGACAGAAACTCTTAGTTATTAAATACCTTTAGAACAAATTTCATCCCGACTTCCGTATCCCCTCTCCCAGGAATAAAGACTACCATTCTGATTAATTATTTCTTGTAGATAAAATTTAAAATGAATCTCTTATAGACAAATACTTACTCATGAATTTTAATGTAAATTTTGATCCTGAACAGATATTTTATGACTTAAGATAATTATCGTATGGAATACAGAAAATTATAAAGTACTTTGAAACTTGTCTGATACTGAGTAGTTATTTACCAAGTAAAAATAGAAATATATATATTATATATATAATATATATATATTTCTATATATATTATATATATATATAATATTGAGCAATAAAATTGTCATGATTTAAGGTGAACAATGTGATTATATATAGATTATAAAATGATTATCACAATCAAGTTAATTACACATCCATGACTTCACATAGTTACTTGTTTCCTGTGAGTTGAAAAGGCTTCAGTATGATTTTCTAAGCAAATTTCAAGTTTACAATGCATTGTTATTAACTATAGTCAGCGTGCTGTACAATACGTCCCAGAACTTATTAATTTTATAAATAAATGTCTGTATCTTGTGATCATCATCTGCCTACTTTCCCCACTCCTCAACCCCTGGAAATCACCACTATACTTTGTGTATCTGAATTCAATTATTATTATTATTTTTTCAGATCCCACATATAAGTGAGATCATACAATATTTGTCTCTATCTGGCTTATTTCACTCAGCATAATGCCTCCTAGTTTCGTCCATGTTGTTGCAGATGGCAGGATATATATATGTATACACATATATATACATATGTATGCACTTATACATATATATACATGCATACATATACAAATGAAATACATACAAATATATATATATATATATATATATATATATATATATATACACACACACACACACACATATACAGAGGGTGCCAAAAAAATGTATACACATTTTAAGAAAGGAAAAAACTATATTAAAATTGTAATAATATATACCAATAACAAAAGATGAATATAAGTCATATATAAACATTTTTGGCACCACCAATATATATATACATATATATATATATATGTATATATATATATATATATATATATATATATATATTCGTTCATCCCTTAATTGACACTTAGGTTGATCCATATCTTGGCTATTATAAATATTATGAACACTCATACAATAAACACAGGAATGCAGACATCTCTTTGAAATACAGATTTTCTTTCCTTTGGATGTAACCCAGAAGTGGTGTTGCTAGGACATAAGGTAGTTCTATATTTTTAATTTTTTGCAACCTCTGTATTATTTTCCATAATGTCTGCACCAATTTACATTCACAGCAGCGGTGCATAATGGTTTCCTTTTTTCTATATCTTCAACAATACATGTTATCCCTTGTTTTTTGATAATAGCTATACTAACAGGTGTGAGGTGATATCTCATTGTTGTTTTGATTTGCATTTCCCTGATGATTAGTGATGCTGAGCAACTTTTCATGTACCTATTGGTCATTTGTATGTATAATTTGAACAAATGACTGATTAGCTCCTTTGCCCATTTTTTAATCGGATTATTTTTTGTTTTGCTTGCATTGTAGGAATTGCTTGTATATTTTAGAAATTAACCCCTTATCAGATATGGTTTGCAAATATTTTCTGCCATTCCATAGGTTGCCTTTTCACTCTGTTGATAATTTATTTTCCTATATAGAACCTGTTTGTTTAATATAGTCCCATTTACTTACCCAAAATGCCATTGGCAAAAATCTATGACAAGGAGATTTTTTCTGTATTTTCATACCTCTCCTATATTTTTAAAGTGGTTTTTTACAGTTTCAGGCTTACATTTAAATAATACAATTTGATTTAGTTTTTGTTAGTAATATGTGATAGAGGTTCATTTTCATTCTCCATGAGAATATCCAGTGCACATTCTTTATGCAGACATCCAATTTTCCCAATACCATTTGTTGAAGAGACTATCCTTTCCCCTATCATGTGGTCTTGTGCCCTTGTCAAAGATTAGATTGGATATTCATGGTTTTTGTTTTTGTTTTGTTTTTGCCATTAAATTGGTAATTTATTACCTGATTAGTTGTGCAAAAGTGATGTAGTCTTTTGAACTTTTTAATTCTCATCTTCAAACAAAGAAAGTGATATCTGTTTACGTGTTCTGAGTTGAAGATCGAGGAGAAAGCCTAGAGCACAGGAATCAGACTTGCACAGTAAAGTGCATATACCTACATGAGACATAAAACGGTTATTACTATAAACATTAACCTTATAATTAGAACTTTAGAACATGGTTGTGATAGAAGTGTATAAAATAGGAACAATACTACCAAGGACTTACATTGTCTTCTCTTTTACCATTAACATTTTCAACAACTGATTAATTTTATTTCCATTTCATGCAAGGGATTGACAGAAATCTCAGTATTCTTTGAACTTCAACAATTAAAGTTTTCTATATCTGTAGAATTTATTGTAATTAGGCCAAACATATATATTTTGGATCTTAATCAACCTCTAATCTAAAGTACATTTTTCATTAACAACTTTGTCATTTTCCTTCCTTATTAATCCTTTCCAAACTACTGTTCCTTGGCAGTTTTTACAACCCTTGTCCAGCAAAATCAATAAAACATTATTCTATACAAATTCCATTAAAATAAGCCAGTATTCTCCAGGTATTTAATTTTTGGCATAATTTTGCATGAAGACATAAAATGATATATAATATATACATATATATATATGTATTTGATACAATACATTTATCAGTGCTACTGAATAGTGAAAAACAATACAACACTTTTTAAATATAAAAATTTGATTTTGAAATTAATATTTTAACCAGTCTAACTTTTAATTGTTTCTTACAAAATGAAGGTACCACTAAAACAAGACATTAACTAAACAAAAAGATAAATGTGCCATCTTAGAAAAAATGGTTCCAATGCATTTGAAGAAATAAGTGTAAGCCTATCACTGCTTGGTTTGGAAGTGAAATATCCATAGTTATTTAAATTACTTTTATTGTTTTAAAAATGTGTTAATTTTTTATTTTATTTTTATTAAATTTATTGGGGTGACATTGGTTAATACAATTATATGTTTCAAGTGAACAATTTTATAATACATCATCTATATATTGCATTTTATGTTACTTTACTACCTAAAGTAAAATTTTTAAAAAATTCATATGAAAACTGCATGGAGAAAGTGTGCTTTTAAATAAACAGATTCAATGATAACTTTAGCAAATCCAAATTGATCTGTGTCTGCAATTGAAGGTAGGACATACAAAGAATGTTGAAAACTATTAAGAAAAGTGTATGCGCACTTTCCAAAAGTTATAATGATTATGTTACACTGAGTAGAGTCTAATGTAACAATGCTTTAAGTGAAGTAAATTCTCATAATAAGAGAAATACATGTTAATATTACACTAAAATATCACTTTTCAGTTTGGTAAAAATCTAATGGCGTAAAATTAAGTTCGTGAACTTATTGTAACGATGTTGCTAAACTTTTTTGATATCAGAGGGATTATTCATTATGAATTTGTACCAACTGGACAAACAGTTAATCAAGTTTACTATTGGGAAGTGCTGAAAAGACTGCATGAAAAATTTAGATGACCTGAAATTTTGGCCAACAATTTATGGTTCTTGCCTCATGACAATGCACCAGTTCACAGGGCACTGTCTCTGAGGGAGTTTTTAGTCAGTAAACAAATAACTGTATTGGAACACCCTCCCTACTCACCTGATCTGGCCCCGTATGACTTCTTTCTTTACCCGAAGATAAAGGAAATATTGAAAGGAAGACATTTTGATGACGTTCAGGACATCAAGGGTAATCCGACGACAGTTCTGGTGGGCATTCCAGAAAAAGAGTTCCAAAATTGCTTTGAGGGGTGGACTAGGCCCTGGCATCCATGCATAGCTTCCCAAGGTGAAATACTTCGAAGGTGACCATAGTGATATTGAGCAATGAGGTTTGTAGCACTTTTTCTAGGATGAGTTCACGAACTTAATTGTCAGACCATATATGTGTCTGTGTGTGTTTATATATACACACATATACATACACACATACATACATGCATATATGTATATATTTATATATATATGGATATATGGATATATGTGTATGTCTATATTTGTAGTTTTTAAATTGATATCTTTGATAGAAAGAATAGAGTGGAAAAGTCATCTATACAAGATAAGTCTCTTTAATGTGCCTTGTTTTGACCCTAAATTCATAGAAATAGCTTACACAGTTCAAAATAAAAAGCAAATTAAAAGGAAATCCTTAAAAATATAAAGTAAATGTAAAAATAAACTTGAATATGTACGTGTACCTATCCCAAGTAACTCTACCACACAATCGTTTGACACTTATCTATCTCTAGTGAGATATACTCCATAGACAAAAACATACAATTATAACCATATACACACATGTGTATACATGCTTTACTAATCATTATCGATGGTGGTGATTTTGGCAGTACTGATATTATTTTGTTTGTTTTAATTGGAGTGCACGGTGGTGAAGAATACAATTAATGATTCCTTCAGTACTTTGGTTTGTGTCAAAATGCAAGAAACCTAACCATGGCTTTCACACCCTTTGTGTAAATGACAACCCAAGATAAAAGGCGATAATAATACCCTAGTGTTATATAGACATATTTTAACGTTAATGTCAAGAACTATAAAGATTATGATATTTTATTTATACTTGTATACTAAAAAATTAGCTTAACAAAGTAAAAACTTAAGATGTTTGCAGAAAATACGAGAACCCTGGGTCAGAAAAAAAAGGAAAAATATGTCACTCCTGGCAATAGCAGTAGACAGAATGTTATCACTTTAATTCTGGTTCCCTGAGACTCTGTACCCCAGGGTGATGTAAAGAGGATTAAATAAACTACCATTACTCAGCAATATCTGTTTTTTCTTTCCCTACAGTGTTTCTGAATAGCCTAGTCGATACAAAAGCTGATCATTTGTCTTCATCTATACAAAATCAGGTCATTATAGGGGTTCTGCTAGACAACATCCAGCATTCCCCCACACAGTAGGTCGTGTTCAAGGAGGAGCCTGCCTTTAGGTAACAGGATACTTTCTAATGGGAAGTAAACCTGCTTGACTTTTGCCCCAGAGGAGATATTTATCTTTATTACACTGCAAAATAAGCAGACCTATCTGGCACAGTAGAAGCTAATTCAAAACTGAAGGGAAGAGGTTGAGGTGTTGCAGTCTATGGCCTCAGTTGTTTAGGATACAGAGCAGAGAGGAGCACAAAATAGATGAGGTGCTGGTAGAGAGTAATCAGAATATTTGAGGTTTTCAGTTTATTATTTTTCGTTTACAGTGATTGAAATCCTCTGTGTTTAATTTTCTCTGTGAGTTCTGGATCCCCAGACAAAATACATCAGTAGGGACAGGGATCATTCCACTGCTCTAGATTGTGTTTCTGTGGATGTTTTTCGGGACATACAGGGGACAGAGGGTATTCAGGAGATCTAATATTATACTCTCTATACGTACCCTGACACTATTTTAAACAATTTTTCCCTTAAGTTTTAATCACCTCATCTTTAGGGTCTGAAACACTGAGAAGCTGGCTGGCTATCACCATTATTAATTTAAATAAATGACTTACCTACTCCCTACTAAAATGAATTTTGTCTCTATGTTCATGGAAACTAATCTTACCAACCCTGCATTGGATGTGGTATTTTCTTGACTAAAAGTATAAAACAGTAACCCATGATGCAAATCACATTTTTTTCAGTAATAGGAAATGAAAGGTATAAAAATGTATCCTACTGCTTTTATGGTTCCCGATGGAGAACTCTCTTCTACTGCCCCCCTCACCCCCTACAGTGGTTTGCTGCAATTCTTTCTTTACATAGACATCATTACATGGCAAACTTTTCCCTTTTATAGAGCCTGTGAATAATGAGTTGGAAGAGAAACCACAAAATAAAGCTTAAACCGTGTGTCTTCTCTCTCAAGTTTCTTCTATTCTGCTTGAGTTCTAGAATCCAGAGCACCTTCTGTTATGTTTTTCACAACATAAATGATCTGTATTCCATCTGGCAGTGGATGAAGGGCAACCCCTGTTTTGAAGAGTCTGTTTTTAGCTATGTGCATCAATCTAAATTTATCTAAATTCTGAGACTCTCAAGGACTATATGAAGTAATTATTTCTATCATCATCCATATCCTATTCTACATAAAAAGTCAACTCTCCCTCTTCATTTTCCTGCATCCAAAATGTCTATTTAGAGCTTTTCTCTGAAGATGTTTTCCCCTAATTATCTTTTGTCTTTGTTTTGATTATTTTACTTCATTTCAGTGCTGGTGGAGTAAGAAAAAGATAACTGATGTGGATAAACCACCATGCCTACAGAGAAACACCCCTTCTAGTCTTAATGCTTCTTCATCATATCAGAGACCTTGAGATTTTAATGCACAGCCAGTACATTGAACCTCTTTTACAGATAAACCACTAACTTTTAAAAAAATATTTCTTTTAGTATATTTACAAAGTTAATCTTTTGTATTATATAATATTATTCTTTTAACCTAAAAGTAATGAGACTAACTCTTCTACCCACAACTACAAGTAACCCTAATTTACTCAAAGGAAACCATGACCTGGAAAATTTCCTTGTGATGCACTGTTAAGAGCAAAGAAAATGAGAATAACATTTTTAATTTAAATATTTTGGATTCTCATTCCATAAGTGTATTCTTAATCATATTGCATCAATATATATACACATACAATAAAATTTACACACACATAAGAAAGTTTTACTCTCACAGCACATTGAGCAAATACTTTGTTGGATTATTTTCCCCTATAATTCCATTGTCATGAAAATAATAGAGTAAAAGAGGGTCTTATAAAATGAGAAAATTCTTCATGTCAAATTGAAGGTCAAGAGAATTTTTCATCAGAACATCAGATGAGATTTCCAAACTCTTCACTCAGTAATTTAGAATTTATTTGAAAAGATTTGACTTTTTAAGTTCAGTTTTAATCATAATTTTAGAAATAAGAGTATTATGTCATAAAATGTCTTTAATACAGATAATAAGAAGCCCTTCTCTTTCAGTCTTCTCTAAAATGTCAATGTGAACTTAATATATTTTATATGTTCTCAGAATAGTATCTCAATATTACTTCTCAGTTCTAAGGATTCCTTCAATTCTGCAATACATTATCTCAGAAGTACCTTGTGTTCAGGAAATGTTCTTTAATTAGTTCTCTTTTCCAAAGGGCCCACCACTGCCATAATATCACTAAATGATATGCTGGCGGTCACAAAGAATTAATGTGACCCTTTACGGACCTAATTGAGAAAGTAAACTATACTATTTATAAAGGGTGAAATTATATATTTGGTTATAACAATGTAGTTAAATGAGCAAATTATAAGTATAGGTCAGTAACTTATACTATAGCATATATTATTATATATTCTCCCACATAACATTTTGAACTCAGTATAATGTTAGTTAGGAAAGTGCTAAAAACCCTTCAAAAAATATTCAACAAAACAGTAACTTAGAAATCTCAATAAGATGATGGCAGAATATTTTGCTTCTTTAAATGGTAAGACCATCATATGATTTACCCTCATCTGTAGTGTAGTCATTTAATTCGGGCAAATTATTTAGCACAGTAATCAAAGATGAACTAGGTTGCAACTACAGACCCACTAAGGCATATTCAGCAAATAAATTATTTATTTTTAAACTAAAACTGAATTCTCCATTTTTGATAATGAATGCTAATAATATGTATAAACATTGTAAGAAATTAATTTTAGAAAAGATTTACCTAAATGCTGACTGAAAAATAATTAAGATACTGAGACATCACTTCCAAGACACTTAGGGGCCATTACATCTTTATTTTTGCATTTTTTGGAATCCTTGAAAAAACCAACAGAAAATCAAATCAGCAAGCATTGTTTAATACGGTAGTCCTTCTTATCCATGGGTTCATGTTCCAGTTTCAGTTACCCACTTGTCAACCTGGGTCCAAAAATATTCAGTGGAAAAATCCAAGAAATAAACAATTGCTAAGATTTAAACCGCATGCCATTCTGAGTAGGGTGAGGAAATCTCCCACTGTCCTTCATCTCACCCAGGCTGAGAGCCGTCTCTGTCTCCAGCATTTCCATGCTATATACACCTTCTTGGTCATCAGATTGACTGTCACGGTATTGCAATGCTTGTGTACAACTAACCCTTAATTTACTTAATAACGGCCCCACAGCATAAAAGTAGTGATGCTGGCAATTCAGATATGCCACAGAGAGGCATTAAATTGCTTCCTTTTAGAGTAAAAGCATATATATATAGAAACACATAATATTAGGTTGGTATGAAAGTAATTGAGGATTAAAAGGTTAAAAATTGCAAAAGCCGCAATTATTTTTGCACCAACCCATATGTGTGTGTATGTGTGTGTGTATACACACATACACACACACACATATAGTTTGGTACACACACACACACACAAGCACACATGCATAGTTTGGTACTATCTGCGGTTTTAGGTATTCACTGGGGGTCTTGCAATCTACCTCCTTCAGATAAGGGGCACTACTGTGTCTACTACTAGTGTCCAGTAAGTAACACAGACATATTACGTAAGAAAAGAGTATATGTGGTATAAATAATTGGTTAAACAGGAGTTGGAAAGAGCAAAAAGGAAATATGAGGGACAAAGAAACTGCTGCAGCAAGCAGCCTCCACCCTTATGGTTGGTGGAAAGAACAAAGCGGGAGAAATGGGGATGGAAAGGATCCGGGAGCTGGGAAGGACGGAAACATGGAGCTAGGACCTAGGTTTTGCTGTACACTGAATGCTGTCTCCCCTCAAAATTTCCATGTTGAAACCTAATCCCAATGTGATGGTATATGTACGTGGTGCATTTGGGAGGTAATTAGGTCATGAGACTGAAGCCCTCAAAAATGGCATCAGTGCCCTTAATTAAAAACAAAAACAAAGCCCACAGAGCTCCCTTTCCCCTCTCACTATGTGATAACACAGCCAGAAAACCCTGCCTGTGAAGTAGGAAGTGGTCTCTCACCAGACTCTGTACCTGCCAGCATGCCAGCACCTTGATCTTGGAGTCCCGACTTTAGAACTGTGAGAAATCCATTCATTTTGTTTATGATCCCTGCACCCTACGGTGTTCTGTTATAGCAGTCCAAATGGACTAAAATAGGCTTTGAGAAGCAGGTGTGTCCTATCTGCTTTTGGAACCTCGAAATAGGTGAAGGAGTGTCCATTTGGGGAGTACTGAGAGTATTCAGAGGCTAGCACCACTGCTAGTGTGAAGTGCTGATGTGGAGCTGAAGCTGTCAGGAATGACCCCTACACCAAAAGCAGGTATTCCCTTCTCCTGATTCCCAGTGTTCCTCTAGTTCCTGATACAGATAGAACCTAAAAATAAGAGAGCTAGCAAAAGGAGTCTGTAACGTGTATTTTGTACAGTTTCAGTCTTAGTTTCAGAAATCTGATTATAAATGGGTAGGTTAACAGCTGAGAGATTGAGGGAGAGAGTGCTAAAAACTGGTACAATTACAATTTGAATATTTCTAGATCTGGCCACTTGTGTTTAGATATTGACAATTTCCCCAAATCTGGCTAGTCTCAATTTTAGCTAAAGTTCTTTAACATGTTTTCTTTTTCTGTTTTTCTTCCGAATACATTTAATCTGAGATTTGCATAGGCAGCCCTTGAGGGGAAAAGGACTCTATTTTTTTCTTCAGCAATATTCATAAAATTTGGGGGTCCCAACTCCTATGTATTCACATATAGCTTTATAGGAGAAATCCGTTAAATCCATTGTGATTTAGGTAGCTGTATTAACAGCTTAGATACAACCTTCGTAATTTCATCACACTATGCCAAAGCTTTTTCAAGACTCATGTATACCTGTCGGACTTTGGTTGCCAACATATATAAATGTTTGCAAATACCCAGAGATAAAAACCCAATATTTCTGAAAATATTTCGTATTATAAGGATAGCATTGGTCTCCAATAAAAATATAGTTTGAGTCCTAAATTTTGCCTGGAATACTACTATCAATTGGGTATTTAAGGTTATGATCTTGGAGAAACACAATGGCATTTCATGAGTGGCAAAGATTCATTTTAGTCCTTGTTTTTACAGTCATTGTCTCTCAGATTCACATTGTGGAGAATTGCACACAGATGCTATGTGATAGAAATACTATATCTCCCCAACACATTGATTTTTGCCCTATGTCAAGTAATTTAATGAATTTTTTAATTTAAACCAGCATGGCGATACAATTTAGCAAAGATCACAAATCTCCCTAAAATGTCAAAGATTGTATGAATGAACGCAAATACATTTCTAGTACAATGAGAGGTGTTGCACTGTTGCACATCCTCAGTCATCTGAGTGTATTATTTACTCTTCTCGGGTTTTAAAGAAATGATATTTTTGAAAATTAATGGTGTATATTGTGACACTAATAACTCCTTTAATTTTGAGGTTTAAATATGTTGTTGAATAATTTTACATGAATGTATTTATAGCTCAAATATAATATTAATATTCAAAACCTAAATGTTAACAATTAATGTTAACAATTTGCTAAAATGAGATTTCATTTTCCTCAGTGGTAGTATATCTGCCGCACAACTCCACTAGCTCTTCAGTACCAAATTAACAGGAGACTTTTAAAATTATATGAAACTGCTGACACATTTTTCTTTTTTGAAATGCTTTCCTCATGCTATTGACATTATTCGGTACAGGTACTTCTTCCATCTCTCTGACATTGATCTTGTTCATTCTCTCTGTATTTCATTCCTCAGTTCCCTCTCTGAGTAG